>NC_090935.1:569263089-569566120 GCF_040938575.1 Ambystoma mexicanum
ACTTCTTTCGTTCTCATCGTTAATTTACAAACGCCGCATGAGCCACAGGGATAATGTCCCGTGGCTTCAGGGAGCCCCCAGAGTGAGGTTAATTTGGGTTCCAAAATGTTAATCGGTCTCAATTTACTGTTACTCACTATATTGCCAATAGTAGTACTTCTTTTATAGGCAAAAATCGGCATGGGGATCGGTTGAGTAGCGGTTCTGAAAGTTTTCCAGTTTTTCTTTATGATATTGGTAATTTCAAAACTCCGGTCCGTAAAAGTATTCACGCAGACAATCCTATCCTCTTTAGGTTTCTTGGGCTTGGGTTCTAGTAACGCCTCTCGGTTGTTATTAAATGCCCTTTTAGCTGATTTATTAATGAGTTTTTTGGGGTAGCCTCTCTGTTTGAGCTTCTTACTTAGGGCTGACGCCTCAACCTCATAGGTGTCTTTATCCGAGCTATTTCTCTTTAAGCGGAGAAATTGTCCAAAAGGGAGGTTGTCGCGGAGATGTTTAATATGATGACTAGAGTAATCCAAGAGAGAGTTCTTGTCCGTGGGTTTGTGATAAGGTTTTATTGTCCTTAATATGGCTGAAGACAGAATCCTCGCCTATAGCGATGACTACGCAGCAGCACTTATGAATGCAATCTCAATTCTTAATCATGATGATATCCAAGAGATTTCACGAGATAAAGACGAATGGAATGAACTGATCCAACTAGGTAAAAGACTTACAAGAACTGAATTACATGGGGCAATTATGCTCGAATATCTTAAGAATAAAGCATTACCTCAAGGATTGACAGTTCTTAATGAACCTAGGTTATTCTTAGATAACGAAAAATTCCGTGTGCAATGGAGCTATATAGCTAACCGCTGTGGTCGTGATTGGCTCATTTTAATTATTGATACTGCGAAAGAAACATCGGCCAAAATTGAAATCGAACTACGTAAGATTGAAGATAATCTAAAAAAACAGCTTCCTTTAGAAAATTATAAAAAAAGACTTGAAGAAATAGAAAAAGAAATGAAAGATTTCAAGGCTATAAATACTAATGAGCGAATACAACGAATGAAAAAAGACCTGGCCCGCTTCACACATGAGAAAGCTTTCCCCTATGTACAAGCGGATTATGTCAATAAATCGCTACAAACAAATGGACTCACAAGACAAAATAGACGAGTACGGTTTCGTAACACGTCTTATAGCACTAGTCATGACAGTAGCGACCCTGATGATTCAGGAGAAGGAACATCCTCTGGCAACAGAGCTACTCCTAAAAGGGGCAGAGGCCAACCTCTAAGACGGCCGAATAATGGAGGAAGGAGATCTAATCAGGGTCGTTTTTTATACCAGACCCAGAGCAGAAACAATTGGGACGACGGTTCGAGACAAACCAGAAGCGGGAGTCGCTTCTAATCAACCTGTCGAACTATCTACCGACTACGACGGAACAACAAGTGTTGAACAAAGGCCTTGGTTATGTGATAACAAAAGAGCACGACCCTTTTGAATTTCAGATCGATTTTAAAAAATTTATGCGTAAAATCCATCTGAAGGAATTTTTTTCCTCCCCCGATTACACCGCGGTGGAGGGCCCCATTAATTGTACGGGGTTACGTAATCCATCGACGTTCTACCCTCCTACTCAAAGTTTCTCCCCTGAATCTATAGTATTTGAAAAGAAAGTTATTACTGAGGTCATGGCTCTCGAAGCAAAACATCGTAGAACCTTCCACAATCTATCCAACCAAGAACGCAAAGCTCTTGACTCTTTATCCTCCAATCCTTCGATCATCATTAAGAAGGCGGATAAAGGTGGAGGGATTGTTATCCTTAACCGCTCAGATTATATTGATGAATGTGAAAGACAACTAAGTAATACCTCCTACTACCATCTACTTACTCATGATCCCACTCTTGAACTACAACACCTCGTTGCTGACAAGGTTGGCAAAGCGAAAGATCGGGAATGGATTTCTAAACAGGAAGCAGACTTCCTTGTTAACAAGAAACCATGCATTCCCACATTCTATACCCTGCCTAAGGTCCATAAAACTCTTCTTAACCCTCCTGGTCGTCCCATTGTAGCTGGCATAAACTCAGTCTTGGAGCCACTTTCTACCTTTGCGGACCACTATCTTAAAACATACGTACAGAAAATGCAATCCTATCTAAAAGATTCCAGGGATGTTATAAATACCTATGAAAACCTTGAGTTTGATCCTCTATCCAACCTACTTATAGGTTTAGATATTGTTTCTCTTTACACCAACATACCACAACAGGCGTCACTTGATACTATTGAAGAAATATTATTGACCAGAGAAGATAATGACCCTGTCCCTACCTCATTTATCCTCTGGTGTATAGAACTCGCCTTGAGACGTAACTATTTTGAGTTCAATGGGAAATTTTATCAACAAATTGAAGGCACAGCAATGGGAGCCACGATGGCCCCGAGTGTGGCTAACCTTTATGTCGAAACATTTGAGAAATTACATATCTACAACATCAGTAACCCTTTCAATAACAATATTACCAAGTGGAGTCGTTATATTGACGATATCCTCGTTTTGTGGAAAGGTTCACGGGATGATGCTAACAATTTCTTTACCTGGCTCAACGGTTTGAATCCTCACTTACAATTTACGATGACTTGTAGTAATGAGTTTACTAATTTTTTGGACTTGACCATTTATCCCCTCAATGGGTCCCTTAAAATAAAACCTTATCACAAACCCACGGACAAGAACTCTCTCTTGGATTACTCTAGTCATCATATTAAACATCTCCGCGACAACCTCCCTTTTGGACAATTTCTCCGCTTAAAGAGAAATAGCTCGGATAAAGACACCTATGAGGTTGAGGCGTCAGCCCTAAGTAAGAAGCTCAAACAGAGAGGCTACCCCAAAAAACTCATTAATAAATCAGCTAAAAGGGCATTTAATAACAACCGAGAGGCGTTACTAGAACCCAAGCCCAAGAAACCTAAAGAGGATAGGATTGTCTGCGTGAATACTTTTACGGACCGGAGTTTTGAAATTACCAATATCATAAAGAAAAACTGGAAAACTTTCAGAACCGCTACTCAACCGATCCCCATGCCGATTTTTGCCTATAAAAGAAGTACTACTATTGGCAATATAGTGAGTAACAGTAAATTGAGACCGATTAACATTTTGGAACCCAAATTAACCTCACTCTGGGGGCTCCCTGAAGCCACGGGACATTATCCCTGTGGCTCATGCGGCGTTTGTAAATTAACGATGAGAACGAAAGAAGTAGATGTTGGTCTTTCAAAACCCTGGACCCAAAGGTGTTTAACTAATTGTAACACTGATTTTGTTGTATATATGATTACCTGTAAATGTGGATTGCATTACATTGGCAAGACTATCAGAAAAGTTAAAACCCGCATAATGGAACATCGGAGCTGTTTAAAGAATAAAACGGAGAACGCCCCCCTTGTGAAACATTTCCAACTTTTGCAACACAAGTATGAAGATTTTACTTGGACGATCCTTTTGGTGGTGAAAGGACTTAAGAACATAGCGCGAGAAAAGAAACTGCTGAAAATGGAACAAAGGATGATTTTTACGCTACATAGTGATGTTATTGGACTCAACGAGTCGATTGATTGGCATAATATATAACGATTGTGTGATTTCCCTGCGTATACATTATCAGAATTGTATCTTCATGCCCGTGATGTCTATGCTGGCACCTTTATCGTGCCACTCTAAGATTCACCATCTTCTCTCCTCTCTTGAGCCCACTGTACTCATACCCCTACTGACTCTTAGTTACCTATGTATCAGGGTTACGCCATTACTCTTGTGGCTTACTCTCTACTTTTGGAGATTTTTTTAGAGTTAGTTTCTGATATTCTCCATCGGCAGCTCTTTCACTCCGTTGTAAGATGGCCGCCATGTTTGACACAACTTTAACACTTGTTTTCTGATATATGAACATAATAGTAGGACTAACCGTTGGTTGTCCTTGACTACGAATTTGCATTGGCAGCTTCGCGCGCACAGTAGACACTTCGTTTTTCCCCTCGCGAGCGAGTCAATGGCTTGTTTTGCACTCCGCCACATAGGGTAAGTCATCGTATTGAGTCGGGTGGAATATGTTGCGACTTTCTTCGATTCGTCACCTTGTGACGGTGTTGCGATGCTTTTGCATCTCTGTAGAGCGTATTACATTTCTCTATTGGTTTGCATTTACAGTGTGGATAGTTAGAAGTTGCCTGTAACGACTCTAGGCTGATCGCCTTAAGGTACTATATTATATATATTTTTTCTTCCATCCTTACATCTATGGTTACATGGGCACCCTGGTAAACAACTCGGTAATGAATGTCAGTTTATCCATTCCGGTGTCATTTCGATCCACTAACCGTGGCTGCATGTCTATCTGTTAGATGCATTATCACATGGTGACGTACACTTGTTCTATATTGTTGGGCACGTTCTTCCGGTCTACTCTTGGACTCTTACAACGTTTCCCTTTATGGATATACGCCCGTGTACATGGTGTTTGGTTAAGCGCCTTCTGCTGATATTGAAGTTTGTACCAGGGAAACTTTTTTAGTTCACGCCGCCACAGTAATCTAGATATCTAGTATCTCTTTTCGTTCAGGCTGCTGTTGTGTGTTTCTGAGTACTACTAGGCTATGTTATAGCTGATTTATTAGCTATTATCCCTTTGTTGTTGTTTTAGGGTCGTGATTTGGACTACCCCAGGCCTACTAATATCAGTAGAGAGCCCCCACTGGCATACTATAAGGTAATTGTGTTCCTTTATAGCTGCCAAGTTCATACTTTGAACTTTCCAATATATATAACTATTTATTAGTTAAATATTGATGATTCTTGTTTTTATTCTTTTGCAGGTGCTATGATATTGTAGTGGCATTTTTTTGCTCTTCATCCCAATTGTTAAATAGGTGATATTGTTATGTGTTTCCTCCTGATGAATGTTCCACACTTTGCTCCTAAGGAACAGAAACATGTTGAGATAGACCTCTGAACCCGAAACAGAGAGTATAATTGATGACACAATTATCCATACCTGGATAGGGTACCCTGTTACTTTGAAAAGTACCCCCAGTGGTCGCATTATTATTACAACACCTTTCTAACCGGCCATGAGCCTGTTATGCATTCCCTATTTTTTACTGTTGCATATGGGATTTGACAAATGCCTGTATTACTAACCTATTTATATTTTTTTTGAGGTTTTAATATGAATGAATTGTTTATTATTAAAATTTGATATTGGCTTTTTAACCATTCTTGGTTCTTGTTAATATGTTTATTGAGAGTATATATACCACACTCTTTTAGTACCTGCTATTTAACTTTGTCTCCCGATACTTATATTATTATCTTCCCGGACATAGACAGAGTATACACTGCTAACTCCTTATTAGTACAGTAGTATACCGGGCTTCCTCCTTGTTTAAGTAGCTCATAGTGGCCTGCTGGTCACAGGAAACCTCTTCTAAGTGGGTTATTAGTAGTACCCTTACACACAACAGCTCCTTTGGAAAGTTGGACTACCTTGTCCTTAATATGGCTGAAGACAGAATCCTCGCCTATAGCGATGACTACGCAGCAGCACTTATGAATGCAATCTCAATTCTTAATCATGATGATATCCAAGAGATTTCACGAGATAAAGACGAATGGAATGAACTGATCCAACTAGGTAAAAGACTTACAAGAACTGAATTACATGGGGCAATTATGCTCGAATATCTTAAGAATAAAGCATTACCTCAAGGATTGACAGTTCTTAATGAACCTAGGTTATTCTTAGATAACGAAAAATTCCGTGTGCAATGGAGCTATATAGCTAACCGCTGTGGTCGTGATTGGCTCATTTTAATTATTGATACTGCGAAAGAAACATCGGCCAAAATTGAAATCGAACTACGTAAGATTGAAGATAATCTAAAAAAACAGCTTCCTTTAGAAAATTATAAAAAAAGACTTGAAGAAATAGAAAAAGAAATGAAAGATTTCAAGGCTATAAATACTAATGAGCGAATACAACGAATGAAAAAAGACCTGGCCCGCTTCACACATGAGAAAGCTTTCCCCTATGTACAAGCGGATTATGTCAATAAATCGCTACAAACAAATGGACTCACAAGACAAAATAGACGAGTACGGTTTCGTAACACGTCTTATAGCACTAGTCATGACAGTAGCGACCCTGATGATTCAGGAGAAGGAACATCCTCTGGCAACAGAGCTACTCCTAAAAGGGGCAGAGGCCAACCTCTAAGACGGCCGAATAATGGAGGAAGGAGATCTAATCAGGGTCGTTTTTTATACCAGACCCAGAGCAGAAACAATTGGGACGACGGTTCGAGACAAACCAGAAGCGGGAGTCGCTTCTAATCAACCTGTCGAACTATCTACCGACTACGACGGAACAACAAGTGTTGAACAAAGGCCTTGGTTATGTGATAACAAAAGAGCACGACCCTTTTGAATTTCAGATCGATTTTAAAAAATTTATGCGTAAAATCCATCTGAAGGAATTTTTTTCCTCCCCCGATTACACCGCGGTGGAGGGCCCCATTAATTGTACGGGGTTACGTAATCCATCGACGTTCTACCCTCCTACTCAAAGTTTCTCCCCTGAATCTATAGTATTTGAAAAGAAAGTTATTACTGAGGTCATGGCTCTCGAAGCAAAACATCGTAGAACCTTCCACAATCTATCCAACCAAGAACGCAAAGCTCTTGACTCTTTATCCTCCAATCCTTCGATCATCATTAAGAAGGCGGATAAAGGTGGAGGGATTGTTATCCTTAACCGCTCAGATTATATTGATGAATGTGAAAGACAACTAAGTAATACCTCCTACTACCATCTACTTACTCATGATCCCACTCTTGAACTACAACACCTCGTTGCTGACAAGGTTGGCAAAGCGAAAGATCGGGAATGGATTTCTAAACAGGAAGCAGACTTCCTTGTTAACAAGAAACCATGCATTCCCACATTCTATACCCTGCCTAAGGTCCATAAAACTCTTCTTAACCCTCCTGGTCGTCCCATTGTAGCTGGCATAAACTCAGTCTTGGAGCCACTTTCTACCTTTGCGGACCACTATCTTAAAACATACGTACAGAAAATGCAATCCTATCTAAAAGATTCCAGGGATGTTATAAATACCTATGAAAACCTTGAGTTTGATCCTCTATCCAACCTACTTATAGGTTTAGATATTGTTTCTCTTTACACCAACATACCACAACAGGCGTCACTTGATACTATTGAAGAAATATTATTGACCAGAGAAGATAATGACCCTGTCCCTACCTCATTTATCCTCTGGTGTATAGAACTCGCCTTGAGACGTAACTATTTTGAGTTCAATGGGAAATTTTATCAACAAATTGAAGGCACAGCAATGGGAGCCACGATGGGCCCGAGTGTGGCTAACCTTTATGTCGAAACATTTGAGAAATTACATATCTACAACATCAGTAACCCTTTCAATAACAATATTACCAAGTGGAGTCGTTATATTGACGATATCCTCGTTTTGTGGAAAGGTTCACGGGATGATGCTAACAATTTCTTTACCTGGCTCAACGGTTTGAATCCTCACTTACAATTTACGATGACTTGTAGTAATGAGTTTACTAATTTTTTGGACTTGACCATTTATCCCCTCAATGGGTCCCTTAAAATAAAACCTTATCACAAACCCACGGACAAGAACTCTCTCTTGGATTACTCTAGTCATCATATTAAACATCTCCGCGACAACCTCCCTTTTGGACAATTTCTCCGCTTAAAGAGAAATAGCTCGGATAAAGACACCTATGAGGTTGAGGCGTCAGCCCTAAGTAAGAAGCTCAAACAGAGAGGCTACCCCAAAAAACTCATTAATAAATCAGCTAAAAGGGCATTTAATAACAACCGAGAGGCGTTACTAGAACCCAAGCCCAAGAAACCTAAAGAGGATAGGATTGTCTGCGTGAATACTTTTACGGACCGGAGTTTTGAAATTACCAATATCATAAAGAAAAACTGGAAAACTTTCAGAACCGCTACTCAACCGATCCCCATGCCGATTTTTGCCTATAAAAGAAGTACTACTATTGGCAATATAGTGAGTAACAGTAAATTGAGACCGATTAACATTTTGGAACCCAAATTAACCTCACTCTGGGGGCTCCCTGAAGCCACGGGACATTATCCCTGTGGCTCATGCGGCGTTTGTAAATTAACGATGAGAACGAAAGAAGTAGATGTTGGTCTTTCAAAACCCTGGACCCAAAGGTGTTTAACTAATTGTAACACTGATTTTGTTGTATATATGATTACCTGTAAATGTGGATTGCATTACATTGGCAAGACTATCAGAAAAGTTAAAACCCGCATAATGGAACATCGGAGCTGTTTAAAGAATAAAACGGAGAACGCCCCCCTTGTGAAACATTTCCAACTTTTGCAACACAAGTATGAAGATTTTACTTGGACGATCCTTTTGGTGGTGAAAGGACTTAAGAACATAGCGCGAGAAAAGAAACTGCTGAAAATGGAACAAAGGATGATTTTTACGCTACATAGTGATGTTATTGGACTCAACGAGTCGATTGATTGGCATAATATATAACGATTGTGTGATTTCCCTGCGTATACATTATCAGAATTGTATCTTCATGCCCGTGATGTCTATGCTGGCACCTTTATCGTGCCACTCTAAGATTCACCATCTTCTCTCCTCTCTTGAGCCCACTGTACTCATACCCCTACTGACTCTTAGTTACCTATGTATCAGGGTTACGCCATTACTCTTGTGGCTTACTCTCTACTTTTGGAGATTTTTTTAGAGTTAGTTTCTGATATTCTCCATCGGCAGCTCTTTCACTCCGTTGTAAGATGGCCGCCATGTTTGACACAACTTTAACACTTGTTTTCTGATATATGAACATAATAGTAGGACTAACCGTTGGTTGTCCTTGACTACGAATTTGCATTGGCAGCTTCGCGCGCACAGTAGACACTTCGTTTTTCCCCTCGCGAGCGAGTCAATGGCTTGTTTTGCACTCCGCCACATAGGGTAAGTCATCGTATTGAGTCGGGTGGAATATGTTGCGACTTTCTTCGATTCGTCACCTTGTGACGGTGTTGCGATGCTTTTGCATCTCTGTAGAGCGTATTACATTTCTCTATTGGTTTGCATTTACAGTGTGGATAGTTAGAAGTTGCCTGTAACGACTCTAGGCTGATCGCCTTAAGGTACTATATTATATATATTTTTTCTTCCATCCTTACATCTATGGTTACATGGGCACCCTGGTAAACAACTCGGTAATGAATGTCAGTTTATCCATTCCGGTGTCATTTCGATCCACTAACCGTGGCTGCATGTCTATCTGTTAGATGCATTATCACATGGTGACGTACACTTGTTCTATATTGTTGGGCACGTTCTTCCGGTCTACTCTTGGACTCTTACAACGTTTCCCTTTATGGATATACGCCCGTGTACATGGTGTTTGGTTAAGCGCCTTCTGCTGATATTGAAGTTTGTACCAGGGAAACTTTTTTAGTTCACGCCGCCACAGTAATCTAGATATCTAGTATCTCTTTTCGTTCAGGCTGCTGTTGTGTGTTTCTGAGTACTACTAGGCTATGTTATAGCTGATTTATTAGCTATTATCCCTTTGTTGTTGTTTTAGGGTCGTGATTTGGACTACCCCAGGCCTACTAATATCAGTAGAGAGCCCCCACTGGCATACTATAAGGTAATTGTGTTCCTTTATAGCTGCCAAGTTCATACTTTGAACTTTCCAATATATATAACTATTTATTAGTTAAATATTGATGATTCTTGTTTTTATTCTTTTGCAGGTGCTATGATATTGTAGTGGCATTTTTTTGCTCTTCATCCCAATTGTTAAATAGGTGATATTGTTATGTGTTTCCTCCTGATGAATGTTCCACACTTTGCTCCTAAGGAACAGAAACATGTTGAGATAGACCTCTGAACCCGAAACAGAGAGTATAATTGATGACACAATTATCCATACCTGGATAGGGTACCCTGTTACTTTGAAAAGTACCCCCAGTGGTCGCATTATTATTACAACACCTTTCTAACCGGCCATGAGCCTGTTATGCATTCCCTATTTTTTACTGTTGCATATGGGATTTGACAAATGCCTGTATTACTAACCTATTTATATTTTTTTTGAGGTTTTAATATGAATGAATTGTTTATTATTAAAATTTGATATTGGCTTTTTAACCATTCTTGGTTCTTGTTAATATGTTTATTGAGAGTATATATACCACACTCTTTTAGTACCTGCTATTTAACTTTGTCTCCCGATACTTAAATATGTAAGAAAGGACAAGTCATCTTGTGCAGGGCTTAACACAGTAAGACCACCATTCTGGTAAGTGGTGTCCCTTGTGTGCCCTTCACAGCCATGAAGACACATTCAATAAAAGTTCACAAAAAGCCATGCAAAAGGTACACTGCCACCATCCTAAACAAAGGGCTTGTCACAGTAACTAAAAGGTTACTGGAGAATCAAGAGAAGAGATACATAGTCTCCCCTCAGCAATCCACTTAATGTTGTGGGTGCTTATCTCAACAAATAAAACACATAAGGGATAAAAGACACCCCCTTGCCCTGCTACATTTAGGAGCTAGACCGGAAAATAAAGAAACAACAATGTGGAAGCTCTAGTCGCCTCCAGCAACACTGCACAGAAGGTGTAGTATGCTGCTTTAGTAAAATGTCGATGCCAAAAAGTTGGAGGAAAGCTTGACTCCAAACAGAAATACCAAAAAGTAGTGAAAAAGGTTCCATTCACCAGAGTAAACAGGAGAGTGAGTGGGGAAAAAGGTTCCAACTCACTCAGGGGGCTTATCAAAAATCCAGGTGTCCAGCAAAATAGAGCTGTAGGACTCACAGAGAATACAGATTTCACACAAGAAAGACATGTACCCTAAAACCCCTCTCCCCCAGACTATGGGATAGGAGGATCTAATCTATTCCTGGATGAATCCCCTGTGTCGTCTGATGCATCAGTTTATCAGGAAAGGTTGTGAGTAGTCTGGAGTTCTCAAGACTGCAGCTTTGCATAGGACATCTTTTAGACCTCGGAAGGCCTTCTGACACTCCTCAGTCCATTTCACCTTCCTAGGGTACTATGGAGAGGATACGGTTGTCAGTTGTGCTGATAGCTTTCCAAAGTCAAGAATGAAATTCCTATAATATCCAGTGAGTCCTTAGAATGCTTTCACATGTGTTTGAGTAGTGGGGGTTTCCCAGTCCTGTACTGTTGTACCTTACTAGGCAAGGACTTTATTTCACCCCTTCTTGCCTCAGGTCCAAGGTAGACCACAGAACTCTGACCAACTACGCACTTGCTAGCTTTGAAGGTCATATTGGCCTGCGGAAGAGCCTGCAACACCTGGCCGAGGTGTGAAAGATGATCTTCCCAAGTTGGGCTGAAAACTGCAATGTCATCCAAGTGTGCCATGCAGAAGTTCTCAAGCCCATTCAAGACGTGATTCACAAGCCTCTGGAAGGTGGATGGAGCATTCTTCAACCCGAAAGACATCACTCTAAATTGATAGAGGCCTTCTGGAGTAGAAAATGTGGTCTTCACCTTGGAATGGTAAATCAGAGCTATTTGGCAATAGCCTGATATCAGGTCAAATATGCTGAGGAATTTGGCTGAGAACAACTTTTCCAATGGCTCATCTGTCTGGGTAAAGAATGGTTGTCAGTCTTAGTGACTGCTTTTAAGGCCCTGTAGTGCACACAGAATCTAAGTTCCTTAGTTTCTGTCTTTGGTATTAGCAACACTTGGCTAGACCATGGACTGTTGGAGTGTACAATGCTCCAAGATCAAGCATCTTGTTGACCTCTGACTTCATGTGATTTCTCACATTAGCTGACATCCTGTAACCCCTGCTTTTCACAGATGCACTATCACCACTGTCAATGTCATTCTGGCTCCAAGGAGTCAAGCCTGGTGTAGTAGAGAACAGGGGGGGAAAAAGATTCAACAGAGCTTTGCACTTCTCCTGCTGTTGCAGAGCCAGATTAGAGGAATGTTTTACCCCCTCTACTTAGCCATCTGTAGGGTGCCCTTTTAGAAGATCGGGGAGACGTTTACTCTCTTCCTCTTCTGGGTCAGAAGCTAGGAGCAAAACACCTATTTCTGTCCTGGGGACATATGCCTTCAGACGGTTGGTATGAAAGACCCTAGGGGCCTCCTTGGGATTGCTCAAGTCCACCAAATAATTTACCTCTCCAAGTTAGCCTACAATCTTGAAGGGCCCAGTCCACCTATCTTGTAAGGCTTTGGGCCTCACAGAGACCATCATAAGAACTTACTGGTCTTAAGTAAACTCCAGCATGTTAAACCTCTGGTCATACCACTGTTTCACCTGGGCTTGTCTAGCTTTCAAATTCTCTGTGGCTTCAGACATCATGATTGCCATCCTTCTTCTCAGGCCTAGCACGTATTCAGAGATGTTCACTGTGTTGGAAGGTGGAGAAGCCTCCAATCCTTTTATCAGAGCCACTGCGCTTCTGACCTGATGTGCATAGAGAAGCTCAAAGGAACTGAAGCCCACTTCTGCTTGAGGTGTTACTCTATAAGCAAATAGAAGGCATGGAAGTAGATGGTCCAACTTCTTGCAAAGGGGTTCTTCTAAAGCTCCCATAATGCTCTTCAAAGTTCTGGTTAAATCTCTCAATCAACTCATTGGTCTGAGGATGGATGGCTGTTGAGTCCGTATAGGTTACTCCACAGGTTTTGGGCATAGCTTGCATGTTGTGGGACATAAAGTTGATCCCCCTTTCAGAGATCACCTCCTCTGGAAAACATACTCTGGCAAAAATACCTAGTATGGCCTTCGCTTCTAACAGTTCTCATGGGAATCGCCCCAGGGAATCTAGTGGCATGGTCCACTACAACAAGAATACATCTGTTGCCTGAGGAAGTGGGAGGTTCAATGGGACCAACAATGTCAATCCCAACCCTCTCAAAGGGAGTTCTCACAACTTTGAGAGGCACCAAGGGTGCCACATTCTTGAAATTACTTTTGCCACACAACTGACAAGTGTGTCAACTTCTGCAGTGTTTGTCTACTGTTGTACCATCTGGGGCCAGTAGAAATCCAGAGAGATCCTTTCAATAGTCTTCTTGGTACTCAAGTGACCAAAGAGAGGCACCTCATGGGCCAACTGCAAAAGAAGAGGTCTTACTCCCTGGGGAACTACCAGTCTCCTGCTGTCCCCTGGAGGTTCACTATACAGGAGGCCATCCTCTGAATAGAGTCTGTGCTTCCCAGGATCTTGCACTTCAAGTTGGAAAGCAGCATGTCTGTGCAATCCTTCAAGAGAGGTTCACTCTCTTTGCCCCTTGCTGAAATCTGCCCTAGAGGGTCCATCTTCTGCAAGCAAAGTCTGCAGGTCAGGATGGTCTCTAGGATCCAGATCTTCCAGACAAGGTTGAATCTCCTTCACCTCTGTGTCACCGATAGATGGGTCTTCTGGGGTTTCAGTCACCTCAGCCTGAGCTAGAGGTGGGGTCACAGCAGTGACCTTTTGCTTTTTGGGCCTAGGAGTTTTTTTCCTACTGGATGTTTTAGGATTGGGGCCCTTTTGCCCTTGAGAGACACAGAATATCTACTCGGTCTCTTTGAAGAGGTCCTGTAAGGTAGCCTCTCTAGTCTTCCTTGTTTGAGCCCTTGTCTTTCGACTTGGGGGCTCTACTGTGTCTCAGACAACATCTAAGGTCGTTAGGTCATTGCCCAGGAGCACAGTAATAGACACTTCTGCCTGAACACTGACAGGAATCCTGATGACAGGCATCATGGAGAGCATTTAAACAGGGCTTGCTGCAAGATTAAAGGGTCTCAAGGAGGTCTCACCAACCACTGAGATGCTGGTCCCGGTGTCTCTAATAGCAGAGATTTCTTGTCAATTGATGAGAACACTGTCCTTGAAACAAAACGTGGTGTTATCTGGGATGGAGTTATATGTCCAGACTATGTTGTTCCCATGAACCAAGTGACACCAAAGTAACTCTAGCCTGAACTTGAATGGGTGCTTGAGCTAAAAAGGGAAAGACAGCACCTGTCATAGGGTTTCTTCTTCTTGGGTGAAGGCTAAGGAAACAGATGGGATCCCCAAGGGTTTGCAATTAGTTCTGGGATCCCCTTTCACATGGTCACCAGACCCACATACCACATACTTGCCAAACATCCTTTGGAATGGAGGTTTCTGGTAACCTCCCTCTGGTTTGGCTCCTGAGGTTTCACTAGTCCTATTTAATTTCCCATGGTGTTTATTTTTGATACTTTTGTGGGCCTCTTGGATTTGATTTTATTGGAATTATTGTCCTCTTCCTTCTTGTACCTTTTCCCCTCCTTCTTCCTGTGAGTAACCCCAGAATCCTTGTGAGTGGCCCTGTTGTCTACCGACAGGTCAGCAGAAATTGCTAACTTCTTGGGGTGCTGTCTCAATTCTGGGGAACAAACATCAAAAATGCTTTCTAGCATGATGAGATTCCTCATGCCATTAAAAGTTCTCAGGTTGTGGCCTTCAATCCACCCATCCAGGTTCCTAAGAGACACACCCAGGTTGCCAATAACACAGCATCTTTCATCTTATGCTACCCAAATCATTTCTGATATTGGGAAGGGCTGGTTTGTCCAAGCTGTAGTCCTTCATATATAGAGCATACATTTCCAGAATCACATCACATCCATCATGGAGGAGCCTGGATAGAACCCAAGGGACCTGATCATCAGCACTCACTTCTTGCATTTCACAGCACAATGTTGTTACATTGCCATGCTTTTTTTCGCTAAGTTTTTTGCAGAATGTTTTCAGCCAAAAAAACTCATCGGAAAATATGGGGGAGTGGGTAAGGGGATATAAGGAGTAGGGGGTGTGTGGGGAATAGGGACTAGATAATAGGGAATGGGGGTTTGTTGGGGAACCCCCCAAATAACAAAATAAACATTGATGAAGTTGTTTGAGCCAAAAATATTTGGCAAAAGACTCCTCGAAAAACGGACCATCTAAGAACATAGAACCGCATTTCACATGCTAACTCAAATGTTTTCAACCAGTAAATTATATCACACTTCTCATCATAAAGACTCACCAGTTCCTTTGGCAACTTTGGTTTTGTGGGCCTGGAACCATGCACACCAGAGAACCCTGAAACTGAAGAAGAACTATCAAAATACATCTTTCTCATCCCATTCTCATGTCTCATTTCTTTTTCTCTAAGTTCCAGGTTCCAATGCTCCAATTGCAGTTTCATCTCTATAATCCCAGCTTTTGTTTCTCTAGTTCAAAAGGTATTATAGGAGGAATGGCTTGTGAGGTCAGAGGTGTGGGAGAATAGGTTGAAGGTACATTTCCAGCTGGTGCTGCATCAACAATATCCAAGTCTATATCATCTTCCTCCAGATCAAGATTAATTTCTCAATATTTCTCAATGTCCTTAACTAAATCATTATTGGATCTAGTGGCTACAGATTTACTTGTGGACCTCTGCAAGTCCATCAACAATTAAATCAATTCTGATTTTCTCCCTTTACAACTGAGGCCTTTCCCTTTGCACAACTCTCTAAGTGTGTCTATCTTGATTTGAGCAAGGGCCTCTTGCTTATAGTTTTCCATACTGCTGTGTTATGTTTTCTTTTACACTCAGAAACTTTCTAAACCAGCCTTAGAGGGTGGTTTTCTTGAACACTGGTGTCCCAAACACTCAGTGTGCCCAAACTACAAGTATTCCGCTGCTGTAACACCACTTGTTAGGGGATTCTACCAAAGTACTGCCTGTGGCGGAATTTAGGAAAGCCCACTTTGGGCGATCAGGGACTTCTTAGGTTTGGCCTGAACTATGAAAGCATGCCCCTGAACGCTCACTCCAGAAAAAATACAACCTGCTACGGAAGAAAAGGCAAGAGATTTCTTGCAAGGATAACAAGTTTTAATAGCACAAAAAACAGGTATGCCAGCATAGAACTCTTCTGCCCAAGAACGTTCTGAAGAAAAATGGTACAAGCAGAAGGTTATAAGGAAACATATAGTCACTAATGTCTTCACACATACAATAAAAACCCATGTCGCTGGTTAGTGAGACCCTATAAATGGGCAGCCTGCTCCGTAGGGAATACCAGGCTGCTATTGGTCCCAGCCATGTCCGTCTGTCTTCCATCACATGGGGTCAGCTGGGCTCATCTCTCTAGGGAATGAAGGTCACATTTCTCATTAGTTACTCTTGTAAGACTTTGCTACTCTATCATTTTGGTGTGCACCTGGGACTCTCTGAGACTGGTTAAGATCCTACTGACCCACACATTCTTCTCTTATTCCATATTGCACTATCCGCACCCAAGGTTTCCACCCTCGCTTTGGACTATAATTTATTCCTCCCTGTACTTAGCAAAAGTGTGTGATTATGAAATAAGGTGGAATGATTGCGTTCTTTTAGATCTGTTATGACCACTGGGTTTATGGTTGGTGGACTGAGGTCACCTACTATGGCAGAATTCAGGTGTGTTGAGCTGGGGCAGTTGTGGGTGTAATAACTCATGGTGTGCTGGGTGGGAGTTGGAGGTCTGCTTTTGACCTGTCTGTGATAAACGTGCATTGCAAGATGCCTGATACTGTCTCGCGGCCTTGCAGGACACATTCTTCTTAGGATAACACGTATTTGCAGCAGTTATGGAACAAAGGAAAGTTTTTATGGGAGCTAGCATCATGGGTGTCTCTATCACTTGGGCCTGTTCAGGTTTCTATGTTGGATCTGTGTTTTCTGCACAGCCACGCAGGCCTGAATGTTTCTACCATAACTTCAAAAATGACGCCTCCCTATATGTGAGCACTAAATCTATGTATTTAAATTTAATATTGTGTTTGTGGAGGATTTCTTATTAATTCCCCCCTCCCCGTGGTACATCGCCAGTGTGGTTATGGGATTCGTCTTACTCTAAAGCACCAAAGGGGATGGGAGATGTTCATTTCCTTCCCAAAAACTACCCAAAGGTTTTTTAGAGCGACAGTTGAATGTGTCATTCGTGGCGTTGGACCCTGCACTGCCTCTATATTGAAAGAACGAGAGGGGTGCGTCCTTTATGGCAGCCTCCCCTTGCCCGCCGCTATACCGCAAGTATGAGAGACGCTATTCAATACAGTGACCTTATACTGGAACAATCGAATAAGAGATGAATCTGCAAGCTCAAGAAGAAATGAACACGCTATAAACCGAAGATGACAAGAGCAAGTGATATCACTTCCAAACTGATACACTTAGATGCGCTAGACATGAAGCAGATATACACCCACCATGAAGATACACGATCACTAGGTCAACGTGAATTTAGACAAGAAGAATATTACCTGCACCATAATACACTAGTAACATATCATAATCAATGCTACATGCGTCCTGAGGCCCATTGGCATGTGGCGTGTTATAAAAGTCCGAATAAATAAATAATGTATACGCTGAAATTAAAGTTGAACAAAGTACACATAAAGTTTGCTAATCGTAGAAATGCAATGTTAAGGAGTGGCCATATTGAATAAAATGGACGGCAAATACACGTTCGAGTGAACGGAAAGCAACGAAGAATCCTTGAAGCTGCAGAGAGATTTGACTTTCTGAATTTGCTGAAAATGCAGCCCTGTGCAGGCTAGAAAGTAGCTGCACAACCCTTGCCAAGGTTACTGTGGAAAAGGGAAATGTGGATAGCTCTGAAGAGAACAGGAGATAACATTTCCAAGCATAAGACATATTTCCCTTGTGTTATGTTATTGTGCATTTGCATAGTGCCTTATATACCATTGGCATGATCTCAAAGTGCTGTGGGTTGAACGCCCTCAGCGACCGTATTCTAGGTCAGTTGACAGTGTAGGGTAGTAAATAGTGCCTGTGTGTGCTCAGCATGTGTGCAGCCAGTGCCGTTTACGTAGTATGTAACTGCATTCTAATGTTAGGTGTGGTGCAGTGGTTGTGTGAGGTCAGTGGATGTGTACAGCAAGGCTGTTGACCTCTGAGTTTGTATTCTGCCGGTGGTGGAGCTTGTGTTTGAGATTATGTGTGCAGCTAGGCTAATTTATTTCATGGGGTATAGCTGCATTCTAAAGACTGTTGAGATGTTCATGGTGGTGTGTAGGTATGCCTGCAGCTAGGCTGAAATTGATCGAAGGTTATAGCCGCATTCTATTGTTTGTTAGTGTAGTGGAGAGAGTGAGCATATCGGTATGTGTGACTGTCTGTGCGGATTGGTGGGTGAACCCTTTTTCACATTACCTACCAGTACTACTTAGCTGACCATATCTATTCTTCAGGTTCAGAGTATTGGTTGCCGAGAGAGATTCTCAGTCTAGCGCAGAGTTTGTTCTGATTACCCGGCTTGAGTTTGACTTTCCCTGCTTGGCAGTGTCGTCGGTGTGTGTTGAGTTGCCCTATTCCTAATTTTTATTGGGTTAAGCGAATTGCAGGTCTATGGTCATCCCTGTGTTTAGTTGAGTCTGCCATTGTTGAGTGGAAGATACTTGCTCATTCTGCAGTTACATCCAGTTCTGTTCTATTTGACTTACAAGTCATAGCTAGATTCAATGACTGGTATTCAGAGGACCCAAGGACCAGCAACAGCCACTATGGTCATCCCTGTGTCTTGTTGGGTCTGTAATTTGCTTAAGGATGACACCTTCTCAGTGTGCATTTACTTCAGTTCTGTTCTATCGGACATACAAGTACATCCTAGGTATGCAGACCGGTACTCAGTGAGCCCGAAGGTCAAGCAACAGATCAGGCCATGATGTAAGTGGTGTGTCTGAACTGGCAGTGTTATATGTAATGGGGGTTAGAGTGTTCCTGATCTGTTGTGAATTGAGAGTATTGGCGACAGGCGGCAGAACCTCAATGTCACTTGCAAGAGCTTGCCATGCCAGATTCCTCGACTGATTCAGAGCATTTTCCCTTTTGGTGGAACAGAGTCAGTCCTTTGCTGCAGCTCGGTTATAAGTGCAGTGGGCCAATTTTCGAGATCCTTGGTAATTGTTTATAGTGGGTGGATGGTTATTCCTGTCATAGTTTAGGGCATGAATTGCTGAATTATATCATATCATTGTCCCTTTCGAGAGCTACTAAGAGTACTAGGGAGCTCATCTGATTGGAGAACATAGTGCATATCTGCAAGAGAAAAAAGAGCAAGCCCAACCAAAGCATACTTGATACTGTGCACCGAGTGAAGGAGTTCATGGCATCAATTCCCAGGTAACATGCCATGATCAGAGACCACCTTGGCTAAACTTCTCAATTCTATCTAAATGTGACACATGGCTAATAAGTGCCAGTGGGCCCATTTTCCGGGTCCTGATAATTGTTTATAGTACATGGATGGGTATTCCTGTCGTAGTTTATGGTTTGAATTGTTGGATAATATTGTCCTTTCCAAGTGCTAACATTGCTAGGGAGCTCATCTGATTGGAGCGTGTAGTGCATATCTGCAAGAGAAAAAAATAGCAAGTCTTAACGAAGCATAGTTGATACTGCACCACGGGTGAAGGAATTCATGGCATAAATTCCCAGGCAGATCAGGGTAGCTGCCTTGATCAGAAACCACCTTGGCTAATCTTCACAATTCTATCTAGATGTGACTCATGCTAATCTACTCAATTCTATCTAGATGTGATGCAAGGTTATCTCTACAATTCTATCCAGATGTGATGCAAGATTATCTTCACAGTTCTATCTAGACATGACGGATGCTAATCTTCACCGATCTATCTAGATGTGACGCATGTTAATCTCCCCAATTCTGTCTAGATGTGACACAAGATTATCTTCACAGTTCTATCTAGACGTGATGGAAGGTTATCTCCACAATTGTATCTAGATGCGGCGCATGCTAATCCTCACAATTCTATCTAGATGAGATGATTATCTTTACAATTCTGTGTGGATGTGGTGCATCTTAGTCAATTCACAATGATATCCCATCCCTACATGCTCAAATGCAAACTGTGGGTGGCCAACATCACTGACATGATCGAAAGTGTGGTTAACATACACAATGAGGCTGGGTGCAGGATGGCTACTTTGTACAAGTATGGTAAATGCTGGCTATGGCTGATAGACATAAAGAGGCAACGTGCCTGGGGGAGTAGGGTAATTGGTGATGCTGCAAGTGGGTTGTCACATGGTTATCCAGAATGGCTGCTAACATAATTGCTTTAGTGCAGCATATGATCACCAACCCATTTTAGGCCCTGTGCATCATACTAAAGCCGCTAGACACCAAGAGCGGAGCAGCGATCCAAAGGGAAGCAGTTATGGTTGTTCCCCCTGCTTGGACCAGATGCAAGATATTGCTAACTGCCACAGTTAGGACACAGTTCATCTAGATGAGAGAGGTGGCTAAGCTACACAGTCTGCCTAGTTGTGGTGGGCTAACACAGTGTGTTTGTATGCAAGCTTTAGGGTGAAGTAGGAGTAATAAGAGAGGTGGGGCAGTTGTGTGGGGTGCAGTGATTTCTGTGCCCCTGTCTGCACCACACTAATCGTGTTCGTCTCTTCTGGTTGACGGCTGCTGGCTTTTTGCTTCCCTTGCTTACACTGGGAGACACGATTTGGAGCTACTTCTGTAGGAGCTACCTTTTGCCTTGGGGCCCTTAGCCAAGGCCTGCCTGGGCAAGGCTAGCCTGAGTGGAGGTCAGAAATGCCCTTCCCTGGCCAATCAGGGAGTGGTGGCAGGGGAAGTGAGGCAGAGAAAGGGAAAGCTAGCGAGCTGGCTGCTTTGCAAGCGGTGGAGGGAAAAGTTGTAATTTAACCAATCCAAATGGTGGGGGTCGCATTATGTGTTGCTGCCCTTAAAAAGGGCAGAAGGCAGGCAAAACTGGCCAATCGGGGAGAACTGAGGTGGGGGAAGAATGAGAGTGAGAAAGCTGGCAAAAATAGTGAGAGTTAAAAGAGAGAAGACAAAGACAGAGATGGAGACAAGATGGAGGAGGGGGGTAAGTGAGCAGAGGATTAGAGTGAGAAAGCAGGGGACAAAAGTGAGAAAGAGTGAAAGGGAGAAAGCAAAGACAGAGATGGAAACAAGATGGAGGAGGGGGCACTCACCTTGCCAAAGGCCATGACGGAATGCAAAGGACCCGCTCACACAGGCCTGCTATTGGAAATACCATCCTGGTTGCAGGTGAAACAGGTGGAGCATCCAATCACGGGCGAGGGAGGCATGAGGGGGTAGGCAGAGGGAGGGCAAGGGTCACAGAGCAGAGGATCGGAGACAGAAAGCGGATGAAAATATGGAGAGAGTGACAAGAGAGAAAACAAAGACAGAGATGGAGACAAAATGGAGGAGGAGGGTCAGTGAGCAGAGGATCAGAACGAGAAAGCAGTGGACAAAAGTGAGTACGACTAAAATGGAGAACGCAAAGACAGAGATGGAAAGGGGCAGGAGGGGACAGAGGAGCACTCACCTTTCCAAAGGGTTCACAGAGCAAAGGATCGGAGCAAGAAAGCTGAAGAAAATAGAGAATGAAAAGAGAGAAAACACAGACAGCGATGAGGACAAGATGGAGGAGGGGGGCCAGCGAGCAAAGGATCGGAGCGAGAAAGCAGGCACAAAAGTGAGGAAGAGTGAAAGGGAAAAAGCAAACACAGAGATGGAAACACATGGAGGAGGGGGCAGGAGGGGACAGAGGGTCACTCACCTTGCCAAAGGCAAGGATGGAATGCACAGGACTTAGATTAAGTAAAGAAACAAACAGACCTTGAAAGCCAGGTGCCCCTTAATTAAGACTTAATAGTGGTGAAAATGTATCTCAGACACGTCTCCAGTGGCCAGAGAGGGTAGAGACATCCACATTAATATGGGCTAAAATCATAATAAAAGCCAAATAGAATAATGCAAAACGTGGTCTTCTCACAAGTGACCTGTGATTGGAGAACAGTGCCTATTCATTAAGCTCCAGATGTAGCTAGGGTCATGCCTTCACTCCCCTTAAGTTTTCAGAGCAAAGATACCTGACAATACCAAATACAAAGCTAAAAGTCCTGGCTTGTTGCCTTGGAAATCAGAGATGGTATGATATGATATGTCATTTATAGCGCGCCTATACACAAGTGTTTCAAGGCGCAACGAGGTAAGGGAGGGGGAAAACAGAGGGAAGACAAAGACATTACTAGGCCAGGTGGCATTGAGATCACGCAAGTGCAGGGGAGGGGGAAAGGGAAAAGTGCGGGTGGGAGGGGCAGTGCAATACATAGGATCAACAGAAGAATAAATAAGAACAATAGGTAAAAAGTGCGGCCAGCTTGTGGCAAGTGCAGGGGTAAGTGCAGACATCAGGTCAAGAGCTGGTAGGGGACTCTAGGGACACCAAAACAGCCCCCAAGGGCAGGGGATGCCCTGGAGGCAGTGCAGGGTTGCAGCTGGAAGGGGAGGGGACCTGGGCACGAGATCAGAAGGTATCCAGGCGACCAGTGACCGGTGGTGTCTTATTTAATTGGAAGAAGCAGCTACTTAATGCTGCGCCCCTTACCACTATTTTTGTTCATGTGCTGATGACCTGCCACGTATTCAAGGTTGGAAAAGTCAATATCAACCAATTAATGCTCTCAAATGATGCCGTCTTGTTTGGCTGGTTCAGTTCAGGCCCTCGGATAGTTGATGCCCCCTGCTGCGAACCTGAGGGCTGTGGTGGTGACCTGTGAAGAGCCATGAATCACATGTATAACTAAGACGGTCAACAGGAGCCCCCCTGGAGAAAATTCTGCCTGGAGCACACGGGAGCCCTTGAGGAAGAGGGCGAGCGGCCGATTGAGGGAGGATTGATACAGAAGGCCCCATACGATCCACGGATGTAAGCATAGAGCATCGATTTGGCAAACAATGGATTGAGAGATTTGTTTGTTTATATATTGGGGCATTGTGCGGTGATAAAGTTTTTATGTATGAAAGAATACCTGTAAATAGGCTAAGGAAGGTGGTGCACTTAATGAGGTATTAAGTTATTGAGAGTAAAGAGATTTTCTTGACAAGGTCAAGGAAGAGTGCCCCCATGCCCCGTTTGGGCTAACTTTAAGAGATAAAAGGATACCTTGTCATAAAGGGCAGGAAGATGGCCGTAGATTTGGAATTTTGTCTTGTTGTGTTAATTCAAGGGTGCACCCATATGTGTAGTGATTGCTGGCACCAGCGGGAGGGTGAGAAGTGGTTTAAATTGTGAAAAACAAGGCTTTGTGGATATTGGTTTACATGCTAGAGCATGTGGAGGTGTGGTTTCTACGCAAAGGGCGTGGTCCTGAGAGTGGGTGGCATTTGTAGTGGGTTCCCAAACAGTTGTTATTGCCAAGAGGCTTGGGAAGAGTCATAGAAAGTGTTGAAAATAGAGGAAGGTATTGTTCACAGGAGATTGTGAAGGAGGAGTGAAGACATAGTAAGTTTAAAGGTTTATTGAGGTCCGGTAAGTATCACCAATCAAGAGCGTGACGTGTCATTATCAGAGACACTCCACTCAAGCATTTATGTAAGTCACTGAGGAGGTACAAAACTAAAATAGGCAAATACAATGCTGAGTGGGTTTGTTGCGCAGGGAGCAAAATGCATATGGCCTGGCCACAATAGGGAACACTTGCAAAATCAATGCTGCAACACATGATGACATTTTTACACGCTGCATATAAAGGAAAGAGGTTGCAAAAGAGATTAGCCATTTTAGAGTTATGGAAGATGTTTGGGGACAAGATGGAGGATAAACCCCTGAGGGAGTGGATGCTTAATCAGCATGAAGGGGGGGGCACATCACCCTTGGCTCTTCCTCCTCCTCCTCCTCCTCTGAGCATCGATCCGCCAAACGAAGGGCAGGTATTCTACTCATTGAAAGCATGAAAAGCTGCAGCAGAGTATACTAACCCTGTATATGTACCCCCTGCTTACAGTAGTGAGGACACTATCAACAGAGCTAAATTAAACCAACAAAAGCCAGTGTCTATGCTTGATGAGTATAACGAGCACTCCAAGCTGCAGGCGAAGCTGACAGAGATTGAAGAAGAGATGCAAAGACAGAAAGGCAGACAGAGTGATAATGAAGACACAGTGATCACCCCGAATGAGTGGGTGGGAGGAAACATATTGCAGAAATTAGACAGAAGGAACATGAGCGATTCTAAAGACAGAGAAAGGGAAGTTAAAGAGAGACAGATAAAGAGGAAGAACTCAACCTATTCAACAGAATGAGGAGCCATGATTTGGCAGGTAAGCACCACTAGTGAGGGTGTGTTTTGAATCTGTCAAGCTGCTCCACGCATAGCCTCAATGAAAGATAGCATAAAATACCAACTGGACACATTTCTTGACCCATGTGTCAAGATCAAAAACACAGCAGAATGAGACTTGCAAAGATGTACTGATACAGCAGGTGGAAATTATATTGCTTGAAGAGAAGAATTAGGAAAAATGCAACAGCCCTTGTGCTCAATACATGATCACCAGAGAAGCCAATAACATCTTCTTTATCATCAGTGAGTATATTGATCGTGTTGCCTACACCACCTGACCGATCTTCTCTAAATAGTACTGATTGTAGGGAACGGCTGCATACCGCTCACTCAATCAGGAATTTTTAATGTGTATGGGTCTGAAAGAACTTACAGCAGACCTGGAGCAGTTGAGATGGTAAATGCATGCCTACTTACTGTGTGGCACATGAGTAGGGAGGATGATGCACCAATACTGCTATGTGGTCTGCCTGGCCAGCAGCGCTTGAGAGTTGAAATAGAATTACAAAGCTGCCTCCTTACCAGAGTACAGTCTCTGCAAGTTTTTAGTGCTGCCAAAACTATTGCACAGTCAGCTGGAGAAGCCTGGCACTGCCCCATGTTGTCCAACTAAAATTCACTCAAATGAACCAACATTACAATGAAGAAGGCATCACAGGACATCTAGCCATTGCCCCCACCCCGGTTTCTATAATGAAGAGGTGTTTTCTGCTACAAGTTATATACTGACAATTGGAGCAGGGTTGTTTAGTTGGGTTTGTGGTTGTGAAATGCATACCTCTAGTGATGTATTGCTTGTGCGACAGTCATACCATAGCAAGATGACATTTGAATTTGGTTAATTAAGTCCTGCACTAATGCCCTGGCATTTTAAAACCACACTAGTGTAGGTTGCAGATATCTTACAAAATGGCTGAAATCCATCAGTGTAAACCGCACTAGTGTAGGTTGCAGATATCTTGCAAAACTGCTGAAAGCGAATGGCTGAAAGCCACCCATGTAAACCGCACTAGTGCAGGTTGCAGATATCTTGCAAAACGGCTGAAAGCCACCAGTGTAAACCGCACTAGTGTAGGTTGCAGATATCTTGCAAAACGGCTGAAAGCCACCAGTGTAAACCGCACTAGTGTAAGTTGCAGATATCTTGCAAAACGGCTGAAAGTCACCAGTGTAAACCACAATAGTTTAGGTTGCAGATATCTTGCAAAACAGCTGAAAGCCACCATGTAAACCGCACTAGTGTAGGTTGCAGATATCTTGCAAATCGGTTGAAAGCCACCAGTGTAAACCGCACTAGTGTAGGTGGCAGATATCTTGCAAAACGGCTGAAAGCCACCACTGAAAACCACACTAGTTTAGGTCGCAGATATCTGACAAAACGGCTGAAAGGCACCCGTGTAAACCGCACTAGTGTAGGTGGCAGATATCTGACAAAACACCTGAAAGCCACCACTGAAAACCACACTAGTTTAGGTCGCAGATATCTGACAAAACGGCTGAAAGCCACCCGTGTAAACTACACTAGTGTAAGTTGCAGATATCTGACAACACGCCTGAAAGCCACCACTGAAAACCACACTAGTGTAGGTTGCAGATATCTGACAAAACGCCTGAAAGCCACCAGTGTAAACCACACCAGTGTAGGTTGCAGATATCTGACAAAACATCTGAACGCCACCACTGAAAACCGCACTAGTGTAGGTGGCAGATATCTGACAAAACGCCAGAAAGCCACCCGTGTAAACCACACCAGTGCAGGTTGCAGATGTCTGACCAAACGGCTGAAAGTCACCAGTGTAAGTATCTTTTGGCCTCTCACCAAAACCACCAGTATGAGAGTATTTGGGTTGTCCTCACAAACTGAGAACTGATAATCATGAAGGGATACACAAAGTGTAAGCGTTACTTTTTTATTCGTTTTATAAAAAACTTTTTATGGTTAAATCTCTGGGTCCAACCACGATAGTGGGATGCTGGCATGCCCTGCGAGATCTGGCAGGAACGCCAAATATTAACGTCTATATTCGGATTCCTGCGAGATCCGTTTAGTAGGCGGTCACCCACCCTTAAGGGGAACCCGGTCGCCCTGGCACCGCGGGCAGCTGTGGCTGCAGCCTCTGGGCCACTGGCACATGCACTGTTGCACTTGTTAAAATGTTTCATAGATGTCCTCGGTGCTTTTCAAACTATGTTGACATCACAATAATAATTCGGTTTTGTTCACTATTGTCAGGTGCTGCGTGCACCCATATCTCCTATTGGACTTTCACAATGCACTCGGAGATTTTAAACCAGTGCCGTTGTTTTAAAGTTACCAAGTCAAATAAATAATTGGAACAATGTATTAATAATAATAATAGTATTATTATTATTATTATTATTATTATTATTATTATTATTATTATTATTATTATTATTATTATTATTATAAATATTATAATAAGTCTCCAAAGCAGCACTGCAATATTAGGTTTTGTTACTACCCAAATAATTTTAACTCAATTTATGGATCTCATCTATTAACAGCTGAGAATAGTAATGTTACATTTTTTTAAATCATGATTGTTAATCACAAAAATGCCCCATATAAATTAACAATAATGCTTTACGGGCCTAATTCACAGAGCGTTTTTCAATGGAATTGAACCATTATAAAACGTTTCTGGGAATCTCTTCCAGGAACAATGTAAGCTTAGCAGTTCTTCATTCCAGTCTTCCTTCCACACAAGGAACAGTCGCACAATGAGCCCTGCCATGTAGTTCATTATCCCATTGAGCGGCAATGGGCTTGTGTTAGAAACAGTCCCTGCACCCTGTAGGACTTTCACACAGGTTTCCTCCAAAGCACAGGAAGATGCACCTGGACAAGGAAGAACTTTGCCCTTCAGGGCCACCGTGACTAACGCGCGCACGCCCCTGTGCTGAGCGCTCAGGGGTGGCGCATTCAGGCAGCTCACGGATTGCGCAACTGGCCAGTGAGCACACATTGCCAAACACTACTGAGAAAATAGATTCCAGTGGCAACCTGTCTCGCGGATCCATGGAACTGGCAATCCTACGGAGATCATATTGACAGAACCTATTGCGAAACATCCGCGGGATTTCTGGACATCAACGTGGACAAATGAAAAGATACAATGTGTGGCAACGACTTGTCGATTGGATGGTTTCAGATGAGTAGCAGCCAAAGGGTGTCATGCGTTCTGCAGAAGTACACGTATTGGCGCCATGCCAGGCTGGTTTGGCTGCGACAGCCATAGCGCTCAGGCATCACCGCTGCTTAATCAAGGAAAAAGATTAAGGGCATTTAATGAGAAGGGGTTGGAGGAGGAAACCATTATTATGCCCGAGGAAGAGGCAATGCTGCCGCACTGGGTGGGCAGTGGGGTTCTAGTTCTCTGATTTTTTGCCACCAATTTTTCACCACTCTATATTGTTATGGCCATTTTTCTAACAATTGTATTTGCTGGGAAATTGCGAGAGACGCCGAGCAGTCCCAACTCAACCCATCCCCCAACCACCCTCGACCCATACCATATTGCCTCACTAAAACACCCCCACTGCATTTTCACAGCACAAACATGCTGCAGTAAAACACTTTTAGTAAAAAGACTGATACCGGCAATGATGGTTTATTGTAAGGCTAGACAACTTCGCCCAAAAGAGCGCCATGATTATTTGCGGGACACAAAGCCAAAATTCCGTTTGCTGCAAATATGCATTGGTCAACTGGCATGCAAACTAAGCTACTGAACCTCGTAAAAGCATCACTGTGCCTCCTTCCACCCCCAACCAACTGCTCCCCATGGCCTCTCTCTCACTCATCACACCAATAATTGTTATATTTTACTTCAAACACAAGGGTGGAATCGAAAATGGTTGAACTTCCCCCACTAACTTGCAGGGGTCTACCAGGTCCCAGTGGTGCAGTGGGGCATGGTTTTGGGCACTGGTGGGATGGCAGCAGACATAGGCGTCACTGGGGGGTGCTGGGGAGGGGGGGCTGGGAGAGGTATAGCCCTGGGTCTATTTGTTGTAGCCCGGATAGAAGCTCAGGGGGTACAACCAAATGGCTAGTTAGCCTCAAGTCCTGACATTATTGTAGCCCCAGAGCTTTTTCCAGACCTAGCAATACCCCTGCAGCAGCCTGCCCATCCCTGTGGGGCCCTCATGACTACCTCTGGTTGGAATGATCTCTGGAAAGATTAGAGAAATTTGCAGCAGCAAAAACAGCCCTGATGCAGGTGATTTGGTGAATCACCAAGCTTGTTCGCCCAGGACAGTTCTCTTGCAAAGAAGGAGGACTGACTCCCGTTCATAAGCAAATACTCCTTGACATACTGAATGCTGTCATCCCTGGATCATGCTCAAATAATGTATGGTTGATGTCACCATTACTCTGTGAACTTCCCACTGAACCCGTAGGCCCTTTATTCATATTGACTTTTCAACCTCCCCTTACAGTGAGATGATTTGTTTTTTTGTTGTTTGTCCATGTGAGCACCCTGAGACCTTTGGGTGAGTGATGCCCTATATAAAAAAATAAATATTTAGTTAGTTAGTTAAGCGAGTTAGCGCTATATGGGATGTATGGGGATGCAGAATTTACTCTTACAAAAATAATAAGACCGACTCAGAAAGTTGGCAAACTCTAGCTGTTTTATTAACAATGATCTAAAACAGGGAGTACAACAGACATCACGCACGGACGTCTCACAGTATGTCTCTTAATGTGTTACATGAAAAAATACAGTTATATAATAAAAACTCATCATCATTGACGTCATACTACGAGGCAAAATAAGAAAACCTACTTGGGATTGTGGTTGGTCTATGGGTAACATCTATGTATACTTGCTATGGGAAATATGATTGTGATTGGGTCTCTAAGGCTGGATGGACAGTTATTCCCACCCCTAGTGCAAGTCATCTTCGCTGTCCTGAAATACACTATGTTTCATTGGGTCTCAAACTATAGGGGTATTTGCTATGTGGCCCTCTATGATTGGTTGGCACGCTTGTGCCCTTCTGGAATATTCCACTCGCTAGCAGCACACAAGCTGGTATCCCAGATGCTGGTGGGTTGGACTTGACCATGCCTCCTCACCCAATGAGCCCATCATCCATCATCACTCCTACTGTCTGCCATTAGCACTGTCTTTGTACTCGGCTTTGCAAAGTATTGTCGCTCCTCAGAATAGAAAGGAGTGTGACCATGGTCTTATCTTAAAGTGTCAATGTAGCTTGCCCAAAGTCTATTTTCATCTATACCATGTGACAGGAGACTGTGTTTGAGCTCATTTATTTATTTATTTATTTATTTATTTATTTATTTATAAAGCACGCAAAGCCCGAAGGAATCTAGGCGCTGAGATTAAGAAGAAGGTTACAATTTTGGCCCTTTGAGTAATTACATTTGCACAGCAGGACGCAGTTACATTACACATTCAGGTTTGCAAAGGTGAGCTTAGAATGAGCTCGGATTGACTTAAGGTGATTATGTGACTTAGAGTCAGTTTTGAGTAAATACATTTGCACAGCAAGAGCACAAATACATTACACATTCAAAGTGTGTCAGATGGCTTGGAGAGGAGGATAATAACAGTTCCAAAGACTGAAGGTTATGGTGCCTGGAGTTAGTCTAAGTAGTGGCAGGGGTATCACTGTGGGTGCTGTTAGCGGTTAGACAGGGGGGCTGTTGTTGTGAGGTTAGATCTGAAAAGTAGAGTTTTGAGTTTTTATTCTGAATGGCCAAAGGGAGGTGTCATTCTAGGTTGTGTGGGGAGGAAATTCCGTAGCTTAGCTGCTATCACCGGGAAACTCTATCCTCCAACTTTCTGCCTTCTATATTTGGGTTTGATAAGCAAGTTGGGGTAAGATGAGCGAGTAGGTCTGTTAGATTGAGTTTTATTGATCAGATTGTTGAGGTAAATTGGCGTGCTATTCGAGATACATTTGTGTGTGAGCATAAGGATTTAAAATTTGACTCTCTGTCATGAACTGGAAGCAGTAGTTGTTACGCCTGGTAGAGGAAATGTGTACGTGGAGAGGAATATTCAATGACGCTCTGATGGCATTATTTGGTACAGTTTGCAATTTTTGGATATTTCTAACACTGGTTCTGGCGAATAGAGAGTTACAGTGGTCAATCCAAGAGAGAATCAGGGCTCTGGCCACAGTGATGGAATTGTCTGTAGAAAGGAATGGTCTGCTGGCTCTTATCAGTTTAGCTGTATATGCAGTGGAAGAGACTATGGCGTTGACCTGTCTATTTAGGGTGAGGGACGAATCAATGTAGACTCCCAGAGTTTTCATATAGTTGGCAAACATGATAATATGCCGTCAATATTAAATGATGTGTACTTTTGTGGAAGATTGCTAAGCTTAGATGTATTGCCTATTAGGATTAACTCAGTCTTATCATCATTAAGAAACAATTTGTTGAGGGCCATCCAAGCCTGGATTGCCTGATAGATTTCTTTAGCATTATGGAGTCTGAGTTGTAGCAGCCAGTGATCAGAATGAGTATTTGGATATCATCCTCATAGTTTGTATACGTGATGCCCATTTTATATAACCTATCGAATAGGAGCTTTGTAAATGCTTTGTAAAGGGTGGGTGACACACAAGACCCTTGTGGTACGCCACAGGTTACCCCTGCCTGGGGCCTGCTGAGGTTTCCGAGAAGACCCTCGTAGTCCTGTTGCAGAGCAAGGATTTGATCCAGTTGATGGCTTCAGGGAGAAGTGGGCTGCTGTTTCAAGGTATTGGCATAGAATAATGCATACTCTTGGTACCTGTGATATGATGCTTCGCCACAGTCTCTGACCCTTCTTTTACTAGTGTGACCACAGCACCCGAGGGTTTCCCCCTGACTCTCTCCACTGCCGCCCCAAACATTGTCACATACCCATCTACAACTGGGACCTCCGTCAGCCAATTCTCTTGGATAAAGATAATGACATATTGTCTTAAAAATTGCCCTAGAGTCGAGTTTGTTAATAGGTGGGTATGGTCACAGCTGTTCCAAGACAAAACTGATAGTTTAAAAGCTTCTCACCTCTTCGTCTATGGTGGATAATAGCACCAGAGACCCACACCCAATCATTCATCTCACTGGCTCTCAATGATTCAACCGCCCCTTGTTCTTGACCAGTACGGAAACCTTTCTTCTCCAACCTAGGTGAAGATCTCAATTCGCTCACATCGACTTCATTAGACCCAGTCAGTCTACCCACACTATTCTTCCCCAATTGGGGATCCAACTGAGAAAGATCAAAACCCGATTGGTGCAGAGATTACAATGGTAATCTCTTTATTCCTTGTTCCTCATTCGAAGGAAACATAACAACACCCTGCGTCCCCATTGGCTTATAGGCCTGTACCTCTTTTGTAGGGATTAACAAAGAGTTAAAAAAGGACTTTGCAATTGAATTAGTCATCTTTGTTTAACATTTTTAGATGTGTTGCTGTTTGCCTTTGGTAGATGGTGGGGGAGGTGGAGGACACAAGCCCTCCACCCCCTCTCTCTCCTCCAATATGAACACATCCTCTGTTCTTAAACCTCGCACAGCTGTCCAGGATGGAACTTGCAAATCCCACTCTCCGCTACTAACTCAGAAACCACTATACAGTCTTTCATTGCTGAGTCAGCAGTGGAACTATGTGTAGTTAAACCCATACATTTCAATTTTCCCTAGATTAAATTACACAGGGATGAGTGAGATTGGGAGTCCTGCTGTAAATCCTCAAAAAGGCCAATAATGCACCCAGAACATGATTCAATTCTAACACGATTGAGTCCGTGGCCCCTACAACTTTTTGGTCAATGTTCTTAATCATTGAGGAGTCTTTTGTGCTGTGCAGGAGCCAGAGTTGAGGAATAAGAAGTTATAGAAGAATCCAAATCCATATTCGGAACTTCATATACGATTGGTGGTGTATTAAAACACATCTTCCATCCCCAATTCCTCTCCCTTAGCCTCCTGTATCACCAAAGGGACCGGATTTGACAATGAATGGAGTTGCCAGGGCTGAAGGGAATTCACAGGGATTAGCTCCCCACTAGTGCCTGATGTAGACGCTTATTGAGGGTCTGTCACATAAATTCATTGCATTGTGGAAAAGTAAGAAGTAATTGATTTAGAAACCATAGTTTTTTCTTTTAAAAAGTACCAAGTCGGCCCCCACTTTATTAGCCAGCAAACAAACTAGGGCATGGAGCAGAATCTTGAGGGAGGGCAGGTGACAGCGCAACCGGGTATGCTGGCAATGGTAATTCCATGGCAAGAGACATTGCCGCAGAGGCATAAAACTGTGAAACAACAGTCAGAACTCCTATTTTTGCCCCACTCCTTAAATCGTAAATAGTTTTCTTCAAATTAGCCACCAGCATTCTTATATTTGAGCAAGCTATTTATTTATGCGAGTGGCAAAATGTACAACCTGTGCCAATTTAGAAGAAATTAGCCCTTATTAAAGAAGTGTGGTGGGACATGAATGTTGTACTTTCCCATCTCTTATAATTCACCTACCACCACGTAGACAATGTTGTAGGCTGAAAGGTATTCACGGGGGCCACGTCGAGTCCGAGAGCCTGATGAACTGCAACACTTCTTACACAAGACTTTGCCCACTACTTTGTAGGTGGTTTGCACTCAAAGCAGCTTATGAAGATCCTGTGGGTGTTAGCAGATAGCCTATCCTGCCGAGCTCCAGGATGCTCCCAGGCTAGGTAGATAGATATGAGATGCAGCATTCCATTGCTTAATCCAGGTACTGGCTTTCGTTACAAGTCTTGGCCAGGAAAGCACACAACAATGCAAAACTGCTTTCACAAAGCTTTGCCCCTGACTTTGCATGAACTTCGTGCTCAAAACAGCTTATGAAGAACCAGTGGGGGTTAGCGGAGAGCCTTTTCCTGCCTAGCTTGAGGGGGCTCCCAGTCTGGATAGGTATATCCTAGATGCGGTATTCCGTTGCTAAACCCAGGTACCGGCTCTCATTACAAGTCTTTGCCGAGAAAGCACACAACGATGCAAAACTGCTTTCACAAGACATTGCCCTCGGCTTCGGGCACGCTTTGGGCTGAAAGCAGCTTATGAAGAGCCAGTGGGGGGGGGGCTATCTTGCCAAGCTCGAGGGTGCTCCCAGGCTAGATAGGTAGATCCCAGATTAATCCAAGTACTGACTCTGTTACAAATCTTTGCCCACGACTTCCCTAGTTACACATCCTCCAAATCCAACCTGACCAATCTGGACAGCCATTCTCCTGGATGCAACATGTTTCTCAATCACCGCCATCATGAAGTGATGATAAACTATGAACCTGTTGAGATTTATAAGATTGATAATTGGCCAAAGCTCCTCCTTTTTCATGTGAACCAGGGAGATGTTGATGACCACCGGCAAAGGATTCAAGTGGACTATTTATAACACCAACTAATTTACCCCCTTACAGATCAGTGCCTGATTTTCTGCAATCTCTGAATTGTAAAAAACATGCAGAGGGCCACTAGGAGTTTGCAGACTCTCGGAAGGCCCAACACCTTCCACAGGATAAACGTAGGACTCAGTCAACCGCAAGTTTAAACTGTGGTTTTTTACAAACAAAACCAACAGGGATCAGCACAGGGACAGAAGAAATCCATGGACGTCTCAACTTCTCATGGCTCGCATGCTAGTTTTGATACAAAATGACCTCACTGCTCTGTCACTACTTAGGCCTCTCTCCAAAAACCTATCGATGTGTGGGATTGGCCGTCAGGAGCAGAATAACCTATATGGTCACCTATATGTGTTATTCTACTGGCTCTGCCATGTCAGGTGGCTGGCCTGGTCCATCCCCAAGTCACTATCTATAACAATGTTGTGGTGTGACAGTCTTGCCATTGGTTATTGCCAGTTGGCTAGAGCTGACGACCCCAGGTGTGGGATCTGCAAAGGTTCTCAGCTTGTGGTGTACCTTTTCAAGGTAATAAGAATTACTATGTGTCTGCATTGTAACTTGTGTTTACCACCTTAGTCTATGAGAGTGCTTTTTTCTCTCACATTGTACCATCTTTGTTGCAGTCTTCTATCTGGTAGCCTGAGATCAGCTCCCTTTCCCAGCGCTGGTCGCTGTCCATTGTCTGCGTCGGCGGGGTCACATGTTCTGAGACTATGGGCCTCATTCTGACCCTGGCGCAAAGGGATACCAGGCACCGTTAAGGACATCAGTGCCGGTAATCCCTTTGCACCCTATTCCGAGGTCCCTTTACGGGTCCCCCCTGGGCGCCTGGTTTGACCAGGCGACCTTAGCGGGAGCCGCAAAGGGACCAGGGAGCAAATAACGGTACAGCAAATTGCGGCGTAAGTCAGTTGGTCTGTCTGTTAGAGCCGAATATCAAACCCACTGGTTTCCACAAGTGTGGGACCTGTAACTTTTGTCAGTTTGCCTCAGCACCTACTGAAGAATTTACCTGTCATGGAAATTTGAGTACTAAAATCAAGGACTTCATTAATTGTCGTTCCAAATACATAGTATATGGAATCATCTGTGTCTGTAAGAAAGTTTACGTGGGCAGTACCATCAGGGAGCTGAGGGTCAGAATCAGAAAACACCTGGCAAATCTCAACAGTCAAGACATCAAATTACCACTTGCAGTGCATTGGCAGAAAGAACACCAAATGGCACACAAGAGTGACATCAGATTTGTAGGACTGCAACACATCAAACCACATGCCAGAGGTGGTGACAGACAACTATACTTTCGTCAAGCGGAGGCCCGTATGATTTGTAGACTAAGATGTGTCCAATGGGGACTTAATCAAGAGCATGAACTGAATGTGTTTCTCCGATCAAAATATACTTCAACTTGGGACAATGTGTTCTACCACAGGACAATCTTTAAGCAAGTTGTTACACCATGGTGTGGTGAACAGGTTTTTTCAGGAGTTTACCTATTTCGGATATACAATCTTTCATTCCCTTCCTCTAACCACTGAGGGGAGTCTTAATTTTTAATTTTTAATTTATCTTTTAGGATTCCTTCTAATTTTTATTTCAACATACCAATCCTAATTATCATTTAACTATGCAACAGGCCTGGAAACTTATTAGGGGAACCACACCAACATTATGACAACCTATCATTTACCCACCTGTTATCAGCTCAGACATATCTCTTTCTTACTGACACTACAACTTTCACCCTCACTTCAACGTTACAACATTCATGGTATCCTTTAATATTAAGGAAACTACACCAACATTATGGCAACCTAACACATGCCGGTCTGCAAAAAAGCATAGACATCACTTTCTCTTTTGCAATGTCTATTTTAACGTTTCTGAAATATTCACCTCTTTGTTTAAAATCGGTTCTCTAACATGCAACACATGTATGCGATATACCAAAAATCTCACCATAATCGGTTTAATAAGACGTTATGCATGTCACTGTGCTAACGATTTCTGTAATTAACACTTGGTTTCTCTCACTTTAGACTGTTACAACAATTGACACAGATCGATCTGTTTACTTTAGACATGCGATTACATGCTTATAATCGAGAAAGGATGCAGAGTGTTTTCATTTTTGTTTTGTGTGAACTTCACTTAGTGAATGCTACCATTTACAGAGATCCCCGAAATGCTAGTCTTCCTGGGAGCCTTATAATTTAAACCAATCCCATCTAATTATAGCAATTAACACACAAAACTTTACTAATTGCATTTTCTATGTCCAAATGCCCTGCGAACAGTGGATTTCGCTTCAACAATTATGTTGGAAGCGAATCCGCGCCACGTACATGTTGAATGGAACACAACTCTCACACCAACCATGTTACTAGGCAACAGGAACCCAAGGATCACATGACCATAGCCTCTAAAAGCACAGGCCACACGGCTATTGGCTAACCCAGCCGCACCCACATTCCACTCAGAGAGTCTCTGTCTGCTGGCAGAAATCGCCGTGCAGCAAAGCATTTAGGCGATGAAGGTAAGCGCTCTGTGCTTCCCTATGACAGGCAGCAATTCCTTTATCAGAAAGCACTACCAGACCCCCCTTACACCATTTCCTCGGTTTTGTCTCTTAAACAGATGCAGCTTGTAACTTACAGACGCTAGACCTTTCAGAAAAGTATTATTTTACGGATTTCCAATCCAGTTTCAATTTCTTTGGTAAGCAAATTTATACCCCAAGATTCTCGCTTTCGCGTATGTGCACATTTTACAGATACTACTAAGGCTTCGAATGAGGAGCACTCAACAGATAACAACATTCATGTATATTTTTATAATAGGTACAATCCAATTCCTACAAACGATTTCTACTGAGACTGATTTATGGCAGATTTACCAATTTCAGGTACATTTAATTAATGGACTGTTCACTGCCTACTAATGTGTAACAACCTTGCTAGGATAATATGGAGCGTTATTTGGTTCAAGCACACGGTACTTGGTAATTAAGTGCCTAGGAACTGCCAACACGAATCAATGTTGAATTTCAATTTAATTTTATTTGAACTTTAATACAAAGCTTTCTTCTCTTCTTCTCTCCCCGCCCTCTTTTTTTGTCTCCCACTCCACTCCTCCTCTGTACGCTATGTTCCACATGGTCCATGTAACTTTTTTCATATTATGACTGCGAAACCATGTTGTAACATTTTGTATAACACACCAATGTGCTTCGATATTTTATTGGTTGCAATGCACATGTATTTGTATTATTTTCTGACAGTTATGCACTATATTGATATTAATACGCCTTGAGGACGGCCCAGAGAGGGCTGAAACACTTGTTGCCATGTAGTGTATTCTTTTGTGAATAAATAATCACTTTATAACCCACTTTACATTGGTATTGGACTAACTGGTTGTAAAAACAAACTTCAGACCTACACCTTCATTGGGGTAGCGCAGATTGTCAGGCCTTTACCATTTTATCTACCCTACTTTTGTCATGTGTTTGTACCACATGTTGTTATGCACTTGAGCAGTGTCTTTAAGATACATGTCTACTCCCTTCATGTCTGTGTCAACGCTGCACTTACCTCTCCTTACCTTATCAACTGTGTTCTCTCATCCACCTGACATGGTCGTCCCTCCTGCTTGGGTTGGGGGAATGTTAGTAGAGGGTACAGCGGTAGCAGTAACAACAACACTAAACTGTTCGGGTTCCCTTAGCGCCATGATGCCTTCAGGCGTATGCGCACTTTATAAATCCTGCTAACATAACATAACATAACATAACATAACATAGCATAACATATTGCCAAAATATTAATCCCATTGATCCGATCCTGGGAATCAATAGACACACCATAATGATAATGTTCTTCATTGTTCCCTTCATTTTCACTTTCGCTGTTTGAGCCTTGCAGCCTGGTGATACATTTGCCTGCCTAAAATGCGCAAGAAAGTGCATTACTTGGTTAGTATTGTCAGTGCCCTTAAGCCCCGCGGACCAAATTATCACTTATTGCCAAGGCAAATATTTCCTCCCAGACTCCTTACTGATGGATCTCTTAATGTGGGCAGCACCGGGTGCTCACCATGATCAAGCTGTGGTTATGTTTGGGCCAAATACATTACAAAGACAAGGTAATATACTCCAGGGGATCGTGCTGTGAATCTGTTGGGTCTCCTCACATAGTGGCCAAACTGGTTAGAGAAAGTGTCTGGGTGGTAGGTGGATGGAAACATGGGTGAAACAAACAGTACAATCCCCACGACATTCACGTAGACCCTGCGTGTGTGGAAAGGGAAAATAACAAACAGACAGTGTATCCTTAGTTGATTTGTACAAGTATTCAGTCGCTGCTCCTGCTACCTGGGATTGTGTGACCATGGGGTGTCCGGGTCTCCCTAGATGTGTAAGTTCAGAACGCACTTCTAAACAGCACTATATCATCCACTTTGCCCGGGTGTTTTAGTTCACAGTCTTGTGGTGTGTCATCAGAGTCAATCTCTTTGCCGGCTTATGGCCCCCCCCTGGATTTGCTGTATCTGGTGCGAGATAAAAGAAGAGCTAGCAAACAGAGAAGTGATGTACTCGTACATTTCCTGTCCTAACACATCTGCAGGATTCTCGCAATCTTTCAGTGCTCTTGTGGGAGGAGCCAGGGGAAGGTGCATGCGCCATCCTGTCACCGCCTCATTGGGCATTAAATGGTGAGGGGCAAACAGTACAAGCAGTTTTTCTTTCTGATTTGCTGGGTCGTGGCTATGCACACCTTTAGGAGTCCATTCAGCTATTCACCCACTCCATTTGCTTGTGGGTGGTACGCACAGGTGAATTTATTCTGAATACCCAGCAGGGTTGTGATGTTGTGAAACAATTCATTGGTGAAGTGAGGGTCGTTGGTAGACACATGCCCCATCTTGAGAAAACCTCCTTAACCAAGAAAGGGGCCACTCTAAGGGCATCGGCATGTGAACAGGGACCTGCCTTGATCCACCTTGAAAATGGGCAGACCACCACTATCATGTAGCAGTACCCTTGTCAAGCTTGGATCATGTCCACGTATTCCATGTGGAGATGCAGAAATGGGCATACTGGTTTTGGTATGGCTCCTCTCACTACTCTCAATGTTTGCCCTGCTGTGAACTGCCGACATGTCAAGCATTTACTCACAAACTCAGTAACATCTTCATTTAAATTTGGAAAGAACCACATTTCTCCAATGTGTGTATCAATGACATCCTTCCCTGTGTGTGTGGGATAGTGCAACTGTGCTAATGCTGTCTTCAATAGTGCTAGTGGCATGACCACTTTCCTGGTATTGTTTTGTCACCATAAAGCATCTGTCAGAGAAATTGAGCACCCTCTCTTCACCCATAGCTCCTTCCCCTCCTTGGGCGCAGCTCACTGCAGTTCCATATTCTATGCCTCTTATAGTACATTGTACCTCTCTTTCAGCACGATATTCATCACCCCTCCCTGAGCCTTTTGTCTCTCTCTCAGTTCCCACAATACGCTGCACATTTGGTCTCAAAATCTGCTGCTTCATTTCCCCTTGAGATAGCATCTTCCCCCTTTGTGTGGGCTTGGCACTACACTATTGCTACTCTTGGTGGATCAGTCTGTCCAATAATAGCCCATACTGTACTGGGGTCCAGCCTGCCCTCCTGGACCCTCTCCTGAACCATCGTGTCAGTCCTGAATGTACTGTTGATGTCACATAGGCGGAGTCAGAATAAATCATCACCGCTTTCTATACGCTGCTTTCTAGTGCTAATATGAGAGCCACTAGTTCTGCTGTTTGTGCCAAATAATGAGATGGTAGCCACGCACTTGTGACCACCTCACTTGTCCCATCCTCCTTCAGTCTTACCACTGCAGTCCCAGTATGTCTCACCCCTCAGTTTGATTAATTGTCGAAGAACCGTCAATGTAGAGCAAGTCTCCCCCCTCCAGTGCATCCTCCTCTATCTTGCATGTCTCAATCAACATTTCTATGTTCTTTGTGCAGTCGTGTGCATAGCCTCCTGCCTGGAGAACATTTGCCAGAAATGTTACTGGATTTACAGTCTTGCATCTTACTATCTTCAATCCCACACTCGATAGTATCACCTCGTACCCTAATGTGTGGTCAGTGTGCTCTTTGGATTATGCAGTATCGTGAAGAGTGTGTGCACCCCATTGTTGCTGTGGCTGATTTCTCCACTGCAAAGGCTGTAGCTGCCAAAGCTTGTTCGCACGAATAATGTCCTCTCATCACTGGGTCAAGTTGTCCACTGTAGTAAGCAATTGGCTTATGGCCCATGCTTGTCTTCTGTGCCAATACTACCCTCATCACTACACCATCAGTGTGTGAGAATACAAAAAATTCCTTTTTGTAGTATGGGGTCCCTAACACTGGGGCAGTGCTTATGGCTTCCTTCAGTTCCTCGAAGGCCTCAGTCATCTCCGTGGTCCATGTCAGTGTCTTTATTCCCCTCTGTGCCTCTTTGAGAGTGCACAGTAGTAGCCTCGTATATGTGCTATAGTCAAATTCCCATGCTCTGCAATAATTGCATAACCTCAAGAACTGTTGCATCTCCCTCACTGTGGTTGGCTGAGGTGTTTTGCGTATTGTCTCGGCTCTCTGTGGGGTGATCTGTCGACCGACCTTGGATATCGTCTGTCCAATGTATACCACCTCCTCTGACAGTACTGTAACTTGGCCTTGTCCACCTTGTACCCTTTTTCAGCTAACACTGTCAGCATGTGCACTGGGTCCCTCCTCCACGGATCTTCTGACTCACTGCAAATCAAAATGTCATCTACTTACAGTAAAACTGCTTTCCGTTTATATGTTGCTTAGATCCATCTGAATCACTCTGTTAAAAATAGATGGTGAATTGCAGTACCCCTGTGGTAAATGAGTGTGCTTCCACTTCTGATTTCTATACATAAAGCTCGTCAAGTCTTGTGAGTCTGGGTGTAGTGGCAATGACAAGAACGCATTCTTCAAATCAATGACCGTGAATCAGGCAACTTCTGCCGGGGTGCTGCACAAAATTGTCGCTTGGTTTGCAACTAGAGGATACTCTTCTTCTACAATATGTTTAAAAAAAAAACTTTCTTTATTGATTTTCTGACAACAAGTAAACAACAACTCCCGTACTTGTTCCCCCTGTAACGCCCCGCTCCCTTACCCTTCTCCCGCTCACGGCAGTTACAAGCATAATGTTATAATTGTCTGTTTTGTACCCATTCTACTATACCATGTGATTACACATTCCTGTATGCCCCACGGTAATAGTGGACCTTATCAGTGTCTTTCAGGGATGTTTGCCAACCATCTCTTTAGGAGTTAAGGATCTAGATTCAGAGGCCCCACCCATAGCACACGTGTTTCACTTACATCTCTCCTCCTCAGACTGGTATTGGTGGGATGTTTCCCCAACCTTAAATGCTATTTATGGAGTTGCTTCAGGAGTTTCTACACTTTGATGTGTATTTGCGTAGCATTGATGAAACTGGGGCCAGTAATACAATGGGCGGCTGCTGGCTGGGAGCGTTGAGGCGTATCTGGTTTCCCTTTGCTCGGATGTGCTCATAGTCTCCAATCACCTTGTAAACGTGGGGGTTGTGTTTTGCCCACAGGACCTTGCCGCCCGGTATCTGGCTGTGGCCATGCCCATTAGTTTCTTTTCAGTGTGAGTTCCTTCTGTAATCTGTGCTAGGAGCCACAGTTCCGGTGAGTAGGTCCGTGTTGTGGACAGCTTTTCAGTCATTGGTCCCTCAATCTCCCCCCAGTAGGTTCTGACAAGCAGGCAAGTCCATGCTACATGATAAAAGTCTGCAGGCTCTGAACCACATCTTTTACATAAGGGTGATCTCTTAGGGAAGAATTTGCTCCGTTTGAGGGGGGAATAGTGTACTTGGTGTAGGAACTTGTAAAGGGTCAGTCTAAACCGTCCAGTGGTGTTCCCAGCGTGTCCTCCCATGTCCTTTTATAGGGCCGTTCTCTCACCACCTTCCTGCCCCTAATCAACTTGTAAATAATCAAGACTAGTTTCTTGGTGGATAATGGGTTAATCACATACAGTTGTGCAGGGTGTATTTTAGGGGCTAAAGGGAAGTCAGGCCATTTGGCTTTCAGCATCTCCCTGAACCTATAATGTAGAAGTAGAGTCACAGCATTGTGTGCCCCCTTCATTTTTAGTTCGTCCCATTTAATAAATTGACCTCCTAGTACCATGCTGCCCAAGGTTTGGACCCCAAGGGCCTGAAAGTGTGTCTGGAAAGATCTTTCATGCGTGAGCGGGACACCAAATATTCTATACACCGGGAGATTGGGGGAGATAGCAGTTCTCTGTTCCCAGGAGTCGGCCCATTCGTTGCCAGGCTTTGCATGTCACAGCTATGTATTATTTCTTGCGCCGGGGCACCGTCCCTCTATTTCCCCCAAGCCAGCCCCATTAGGTTGTTTGGGTTAGTGATCGCTCTAGCCAGGAGGGAATGAGAAAGGGTAACCATGGCTGTTTTCCACCCAGCTATGTGTTGACCTGTGCTGCCAGGTAGTATAAGTACATGTCAGGATGCTCCAGACCTGCCTGTTAGGATGACCTAGGGTATCGTAAGATATCCTGGCTTGTCTACCAGCCCATACCAGTTGAGTCATCAGGCTCCTTCCTAACGCAGGTCCAGTAGTGCAAGATTGGCCATACTGGTACGTTATTGAAGATGTATAATAGTTTGGGCAGGATAACCATTTTGGCTAGAGCAATATGAGTGGCCTGGGAGATGGGCAGTAGGATCCAAGATTCCATTGTTCCTCACTCAGTGGTGAGGAACGCTAGAACACTTTGTGTTCTAGCGTGTCAAGCACCTTCAAATAATTGTCCTTGTATAGGTCGTTCACCCTCGTGGAAACCATAATGCCCAGATAAGGTATCCCTTGGGGGCACCAGAGGAATCTGTCACTCATATTCGCCTGTTGCACCCCTGGTGTCAGGGGGAGTGCTTCAGATTTGGACCAATTAATTTTTAAACCCGACAGTTCTCCAAATCTGACAATTTCTTGAGTTAAGGGGGGAAGGTTCTTCCTAGGGTGTTTAACATAGAGCAGGATATCATTGGCATATAATGACAAAATGGAGAGATGTGAATCTACTTGGATTCCGCGGTGCACATGCAGTTCACCGATATGGCAGGCCAGGGGTTCTATTGTGACGGCAAACAGGATTGGTGAAAAGGGGCACGCACCCCTGGCAAATGCCCCCAGAAAGGGGTAGATATACTCTGTCACCACCCCGTTCATGCACACTGCCACCTTGTGGGCCGTGTACAGCAACCTGACCCACCTGATGTATGTGAGGCCAAATCCAGAGCATCGGAGGACCTCGAAGAGGATGGGCCACTCGGCAGAGTTGAAGGCCTTCTCTACGTCGAGTGCCGCGACTGCCATTGGTATCTCTGTTGTTCTGACAACTCATCTCAGGTTGTTCTGGGCTGACTGGCCTGGAATAAAGCCAGTCTGGTCTGGGAGGATTAGTGCAGGCATGTGCGGGAGTATACGGTCTGCCCATATCTTGGCCAGTATTTTATTATCAGTGTTGATTAATGACAATAGTCTGTATGACGACAGTTGTCGGGTGTTCTTGTCAGCTTTTAAGAGCACTGTCACTGAAGCTGATCTAGTAGATTCCGGGAGGGCATCTGCTGACAATGTGTTTTTGCACATACTCAGAAGATGGGAGATTAGTAGGTCTTCATAGGTTTTGTAGAATTCCGCAGTTATTCCATCAAGCCCGGGAGGTTTACCACTAGGGAGGAACAATATTGCTGTACAGATCTCCTCTTTGGATATCAGGGCATTTAATTCTCCCCCTTGTTCTTGATCTAGCCAGCCTAATGCGATCTCATCCAAATATTGCATCAGTGCTCCATGTCCTGCACTGCGCTGCGATGCGTACAACAGACAGTAGTAGTCTCACAATGTGTTATTAATCCCTTCAAGGTCTTTAATGAGATTCCCGTTCCAATCTTCAATCGCCATTATGGATGTGGTTTGGTGTTCCCGCCTAATGGCCCAGGCCAATGTTTTGCTAGGGCGGTCTCCCTCCCTGCATCTTGCTGCCACTATTGGGTCACCCAGGAACCTCTCCTCCCCAATGGTGAGCTGGAGAAGTTCTTCTCTATGTGCCCTCAGGGTGTGGTGCAACTCAGGTGTGTCCAGGGTCCCCTGCTCATTCTCTAGTTCCCGGATGGATCCCTCTAGTGACCGCATGGACCTTCTCAGTGCCCTCATCACCCCACCTTCTTTAGACATGCAGCACCCTCTTAGATAGACTTTAAACACTTTCCAAACTGTGCCAGGGTCGGGTACCAATCCTACATTGGCCTGGAAGTAGATATGGATGTCCTGACTAATCTCTCTGCGAAAAGCTATATCTTCCAGGGCAGTGGCTCTGAACCGCCATCAGAGTTGTCCCGGGGATCTTGTGAGGTTAGTAATACGGACCAGCATGGGTGAGTGGTCAGATAGATTCCAGGGAGGTATTGTGGCTTCCGAGAGCTTCCTATTAATAGGGGTGGTGGCCATAATGTAATCTATCCTGGATGAGCTGCTATGGACACCTGAGAAGAAGGTACATTCTCTTTTTAGCAAGTGCACTCCACGCAATATGTTATGTAGCTGATGGTAGCGGGCAATGGATGCCCGCGCTTTGGCTGCTTGGGGGAGAGATTGTTGTGTGGTTATGGACCTATCCAGTTCCAATGTGAGGGCCATATTGAGGTTGCCTGCCCATATGATTTCATAACCGGGTAATTTAGAGATATGCTTAGTGCACTGATGAAAAAACTGGGGAGTCTGTGTTGGGTGCATAGATGTTTATAAGTAGGAATTTTGTGCCGTGCACCTCCCACGCCGGTATGATGTTCCGCCCCTCCTCATCCTTAAACTGCTCATGTAGTTTGTATTGTACTGTAAGGTCCCGTGAATATAAATAGCCACTCCATTATAGTGTGTGGTGTTAGAGGAGTCACATCTATGGTTGCCCCATCTTGCCAGTTTGGGAAGGGGACCCCCCCAGGCCAAATGAGTCTCCTGCAGGCATAGTACGTTTACCCTGTGGTTATGATTATAATTTGCTATTAAGCTGGATTCTTTCTGATTTTTGAGTTCCTGTATATTCAGGACAGTATTGATATGTGCCCCATCAGATTTCTCTCCTATGATTGGTGTACCCATATTGTGTACTGTGTATCAATATTCATGTTGGTATTAGGGTGATCTGTTCGTAGTCTGTCGATGGGCATTAACAGTGTGGGAGGAATTACTTACAAATATATCCAGAGAAATGATTCATAAACGAATCATAAATGCAAAAAAGGCACATGACAAATTACTCAAGGAAATTGCAACCAACAAAGAAGAAATTGAAAAACTCAACATGTATGGAGGGAGAGACCCCGGTCTGATCTTGTTTGTTGTGCTCACGTGCCGCCGTGGCACTCGACCGCCAGTCTCGGTCCCTTCGGCTCCGACCCCCCCAAGTATTTCTGCTCATGTCAGAAGGCTGTCAGATGTTTCTTGCGGTGGGGACCACGCTACAGGTCCTAGTGGGGGCCTGTAGTGTCGTGACCCACAGGTAGACCATGGTACCGGAGAACTTTCACTCCCACATTCCTGGAGGGAGAGACTCTCTTTGTCTATTCTGTGACCACCTTCCCATGCGGTGGTGGCCGGGAGTCCTGTGCACCCATGCCGGTTGCGAATGGGTCAGGCACAGTGTTTGCGGAGTTTCCCCTGCCCCTTCACCCACAACTGCACCGCAGTCTTAGTTAATGCATCAGGACCGGTCAGGTCTTCTTAGGGCTCCACAGTGATAGCACAGCGTGGCTCCTCCAATCTATACCATGTGTTGCGTGCTGTATGAGAGGCTCAGCTGCGGTCCGTGGTGTCCCCCACCCCCGCTTTCCGATTATTTATTGAGGTGTTTCCTATTTCATGGGAGGGGATTCCGCTTCCCTTCAGGCCAGTTTGTTTGTTCTGTTTAGGCACTTATGCAGGACCTGAGGGCGCACTCCTGGTCCCAGAGGCAGTGAGCCGTCCAGGGCTCTGTTCTTGCCCTTTATGGTGCAGGTGTGTTGAGTCCTCATACGGTCCCTTCGGGGCTCAGCTTCGAGTCGGTGGAATGCAAGCAGCGGTGAAGAGCCCACGGGGCGACAGTAATGTCCACAGATTATGCACCCAGCAGTGGGTCTTCAGGATCGGCCCCAGGACTCAGCTGCAGTTGGGGTATTGGGGGGGGGATGCGTGTTGGCTGTAGCTGTGCTTACTGTTGAGATGAGTGGTCTCCCGGCCGTCTCGCATAGCCCCTTCTGCTCACCAGGTATGAGCGCACTGTGTTTGCTGTGTCCTCGGCCACTGTGGGGCACGCCCCTGGGTTCACCCGCGGTCCGGCAGTGTTCCGGCCAAACCTCTGCACAGAATTCATTGCCACCCACGTCCCCCTGTACCGCTGTTAGGTGGTGGGTGATGATGGTGACAGCACTACGGTCAATGAATCCGCCGCTCACAGCAGTTCATGAGCAGGGAGTTGAGACCGCACCTTGGGTCACCTGGTGTGGCTGCGATCCGCCAGCACATTTCTCCGCCTTCGTGCCGCAAGCTGCAAGGCCGTCCCACCCCCCACTGGTCTGCAGGAGTTGGGCCGGGGCTTGTCACTCCAGGCAAATACTTGATTCGAGAGGGGCCCAGCTAGTTCATGCACATATAGTCGGGCTCCAGAGGGTGAACGGGGCCACAAAGCGAAGGATTATTTAAAGGATAAGGATGCCGTCGCCGGAGCTTCTCAGACGGCGGCCAGGTTGTTAGACGTGCAACAGAGCCTTCCTTCTACAATATGATTAAGAGATCTTAAATTCTGAATGAAATTCCATGACCCCCCATTTGCCTTGTGCACAGGGTACACTGAAGTATTACATGGGGATTCTGATGCTACCAGAATGCCTCTATGAATCAGAGCTGTGATTGTCTCATAAATACCTTCATCTGCTTCCTTTATTAGGGGGTACTATTTTACTCTTGGCAAAAACGCTCCTGGCTTCAATTTAATCTTCACTCCCCCTATGCTATTTATGTACCCATGTAATAAGGACTTGTGGTCCATAAACTGCTGGGTACCTTGGCCATGTTCTGCTCCCAGAATGTGGGCTTCGTTTCCACCGCCATCACCATTCTCTGTGGTACCTCTCTGTTGTCTATCTGTAACCAATAGGTTGTACACATTTTGAATACCATCTCCAGTTCCTGTCTCTCCTCCTTGAATAGTTTGTTGTCTGTCACTGTAGTTAGCCTGCATCCCTCTGCAACTGCAATTATTGCTCTCCATGGGCGCCCATTTCATCCATCCCGTATACTGCAATGCAATCCTCTCTGGCCACCACTGCCTCTATTTCTTTGGGTACTGTTGTTCCTACTGGCTCGCCCAATAGTGTTTCTGGCCTGAAAAGGTATGCGTTTGGAACTCGCCACACTTTCCCCGCAAATGCCTGGAAACCATGCAATAGCAATGTCAGTGCCATACTGAAACATATCTGGGTCCACTGGCACCCCCCTCTGTACTGTGCATCCACAATATGCTTGGACAATATACCTTACATTTAACATGTGTATACCTGGTGTTGAGCACAATATGCCCTCGTCTGTGAATGAGATGGTCATGTTCAGTCTGCTCATGATGTCTCATCCCAGTATGTTTACTTGTGTCTGTCGAGAGTAAATGTAGTGATAGATTGTGATCTCCTATAGTGAGATATTAATAGTAAAAGGAACCACTTCACTAGCACCAGAGAATCCTTGAGTGTTCATGGCATAACCTGGCAATGTAAATGTTCCTTCCCTAATGCATGACCTAGTCACCCCTGTGTCAACAAGAAAGGAAAAGGTTTTGTCACCAATCGCCACACCTATGTGAGGTTCCTCCGCAGGGTTGGGTGTGATCGACAGGGTGGGACACATCAAGTTCATCTGTGGGCTATCCTTTTGAGGGTACAGGGACAACCCATTTCCTGTAAAGGGGTTGTTCCCTACCATAGTACCTCCCCCAGTCGTCGGATGGGTACTATCCCCACTGTGTCCACGTATGCTGGTGCATCATCATTCTGTATCTGTGCTAGCTGCTGTGTGCTCCCTCTAGTCTGTGGTGCTTGTAGATAATGTGGTATTGGTGCTGGCATGTGTGGTACCGGCATCTGTGCTGGTGGTGCTTGTGCTTGCACTTGTGGCATCTGTTGATATGTACCCTGCGTCTGCCCTTGTGGTTGCTGGTCCTGTGCATAATAATCACCCTGGTCCCCTTGATATGGCTGCTGACGCTGCCCTCCCCAATTCTGTTGCATCCCTCTGAACCAACATACCCTTGAGATGTGCCCTAGCTGCCTCTAACACTGTGGTGTCTCCCTCCCTTATCCTTGGAAACCCCCTGAAAAGTCCCCTGGATTCTGCTGCACCTGTTGTCCGTATCTGTTGTATCCCCGAAAACCTCCTGGAAACCCCCTTAATTGTGAGGCATCGGTGGTTCAAAGTCACACCCCCTCTGTAGACCCCCCTTCCTAAGAACCCTTGTTGTGGGTTGCTCAGCCCCATGTGTCCTCCTTCCATGGGCGGAACCAACTGCTGCTGTTACAATTGTTGTTGCTGCTGTACCTGTGAGTTGAGGCTGGTTATAATCGCCCCTTCCATTGCATACTTCGATAGCGTCCTCTGTACTAGTTTTGCTTCTTCTGCCTTCCTGTCTTCTGCTTTTTGCGTAAACTTCTCCTGCCATAATCTACAATGATGCACTATTGTGAGCTGTATCTCGGCCCATCCTTTCGCTTCCATCCCAACCAATTTCCTCAAACTCTTCTGAACTTGCTCTGGTAGACCCTGCACTAATATGTGGCAGAATATTGCTACTGTTTTGTCCCAAGGCTCTCGCGTTTCCAGGTGCCAAAGCTCTTTAATCTCCTGAATGTACTGCACAGGGTATGCATCCTCCCTCATTTTGCATGACGTAATCGGCCCTATCTCTGACGTGTCTGAATATAGAGTTCTCAATGCTTGCCATACTGCTGCCCTGAAGTTTGCAAATGGTGACCCGTCGTGTGGTGTTTTCGGTGTCATCACCCCTAAGAAACCCTGCCCTCTTTCATACGTCATTGGCTGCATCTCCTAATATCGATACTAACAGTCCCTTCACATCACCCACTGCCCCTATGTCCAGCTGTCATTTTTTCAATCTCATGAATTCACTTCCCCACTCCCGCACTCAGTGATGTTAACCTACACTTCACATTCTCCTTGTCTGTGTGCTTCCATGGCACATACTGAGGTTTTACCCCTCCCCTCTCCAATAAGGGCATTTGTGTATATGCTGTCTCCTCCTCGGGTGACCTTCTGGTCAGTCTAATTTGTTGAGGACCCCTCTCACTCTCAATGCCTGTACGTATATCTACTGGATCCACTATGGGCACTCTCCTGTTGTTGTCATAAGCCCTAGTCAATCGTCCCCTCAAACAAGCTATGGCTGTCACCCCTTTCCTTTGTCCTGGGAGATCCCTTAGTCTGTTGATATAGGTGCTGTGTGAGGTGCAAAAGTCATCTGCCTGCTCTGTCTGCTTGTCTGAGCCGCTTCCCCCTTCTCCCTGTGTATGCATCCTAAACTCCCATTACACCTGTTTGTCAGTCCCTGTACCTGCTGACTGGGATCGATCCAGCTCCCCCTCTCGTAACCACTGCATTTGTCCTCGTTTTCAGACCCTGTGTCCATGCTGCTGCAAAAATCGTCTGCAAAACTCAGTCTCCTCGATATCAAGTCTGTGTTGGGCTTCATGCTGTGATGAATGTCTCTGACGTCAAACTTGCTACCTCCTTCTCCAGCCCTTCAAGGCCTGCTCCACCTCCCTCAGTTGCCCCGAGAGTTTGTGCTGTCTGGTTCGGTCCGTCTGTCCTCCTAAAATCTATTCCTTCACCTATCCAGTGCCAACTGTGTCTTTATCGCCCTTATTGCATGCTCGTTCTCGTCCCTGCGTGTTCGTTCCCTTGCCAATCTGTCCAACTGTAACTTCCTCCGCTCCCTCTCTGCTACCTTGCGTGTTTCTTGCTCTGCTATCTCCCTCCATCTCTCTGCCTTCTCCAGCTCCCTTTCCCCTTTCTCCCTCATCTCTCTTTCCAGCCTCTTCCACTCCTTGATATCCTTCTCGATCCTCTCTGCCCATTCCCTTTCCATGTGTTCCTTCTGTTCCGTGTCCCTCCCTCCTTCATTCCCTATCCTCCCTCCTTCTCTTATGTCCTCGCGCTCTAACCTCACCTCCCTGTCCTTCTTCCTCCTATCCTCCTTGTCCATTATCTCTGCCCAATCTGTCACGCCGCTGTTCCTCTTCAGGCTTTCTATCGCCTCGGTTGTCCCTTCTGCCTCTCCATTTGTCTTCCCTTGAAGTTTCAGGAGTAACTGTGCTGCTATCCACTCGTTCGCAGTTATGCCCTCAAGCCCCTACTTTGTGCTCTGCTGCACCTCACTGCTTGCCTCTGTGTTAGTAGCCGGCTGTATTGCGCCTCTCGGCTTCTCCTCCTTTGTGTATAGTGGTGGCTTATATGTCACATTTGAATACCCCTGTGCTGCCCTTAGTTCCCTCATTGGATACATTCCCTGTTCATCGGCTGCATCATCGGATGCTACACATGGAAGGACAGGGAGAGGTGCAGAGGGATGGGTCCCTTGGTCCTTCACCTTCTGCTGGCTTAGCTTCCACTGACGCCTCGCTGCATCCCCCTCGCCCTCCTGGAAAGTGCGCCACAACTCACATATGGCCATGTGTTTTGTCAATTTCTTGCCCTTGTAGGTACCCTGTAAGTGTGTCAATAGTGATTGCTGCACGTCTTTGGAGAAACTTCCACAAAGTGGGCATGGCTTAGTTAATTTTCCCTCTGTACCTTTAGACCATTCTATGCTATATTTACATATGTTTTCCCTATAGGGTAGAAGGGTCTTACACAAGTGCTGAAGGGGCGTATCCCCCCCACATTTCCCTGATACATCCCAATACCTTTACCTGACATCAAGTCGAGGGTTTTGATAGTCCGCTGTTATGGGAAAAAGCCACAATGTAATAACAATGCTTTTCAATATCTACGAGCCTCTCAAGCTCCAAAACATAACAGGCGTGCTGCGTGCACCACCCCACCTTCACAACTACTGTCTCCTCAGGCACACGCACAATCTTGTGCATGTACCTTCCGTGCACCACCGCTGGTTCACCTTGTCTGCCAATCCCATGTTTCCAATACTAACTCCTCACTGTCCCAAGCTCTCCCTGTCCTATATGCAAACCTAGGGTGATGTCACCAAGCTACCAGAACAACATAGAAAAATCAAATATTGCATGCACACTGTAATAGCCTGTTACTCCCAAACCACACAAAATCCCCACAGCTGTCTACCCTGGCGGAGTATAGCAATATTCTCTTGTGATCAAACTGCACCTGCTGCATCGCCTAGCGTGCAAAACACCTCACTCCAGGAGACTTAATCAGTCGACTAACTTTCCGTAATTTAGGCCAGCACCCTTGCTAACCCTCACAGGGATCCATCTATGACCTGAGCTAAAACGCCCAACCCACAGGAATACCTCTATTCACATATCTTTTGTATTTGTATTTTTATTTGTATTTTGTTTATTTGTATAGCGCGCCTGGCCCAAAGGCATCTCTGCGCATACCTTAAGTTACAATGACACATTTACAGAAAGAGTACAGAATATATAAACAATGTAGAATGTAAGCATGAAATACAAGGCATGAAATACAATAAATGAATGTGGAGTATATATACAGTCAGGGTTACAAAATGACATACAGGTAATATACAGTGATGCAATCACAGGGCATGCCGGGCAATGGCAATACTGAGGTGCAGAGTCTTAGGTAGCACGATTGTCTTGAGCAGAGAGCAACAGTTGGGCTTTGCTCTTGTAGGATTGAAAGGAGGTTTCTGCTCTAAGAGGGTTGGGCAGGGTATTCCACAATGTGATAGCTAGGACCAGGAAACTAACCACGCCAGTTTTCTGAAACATGAACCTGGGAAGGGAGAGTCAATGGGCTTGGGCAGCTCTCTGAGGTCGGGTAAAAGAGTGGGGTGTGAGTCGGTTGGCCAGGTAGGTGGGAGCCTGGTTGGCCAGACACTTGTGGGTGATGGCAAGCGTTTTGAAGGAGCTTCTCTGCGCTACCAAGAGTCAGTGTAGATTGTGTCTATGGTCAGAGATGTGCTGATTCCTAGGAATATTTAGGGCAGCCCTGATAGCATTGTTCTGTGTGACTTGAAGTTTATTCAGGTTATGTTGGCTAGTCACTTGATAAAGGGCATTGCAATAGTCAATCTTTGACATAATAAGTGTTCTAGCAAGAATGGTGCAATTAGCAGTAGTCAGGAAGGGTCTACAAGATGTGATGAGTTTGCATGTATAAGCAGATGCTGAACTAACAGCATTGGTTTGTCTGGACAGTGATAGGGTAGAGTCAAGGTAGATGCCTAAAGTTTTAGTGTCATTGGATACCTTGATGGTGTTGCAGTCAATGGTGAATGACTTGAATGAGTGATCTAATTTATTAAGACATTGAAGGGATCCCAGGATAAGGAGTTCCGTCTTATCATCATTGAGGCAAAGTTTGTGTTGTGCCATCCACGCCTGAACCAGATGGACATCATGCAAGGATTTAGTGTCCCCTGCGTGGTCACCTGCGATAGGATGAGTATCTGGGTGTCACCGGCATAATTGGTGTAGGTGACACCCAGATAATTAAGAATATCGAAAAGTGTTTTTGTGAACACGTTATAGAGTGTCAGTGACACACAACATCCTTGAGGGACACTACAGTGAATGGGTGAAGGCTCAGCTGATGCTGAAGGGGAGAACACCTGCATAGATCTATTATCAAGGAAGGATCTAATCCAGAAGGTGGCAGAGTCAGAGAGTGGGCAGCTGATTTCAGATGCTGGCAGAGGATTTGGTGGTTAACCAAATCGAAAGCTGCTGAAAGATCTAGTAATAGTAGAAGGGCCAGTTTCCCATTATCTTTCAGTTCCTCAATTTGAGTTTTTAAATCAATGAAGGTGGTTTCTGTACCGTGCCTAGGCCGGAAGCCAGATTGCCTCAGGCCAAGGAGTTTGTTAGATTCCAAGTAATCCTGGATCTGCAGATAAGTAGCTCGGTCCAGTATTTGGAGCATGAATGGTACCGTGGTGATGGGCATGTAATTCGTGGGTATGCCCAGATCGAGGATAGGTTTTTTGAGAAGGCGGATGACCCATGCGTCCTTCAGGTTATCCGGGACAATGCCTATTTTGAAGGACGAATTTATGAAGGCAGTGATAAAAAGGGGCTTGTTCATGTGTGGCCTCCTTAATAATAGGGGCTGGGCAGGTATCGCCTTGGCAGTTGGATGGTTTGAGTTTGTTAATGATGCTTTCAACCTCAGTGATGGTTAGTGGAGAGAAGCTGAAGGGTTTATAGGTATGAATGGTGGGGGTGTTCATGCTAGTAGGGAGGTTGAGCTGCTGGTCTATCTGAAAGCAACTTTGTTTGGTGTTGATTTTGGATTGGAGAGTGGCTATTTTGTCCAGGAGCGCTTTTTGCATTTTTGAGCACCATGTGCTGTCTTTGCTGCAAGAGTAACGGGGAGTTACAGGGGATTCGAGTTCTTTCAGAATCGTGAACAGCTCTTTGGTGTTAGTATCCGCTTGCATAATGCACTTGTTGTAGGTGTCTTTTTTTGCTTGGAAGATAGACTCTTTGGGCCTCATTACAACTCAGACGTTAAGGGTTAACGCCGTTGTTAACCCTTAACGCCTGATTCTGATTTTAACGGCTGCTTTTAGCAGCCGTTAAAATCCATGGCGCTAACCTGCCATGATGCTAATTACGCCACCGTAATTTACGGTGGCGTAATTAGCGCCTTACCCACTCCCATTATGCCCTATGGGGCAAAAATGGGAATGGGGAAGGGAAAATGGGAAATGGGGATTTACTGCCCCACTCACCTTGGAATGGGGCGGTAAATCCGCCATCCACCATGGTGTAAACATAGTTTACACCATGATGGTAAAGTTGGCGCAATTAGTGCCTGGGTCGTATAGTTAAGGGATGCTATAATGAGGCTGTCCTTGTTGGCATCAGAATGATGACTTTTCCAACGGGCTTCAGCGTTTCGTTTTTCTTTTCGTAGCACTTGCAAGTGTGGCGTAAACCAAAAGTTGAGGTGTGCATGTGGTTTAAGTTTTCCTAAGTTTGATTGGGACAATGGCGTTCATTGCATTGAGCATAGCATGGTTGAAGATATCAACTAATACTGTAGGGTCAGTGCATGATAATGATGCTTTCTTTAGAATGGGAAGGATAAGTGGGTGTAATTTATCACTTGTTATGTCCCTTTTGTTTCTGGTATGAAATGCGAGAGCAATATCATGTTAAGGGCATTGTTTGTTGGCTTTGATATTGAAGGTAATCGTATGATGGTCTGACCAAGCGCAAGGTAAATTGGACTGTAGGTTAATGCTGAATTTGAATCGACTAACCAGTCAAGTGTTCTCCCCTTGATATGAGTGGGTTCTTGAATGTGGTGGGAGAAGCCCAGATCCATTAGAGTGTTGGCAATGTCTGCAGCATTAGGATCGTTAGGGCCTTGGAAGCCCAGGTTAAGATCCCCAAGTAGGATACTTTGAGATAGTCTTAGATTTATCTACTAGTATGGATGTAATGTCGCCACCGAAGGTGGTGACAGATCCAAGCGGCCTCTAGATGAGATGGAAGGTGGCAGTTTGATTGGGTAAAATGGGTAGTTTGACTGAAAGTAGCTCTGCTGATGGAATCTGTTGATTGGGAATAGCTCTGAGGCTGAGAGAACGTTTGTGGATAAAGGCAACTCCACCGCCTTTAGATTGATTGGTGTTGCGGTCGCATCTAATGATAGAATAGCCAGTAGGTATGGCAAGGGATAGTAATGGTCCAGAGGCTGCATGTAACCATGTCTCTATTATGGCCAGGAAGTCAGGATCTTGAGTAGAGATAAAGTCTGTGATGTCCAGGGCGTGGGCAGGGAGGGAAGGGTGTCGCTGGCTGTGTGGTGGAGATTTTGAGGTAGTAATGGGCTTCTGTGAGTGGCAAACTACACGAAGGAATCTGCAGCCCAGTCTAGTGTTCCTCAGGTGCAGGGCACATGGTTGATTGGGTGTGGGTTTGGTGGCAAAGTGTTCTAGCCATAAGGCGGGGGAGTTCAGATAAGGCCATCAAGTCATCCAAGCCATTAAGTCTATAGCCTAGGTTATTCACCAGAACCTTTTATCTCTAAGACCGAATGTGCCCTAAACATAAAATAAGGACTTCTACCTCCACTCCCATCCCTACTCAGTCTAACAATACAAGACAACACCTTGACAATAATCGACAGTACTAAACAATACTCTACAACACTCAATACTCTCCCTCACACCCATGGTTGCCATTAGACTGGGTCAATACCTACACTCTGTGGTTTGCTACCGCTGCTCGGCTCCCGGCTCCCCTTCAAGGAGCTTGCCTCCCCGGCTTGGTCTGCCTGGACAACTCACTGACTTTGTGCAGGATGATTCAATTCGCAAGGGGCTCCTGACGACCTGTACACGGGTACACTTTTCCCATCTTATCAAATTATGCGAGGGTCCTGCATCCTCTCAGGTTCGGTGGCAAAGGAGACAACGTGGTGCTGGGCCAAATCATTTTGGGACATACTCCCAGGTATGCCAGAGGGACACTATGAGTTTGCAGACTCTAAGAAGGCCCAACACCTTCCACAGGATAAACGGAGGACTCAGTCAACGGCAAGTCCAAATTGCGGTTTATTACAAACAAAACCAACAGGGATCAGAACAGGGAGAGAAGAAATCCATGGACGTCTCAACTTCTCCTGGCTCCCAAAACAAGCTTTGATACAAAATTACATCACTGCTCCGTCACTACTTAGGCCTCTCTCCAAAAACCTATCGATGTGTGGGATTGGCTGTCAGGAGCCTAAATACCTATATGGTCACCTATATGTGTTATTCTATGGGCTCTCCCATGTCAAGTGGCTGGCCTGGTCCATCTCCAAGTCACTATCTATAACAATGTTGTAGTGTGACGATCTTGCCATTGGTTCTTGCTGGTTGCTACCGACCCCTAGGATACTGAACTGTGGTTGGTTAGAACTGACGTCCCAAGGCCTGGGATCTCAGCTCGTGGTGTGTCTTTTCAAGGTAATAAAGACTATGGCCCTCATTACGACCCAGGCGTTGGACCATTTTGCTAATAGCACCATGGTCCATGCCGGTAACTTACCGACTCCGCCATGGCGGAATGGGGAATTACCGCCCCATTCCGAGGTTGGCGGGGCGGTAATTACCCATGCCGCCATGGCCCTTCCCCATTCCCATTTTTTCCCCATAGGGCTCAATGGGACTGGGGAAGGTGCTAATTACGGCACCGTAAATTACGGTGCCGTAATTAGCTCCTAGGTCCCTTTGCGGGTTGGTTTTTTAACGCCTGCTAAAAGCAGGCGTTAAAGTGCCATCCGCAAAGGGACCTCGTAATCAGGCGTTAAGGGTTTAACGGCGCCGCCACCTTTTACGGCGCCGTTAACCCCTTAACGCCTGGGTTGTAATGAGGGCATATGTGTCTGCATTGTAACTTGTGTGCACCACCTTAGTCTATGAGAGTGCTCTTTTGCTCGGTGCAACATTTGTCTCACATTGTAGCATCTTTGTTGCAGTCTTCTGTCTGGTAGCATGAGATTGGGTCCCTTTCCCAGTGCTGGTCGCCGTCCATTGTCTGCGTCGGCCGGGTCACGTGTTCCGAGACCATGATTTTGACCTGTGCAGCTCTGAATTATGAGAAATTATTTGCATTTACTGCAGTTAGTGCTTTTGTCCTTCAGGGAATGGAATGTCATCCACATCTTGTGGCCTTGGCAGCAGGTACTGTCGCACACGTTTGCTCTTTGTCCAGCCTGAATTCGACTAAGCTCGGCTCTTGCTGTGAGGCCTGCTGTAATTTTACTAAACCATTATAATGCGGTTTCTACAGTGTTCATGCTATACTATATTCTCCAAAGGTTAGTCACACTTGGTTCTGTCAGGTCCCTGCAGTTCCGTACGTTTATTTGCATGTAGGCATCTGCACGCTTCGCTCAGGATCTCTTGCTTCTTGCGGTATCTGCATTGCTGAGTCTGACTAATGGCAAAAATAATAAAAGCAATGAGAGTATGTATGTGTGTCTGTCCTCAAACTATAGAACTGTACACTCGTGTTCTTCATGTATTGGAGTGTATGTTTATGTCGCGGTGTGCAGATGACACGTGTACTACATGTCTAAAGCTGCTAAGTCATTGTATCTCTAACAAAGTCAGCAACATGGCTTCTGTGCCACACTTTAATCGAGACTGTCAATTGAGGTGTCTTTAGTTGCAGCCTGGGGCTCCTTGTCCACTCTGTGGTAAATCTGTACCAAAGCTGGTCTTTAGGGCTGGCTTAGGGGGTAACTCTCAACATACTTGTCAACCATCGGTCCGTTGGGAATTCGTCCGAAATAGAATGTGTAATTGCAGTGTATTCTGGCCTTCTTCCGGGTCATGAATTTCATAGGAGGGGCAAAGGGTGATAGCATTCACCATCCCTTTTCAGTCCACCCTCTGGTCGACCTGTCGATCACATCCTTATATGACAGTACTGTAGTGTTCTTCATGTATTCAAGTGAGCGTTTATGTCCCGGTGTGTGCGGATGGCACGTGTGCTTCATATCTAAAGCTGCCAAGTCGTGGTGTCTCTAACAATGTCAGCAACATGGATTCTTGGTGCTTTAATCGAGACTTTCAATTGAGGTGTCTTTAGTTGCAGCCTGGTGCTCTTCATCCACTCTGGGGTAAATTTGTACTGTACCTGGGCTATAGGGCTGGCTGAGGGGGTACTTCTCGACATACTTGTCAACCATCGGTCCGTTGGGAATTCGTCCGAAATAGAATGTGTGATTGCAGTGTTTCCTGCCCTTCTTCCGAGGTCATGAATTTTGTAGGAGGGGAAGAGGCTGATAGAATTCCCAATCCCTCTTCAGAAGAGACAGGACAAATTCTAGCCAGAGAACCTGTAAAGTAGGGAGGACCCAAAGGTCTTGTGAACCTGATGCAAATGTTGCAAAATGCTATAAATACTTCCTTTTAAAAGTAATTTTTGTGAAACCACTGATAAAGCCTTAGCCTGTGCAAATTATCCTCATCACCCTCATTCTCATGAGCCTCTGTTTCTAATTGACTACCCCATTTGGGAAAATAAAATTGGCTTTTGTGGCTGACATCCCTACAGACCCACTCATTACCTGGCACAATGGCATGTACTCCAGACGAACTGCGGACCAACTGGCCCATACGTGGCTGATCAGGAAGAGAGTAAAGGGGTGAAGATTTTTCTCAAGGAGGCTTCGGCTTTGTCAATTATTTTGAAAACACTGTTTCTGCTGAATATGCAAGGTCACTAGGTTTTGGGTTGACGTTAAGGAGGATTACCTTCCTTCCGTCCTTCGTGATGAATTAGGTAGCGGTATATATCTATCTGACGTTTAGCTGGAATTTTTGATTTGGGCATTTTACCGCCTTTTACTGTGGCAGGTGGAGTGGAAAAAGGGACAGTATATGGGGAAATAGGGAGGGGTAAACAAAAGGGTGGAAAGGCTAGAATGGAAGGTATGATGGTCTGCTCCCGCCCCATATAAACGCTGCAATGAAATTAACTAAAATATCCCAAGCAGTCAGATTAGGCAGATCCTAGAATCATAATGTTGAAGGATCCAAAGACTGCCTTCTTAATTTACCCCCTTTGGCGAGGTTAATGATATTTCCTGGAGACCGTGTGGTGTTTAGAAGGTGGTTTTGGCATGTATACCATGCCCCCTCAATACCTTTGGACAAGTCACTGCAATGAAGAATTAAAGACTTATATTTTCTGATCTACTGCTTAAGTTAATTCAGTCATGCCAGACAGATTAGGGCAAGGACCCTCTGACAAGTCTATGTAGTTTCATCAACGTGAATTATTTTCGATCCATTTACTTGAAATTCTTTTCATTTTTTTTATAATGGGGTACTGTAAAGGACTTCACGGAAGGCCCGCGCAGGAAATCTTATGACAGTGAAACGTTATATGTGAAGCGGGTTTCCCACTAAATTACATTTACGAGCGCAGCGAGCCGGAGTAAAGAGGGCAGCCCAATGCTCTCTCCCTGAAGACTCCTTGCCAGAGACCCACTCCACAACCTTGCAGACAGGTGGAGCCAGCAGTGACTCCACATATGATAAATATACTTATGCACTGAGATTGTAACTAAGGAGAAGATGCCAGTGTTGTGTATGCATTGTGATTAAATAAGCTTAACTGAAACCCCCTGCCTTTGTGTGATCATTAATCAGACCACAACATAATTGGCGATGAAGAATCCAAGTGTGACCCAATTACCCTACGATGCAAGGAGCAACGCCACTTCTGCCATTCCTGCAAGTACCAGGTCAAGCCAGCCATTCCATGGCTCCAATGGGAGCCTCTGTTTCAAACATACCTAGAAGCAATGGGGATACAGGCTATTCAGCACGTAAGAAAGCCATGTTGCTAAATGCACTGGGCGCAGAAAGACAAAGAACATTTGCAGGCCTAAACCCAGAAGCGGTGATGCCTATCAAGAGGCAAAGTGGAGAATAGCCAGGAGGTTCTCATGTAAAGAAAACTTCGTACTACACAGAATCAGAATCTATTACAGGAAGCAGGAACCTCTGGAACCTGTGGACGATTACGTGGTCAAGTTAAGAGAGTCAGCGGCATTGTGCGCTTTTGGAGCAATGTCAGAAGAAAGAATCTGCGACATGTTCATAGTACACACGAACAACAGAAAGGTACAAGATACGTTTATTCTTGAGAAGGAAATATTATTAGACAAAGCAATTAAAATTTCGAGGGCGGTGGAAGAGACCTCCAGCAGGCGCAAGGATTGGGGAATCACCTCGCAATCACTAGGAGTACAGTGGGTACAATCCAGAGGCAGAAGAGATAGAGGGCAACGAGAGGCCAGAGATGACGCAACAGGGAAACGTGAACCATTGAAGTGCCACAAATGCACCAGTTCCAGCCACCTAGCCAACAACAGAAAATGTCCGGCAAGGAATAAAGAATGTTCGAAATGGAAATGCAGAAGGTATTGGCATTTTGTGTCGTTGTTCACATGGAAGGGGAGGAAGACAGTGGTGGCAAACCAGATTGAAGAGGGCAGAGATGAGGCCTACTCGGATGAAGAAGCGTGCACCACAGTTCTCATGGTGAGCAGCTCCACGACCAGGAGGGAAAAGCCCCATTGTACCATTAAAGATAAGTTTAGTCTTGAGACGGAAATACTATTAGACAAAGCGATTCAAATTGCGAGGGCGGTGGAAGAAAACTCCAGCCGGCGCAAGGAGTGGGGAATCAACTTGCAATCAACAGAAGTATAGTGGGTACAATCCAGAGGCAGAAGAGACAGAGGGCAACGAGAGGCCAGAGATGACACAGCAGGGAAACATGAACCGTTGAAGCGCCACAGATGCGCCAGTTCCAGCCACTTAGCCAACAGCAGAGAATGTCCTGCAAGGAATAAAGAATGTTCGAAATGCAGAAGGTATGGACATTTTGCGTCGGTGTGCACATGGAAGGGGAGGAAGACCGTGGTGGCAATCCAGAGTGAAGAGGGCAGAGATGAGGCCTACTCAGATGAAGAAGCATGAGCCCCAATTCTCATGGTGAACAGTTCCACGACCAGGAGGGAAAAGCCCCATTTTACCATTAAAGTCGATGGTCATTAAACAAGATTAATGGTGGACTCGGGCTGAGACCTTACCATATTACCATTGAACTTGTACAAAAGCATGGTGGAAAAAGAAAGAGTAGAGGCGTACAAGACAAACATTATTCCCACGGTTTATGGAGGTGCTAGTATGAATCTCCTAGGATATATCAGGGCGACAGTGAAATTGAAAGGAAGAGTCACCAAAACCAAAATGTATTTTGCAGAAAACGGACCACCAGTCTTAGAATGGGATGACCAGGCCAAATAGCAAATTAGGCACGACCCCAGCCTGGAAGGACAAGTGCTGTCCATAAATAAAAGTAGGGCGTCGATCACCAAAGAAGAATTTCCGGAATTATGTTCAGACATGCCGGGCTGTATTAAGAACTATGTACACAAGATAAGGTTACAACAAGGAGCAGTACCAGTCAAGCAAAGGGTGAGGCTGGTGCCGGCGACGGCGAGCATCGCACTACAAGAAAAACTCAACAAGATGCTAGAGGAAGGAACCATAGAGATGGTGGTGTCATCAGAATGGCTCAACCCTGTGGTACTCATAAAGAAACAGAACACTGGCGATTAACGCATCTGCATTGACTTACGCACTTTAAACCTGGAAGTGGTGGCGGACAGTTACCCATTACCGAGCATAAATGAGCTAATTTTGCTGATGAAAGAGGCACAAGTCTTTTTGAAACTAGATATGAGAGACACATAACATCAGATCAGTTTACATCGAGAGTCCAGACCCCTCACTGCATTTATAAACCCATTTGGAACGTACCATTTCACCAGAATGCCTTTTGGGTTGTCATCAGCAGCCTCTGCGTTCCAGCGCATGATGGACTCCATTTTGAAAAACATTGGACATTTCTCATACTTCCAAGACGACTTATTAATTTACGGAGAGGGCAAAGTGACACACGATACAGCTCTCCGCAAAACGTTGGGAAAATTACAAGAAGCAGGAGTGCGGTTACTTTATAATAAGTGTGTACTACAGGTGGACGAAGAATAGAGTATCTAGGATAAACCATATCCAAGGCAGACATCAGCCCCAAGAAGGATTTACTGAAAGCCCTTGTGAAGGCGCCTTTCCCGAACAGTAAAGAGGGGTTAAGATCATTCCTGGGACTATCCGAATATTATGCGAAATTTGTGCCATGTTTTTTAGCGACCACTGCTCCCATGAGAATATTGCTCAAGAAAGGTGCAGAGTACCAGTGGAAGGCAGAGCAAGCAAAATCGTTTGAAGAAGTTAAAGAGGGCATCATGCATGCACCCTGTCTACAGCCATTCAAACCCCAATGGAAAACTATGATCACTACGGATGCTAGCGTGTATGGAATAGGGGCAACCCTCACCCGAAAGAAAGGTGATGATGAACACATTGTTGCTTTTGCATCCAAAGCACTCTCGCAAGCAGCAAAGAATGACTCCACTATTGAAAAGGAGATGTTGGCATGTGCATGGGCTGTGGATTACTTTCGCACATATGTCTGGGGTACCACATTTTTGCTGGTTGCCGATCGCAAACACTTAGTGCACCTACTGAGACCGGGAGGGACCTGAACATCAATACCCTGCCTCGCATCAGAGCAAAGCTGCAATAATACACCTATGTAATACAGCAAAAAATGCCCAGGTGGCCTGTATGTCAAGACTGCCACTGCGCAAAGACTCAGAGACCAGCTTTCTACAAGATGAATGTGTGGTCGCATCACTCACTGATTTGAGGAGTCGGGAATTCCTTAAAATGAGCAAAGGGCACTGTAAAGAAGAAGCAGCCAAGGAGCCACCACAACAAAAATCACGGAATGGGTCAGGAAGTGGTGGCCCGACGAGAAGTCCATTCCACAGGGGTTGCGTCCCTATTGGAAAGTTGCAGATGAAATCTTTGAATGTGAGGGGATGCTCATGAGAGGTGACCAAGTAATCCCACCTATAGCAATGAGAAGAACCATCATATGCAGGGCTCGCGCCGGTCCTCTTGGAAACAACATGACTAAAAGGAGAGTGAGCGAAGCATATTAGGGGCCAGGAATTGACTTATAAAAATACGGACAATGACAGAGTGGTGTCACAAATGTCACATAGGCCCACTAGAGCTAATAGAAAAGGAACACAAGTATGGCATAGTGTTAGTGGACTATTTATCCAAATGGATAGAAGTTGACTTTGTATCCAACATAACCACAACTACTATGATTCAGTTCCTCAAGAACATTTTTCAGAGAGAAGGGTTGCCTAGAGAACTGGTCACTGACAATGGAGTTCAATGCGTATCTAGAGAAATGGACATGTTTCAGACGGAAAACAATATCCAGAAAATCAAACCTGCCTTACATCACCCACAATCAAACTCCATGAATTCTGTTCTCCAAGACTCAATATTGGACTTTTTGGCTACCACAGCATCTTGAACATCCGTGCTGGCTCTATCAGGCCCTTGACCCCCACCCTCAAACACCCCCCCTCCCACCGGCTTCCATCAAATCGTCTAAATTTTATCCTCAATCGCAATAATCACATTTTCTTTCCCTTTCCAAAAGATGCTGTGCCTTTAAATGTTCTTCTAAAGCTGCCCTGCATACCTTTTGCTGCCTCTTAGGATGCGGTGGTGGGCTACAAGTTCTTTCCTCTAAAGGACACAACTCACCGCCTATATACAATCTGAACAGCAAATCCTGTCATGCTCCCAACAAGGCCTCACCCAAACATCATACCACATAGCATGAGAAGGGGGAAAGAGGACACCTGTCTTGTTTCAGACGCAGCTGTAGGAGAAGAGTTGGAGTCTAGAGGGAGAAGCTATCAAAGGATGGAAGATGATAATGGATTGGCTGCTTGCTTGCAACTCACAGGAAGGACTATGGGGGAATTATTGTATTTGTATTTGGGAGAAAGGTGCTACTTCTTTCTTCACATATGGAATTTCACACTACTGATTGGAAAACAAAAGAAGGAAGCCTATAATAGGAAGCCCTCATAGGAAGCCATAGAACTGATTTGGAGAACTAGTCAACGATTTTAAAGCCTGCATAGGTTTCAGCAGCAAAGGTATTTGCTGCTCTCATTATTTCTACAACAACAGTACCATGTTATCATTAACAGAGGGTTCCGAATGTAAATCTGCCCTAAACTCACATTCCTGACTACTGATAATATGAAGTCAAGTACATGTAAATGTGGCTTAAATTATTGCTCACACCATGTCCCAAAAGAAAGAAACAAAAACGTATACATTGACCGTAACTGTTCTGCTGTCCTGTGTATCTGTCTTTTTATTAATTTCTTACCGTTTAGTTTTCATAAATGTATTCAGCCAAATCTATTTTTTAAATGATTTAATGTGTTAAGTACTTTCTGTAGGTGGTATTTTCCCAATTCAATCACGATTATTGATCTTCTCATCCTATATGCATAAAACTGTAAGAACGTCTTTGAAAGTTTGGATGTTCACTGGCTCGTGCACGCAAATGGACCCGGATGCAGAGTCGCAGCTCAAGTGCACCCACACAGCCCCTGAATAAAGAGCAGAGCACCGTGGGACAGCAACAGCCCATCCAGCGACAACAGAGAGAGCACTGGCAGCTATAAATGCACAGCAGCAACTGGAATCTTCTTAGGGGGGCTTTCTGGACAATCGGGCCTCTGGGCTAACCTTTCATACAGATCTGTGTGCCTCTCACCTCAGTGATCAGTTGCCCAGGTTGCACAGCTGGAGCCCAGATCCCTCAGTGGGAGTTGGCAGATGGCTTCTCCCAGTCTCTGGGGATACCCCAGACCCATAATGCATTTGCTCATTTGCCAAAGATAGCCAGAACATTGCTGCACGTCTAGAATATCCTTAAAGGAATAGTGTGCTCAAAAATGTTATTGTCCCGATCGTTTGGGCAAGCTGTTATACGCATACAGTGATCGATCATAAAAAACATTCTGATGCATCTTACCTTCGTTTTCCTCACTTTTACACATGCGGAAACAATGTGTTGGGTGTGGCCATCTTGTGCTAATCTTATCCGGAGATCGATTGCTCTAAGTTCAAGTGCTCTCGCGGCAATATATATAAACACCCGCCCCGAAGCTGACATCACTTGTCCCAATGATCTGCTCCACCTATTTTCATTACGTTAATTGCCAGCGTAGCCCAACGTGCCACGTCATCACCCATGCCGGCAAAAACAGGAAGATAAACACAAGATAATCACAGACATCCGCACACAGAGTACCTTCTCTGTCTTGCCCTAAATAGCATGTCCGTATAGAATATTTCAATGATATGTCAACAATAGTCTGCAATGTTGCAAGTGCTTTTATTTTTCAAAGAATCTTCACACAAAATTATAAACTCCAGGAAACAAAATGTTTAAACATTTTGCAGGTAAGTTAGAGTTGGCGACGATCGCATGACTCTCGAGCTACGCAGATTACGATGAACACTCAATATTCTTTGTTTTGTGTCCTTGTCTTGCCATATGGCACAACAGCAAAACAATTCAATGACAACCTCCCCCCCTTGGTGCTCCGTATGGGAGAAGCCATGTCTTTTTTGCACTTTTAAAGCACAACGCTCTTGCGTCTCCACGTTCTTGCCTCATGAATGCTGACATGTTGCTCCTTATTACCAGAAACGCAAATGGACATATAGGGCCATATCGATCATCCCACATAATGTTGATTGAAAAAAACACTGCTTATGGCAATCCTCCAGTGTTGATTCCAGAAACCATCTGCTGGCACCTGGAAGCTATGGCACGGGCAGTACTGTACAAGGTATCTGCGAACAAAATGCATTAAAATACATTTCAGCAGCCGTTCTTAAATTTCATATAGCAAGTTACTGTATAATTGTTTGAAACCTAATCATAAGCACAACACAACCAATATTTAACACACAAATGAAAACAAGGTGTACTATTTGAGACCACGAATTGCGTATAATTTGAGCGCTATGAAGCAGGTATAGCTCCCTATGGGATGGAGAACCACATGGCGAAAACGAAGAACAAACATAGCAACCATTCAGCTTGAAGCCCGGAACGGTGTCATTGTAATGAAGTTTGCAAGATTACTGTTCGAAAAGCGTTCACAGTGCACATGCACAATGTTTACCCCATTGTCAATTATTATTCATGGAGCACCTCACCCTACCCATTTTGAATCCCAATAAAAATGTTATGTAAACTTGAACTTACATAAATTCTGGAAATTCCATGGTTAGTCCACGAGCAACCGCTCTGTACGATGTATCAGACACTTTCACACTAACTTGGCGGTACATGTCTGCTCTCAATATATATATATAAGATATATATTTTTTTTACATTTCCCACGACTTATGAACTTTGAGCAATTGCTGCCTAGTGTTCAAGGCCAAATTACAATAAGGCACTGTCCTAGTCAAAGGCAGAGATATTTAGCTTTCGATTTCGGCAAAGAATGCGGGGGGGGAAACAATGCATTGAGGCGGTGCAGTGTTTCAGAACAGGAAGCACAGTTTAGCATTAGCTACATGGAGAGATGATCCTAGCTTACACATGCTGAAATCAATAGACAGATGAGCAAAAAAACAATTGTAGCTTTCCGCCCATATGTAACACTGTTATGTACACTGTCTTACCAATGAATGGTGCATGTTCAGACACTGTGTGTGATCTCATTACTGGCGCTGGGGCCTTCCAAAAGGAGCCTGGTTCAGCCCTCTCTGTAACCATCATGCAACACAGGTAACATAGCACATCCCTGAGCAGTGTGTCAACATGTTTTTAAAAGGGCAGTAGCTGGTGAAAGTGCATGATCGTGCCGCTGAATGAAAAAAAACGGTTCTTCTTGGGATGTCTGTGTCAAGTCAGGAAGGGGCATGTGGCACTGAATTGGTTCCCGCTATTCGACTGGGGTGTGCCCTTGGCGTCAGAGCAGTTTTCTGTAGTCTGAGCATACCTGGATGGCACAGGGTAACAAAGCCAACATCGAATGTCTCTTACTGTCTGTCTGCTATCCCGGAACATTGTGCCTCCAATGATCTCACCTTCATTTAGATGCTCACTGTGTCTAGAGCACTGGTTTTATCTAGGTCTTTCCAAAGGCACCAACATTCACTCTGTACTGAGAGAGCTTTTGTGACTTTTTGTTTCTGTAAGAAATCACATACTAGAAGGAACTGGACAATATATGTGTATTATCTAGTGAAACTCATATACTAGGCACAGTATAAACCAATAACTTTGATGCAGGATATCACATTTAATATAGGGGAGTTTGACCTAGTGGTGTAATATTCAATTACAGTTTCTTTTGAATTCAAATTTTATTTTTGGGCATTTGTGATTTGGCATTGATAACACCTCCAGATGTGAATGTCAATGCATTTTACAGAGAGCTACACATCTTTTAAATCTAGAACTATGTATTATGACAAGTTCGAATTTTGGAGGACAAGGCTCGTTTGCAATGTTTTGTGGCATTGTATGGGTCTTTGGGAACAAAATCAGCTTCCAGTCCATGAGTATGCATGGCCAACACAGTCAATGTCAGATCTTTGACAAATTCAGAATCCATTTCTTCGTATATTGGCTTGGCCACCCATTGTTTGCTTTGTTTTGTAAAGGCCTTTTAGTAACGTGGCACCCCCAATTATCCTGAGGTTCTCGCTTGATCCCTACCCACATTACTGTTATGGGCAAGTACTGCTAATATTGTTCTCGCCTCCATACCGTTTATGCCAAAGTGCAACCTTTTGGCCCTGTTCTTTAGGCACATATTATGGGACACCTCCAAATCTCCAGTGTGACAGAAATCGGTGAGTCCCTTCAGGTCTCTGGAAAGTGTTTTATCGTGCACTATTTTTTCAAGTGCTTTGTGTGCTGGTGAACATGGCACCAACCATTTCTTCCATTCCTCCTCCCTCGACAACGGTCCATGTGCACATTTGTGGAAATGTTGGTTTTCTGTCCACGCGTGTACGTTAGTACAATGGTGCATCAATGAACTCCTTTTCTCAAGTAGAATTTCCACAGATCCATCACAAGTTTTGGAGCTCCACCAAAGATGGTTGCTGATGGATGGACACCATTTTGTAAGGTTTTCCAAACCCTTCTTTTCCCAGAAGCTGTCATTTCTTTATTGATTGATTTTACAATGTGCCATACATCAAATTGATTCCAAATGTGTGGAAACTGCTCTCACATGGCCTTTGCTATTGAAACGTGCCTGTCGGTGGCTATCACGTCTATTTCCATTCCCCTGGATTGTAGAAGTTGAATGGATTTGATGACACCATGTTTTTCCATGGCAACAGACGATGAACATTAAGACACCTGCACCACCACAGAACTCACAATTCTTTTACTTTCCATGTCTTCAAAGTGGTAAGTGTAGTACTTTGTGGAAAATCCTGGACTATCACACTGTCCGGCGCCAGCTAGCCAGAAACGTTTGCCAGAGAATGTACTGTCCATTGACTTCTGTTCAACATTCCAAGCATGACTAAGAGTAGGGAATAAGAATTCCCTTTGGTATGTGTAGTATTGAGTGTTAGCAAGGAACTCAAGACCCACACACTGACAAAAACTAAAAATCTTGCTGAAAGTCGATTCGCTGAACAGTAAAGCTGTGAAAAAAGTAGATTCCCAGCTGGCACTTTTCCGAGCATCAGTTGAGCCGACCATGTAAATGTATTATAGAGGTGGACATAGGTTGCTTGGATTTTTAGGTTGGTGCCTTGTAATATGCGAGACACATTCACCAATGGCTCCTCGCCTATCTTGCCCACGATTGTATGTTCTCATTTGAGCATGTGTACAGACTCTATTAGGCAGCTATTGAACACAATGTACTTTTGCTCCTTTAGTAGCCAATCGTCCTGCAGTACTAATTTTTGTGAGTCGACAGTGGTGGACAAATCCTCAAGACTTTGCAAACTGAAGTTGGTATTTGTGCCAGATCATCGGTCAATTTTGTTGAAGCTTCAATCTCTGTCAGTTCATGATGAGAAAATTCAACATGAATTGGAGAAACAGCTAACTTTGAATGTTTTTTTGGGTAGAACATTTTTAGCGGGTGCAGATTGTGTGAAGGGGTCTGCAAGCAATTGCAATGCATCATCACTTTCTTCATTTGCATGTGTTCGACCTGGCACAAAGTAGCAATGGTCCAGGCTGACTTTGTAAGGGTCGCACGTGATTTTCCGGCCACTGGACAGATGAATCACTAGTCTGCTTGTTGACTGTGTCACGGTGCGCCTGGGATATTAGCTGTTGCAATGTGAAATCGGTTTGGCAAGCGACATCTTTAGTTTCAAGCGATGTCTGTGTCTTTATACTTCTTGGCTTCTAAAAGAATAAATGGAAGAAGATGCTGAATGTATTGCACACAAGAACATACAATCTTGCAACTAAAGACCTAGAAAGACTAAAATATCTGCTCAAAAGCTTGTGCAAAACAAACTGGTACATTCTTTTCCCTTGGTTTCTTGATTTGGTTCGAAGCAGTGGCCTTTTCTTTGCAGACAGAGACATGGACCTGCAAAAAAACATTTGTATATGGTTTTAATACAGCAAACTTAATTTCAAAGCAAACAAATATAAGTACATATATACAAATCGAAAACAACTAGAAATACTGCAAAAGATAGTGACATAATGAAAATGCATTCAGAAGTCCACATTTGGAGTACATTCTTTGAATAGATTTATATACAAAAAATATGATGTCAGTCAAAGTGCACAATAAAAGTTTGGATTTGACAGAGCACCTCAAGCTAAGTATTTTACATAGACCTTGAACCATATACTGTTAGGGTAGCTGTCGCAACACAAATAGAATGTTAGTATGGATAAAACCTCGAATCGAGTGTATGTGACTTGATCATAACATTCAGTTTATATTTCACCTGATATCTATCCGAGTTCAAACACGGACTTGATTTGAGGAGGTTACCCTGTAAAACATGGTGATTAAAATGTTGCCCTGCAAAGTATTTTGCTTTGTAATATGTCATTGGTAACTGTTCCACATTAGGGGGGACGTGCAACGTTACTACCAAAATCAGAAAAGTTTTAAACGGTGCACGGTCACATACATTTATGTCTTAAAGTATATCAAATTGTGGATGTACTGTGATTCTTGAAAGTGAAATGTGAATAGAAATACTTCAAGCTGTGGACCTGTTCCAAAGGAGGACGAGATAGTAGTCGAAGATCCACAATCCACCTACAATACAGCAATTCTTTTAATAAGGATTAAAAAGCAAAATGAAACAGAAAAAATGCAATGCAGAAGAAGGTTCATACTGAACGGAAATGCATACAATGGTACACATGTACACAAACCCATACCTACCACTTTGTACAAATAGCCAGTTCTGCACATAGTACATTTTGATATGTTTACATTGAAAGCATACCATGTGCAAGTAGTTCTATCGCATACAAAGAGTAGTGTAATATAATTACTTGGTATGTGTATGAGGTTGAAGTTGACTCCGGAAATTAAATTGATGCCGAACCTTGCTCCTTCATTTTCAGCCCAATGAACGTAAATAGTTCAATGGAAAAGGAACATTTGTTCTTGAAAAGCATACTTATGAGACGCTATAACATTTCACTTTGTGCGGGTCGGTGGGGCTCACCATTGGGATAGAAGGCGTGTCAGTGGTTGCATCACTTGTAATATCCAAGGGACACTTTGGACGTTTTCATCAAGGATCACTTTTACTGGTCAGAGGCTCCAGAAAGTGGGTAAAGATGAAGTATACTAAGTTGACATTTTTAACACTTGTGTTGAATCCAGTCACTATGGAAAATTGAGTGATAGAACAGTGATGTGGATAAAAAGATAGAAGATAATACTTAATAATGCAGACCAACCTCCCACATACCAAGAAACATAACAACGTTCACTACTCACCTCGCCGTCTGCATGCATAAAATGAGTTGGGCTGGCATTTGGAAGCAATTTAGGAAGAACTTGCGGGCACATTTTTTTTTGTTGTGTCCCTTGACTGGTCGTACATATCCTGGGTGAAGTGCAGGCTGCAGATGCGGAATTGATTGGCTCTCACGTTGGCCTTGATTTCCTGTGCCCTAATTTGAATCTCATCCATTTCACAACTGCAATTTCTGATCCATATTCTTATTAAATCAATATCCTTTGTGAATACATGCAGTTTAGTACCCTGAACTTTGGAGTGGCTTGCAGAAGTGCAACCAACAACCGCACATGATGGCATTCTTGAAAAGTGTGTGAGTTCTGTATAAAGAAATATGAACTATTAGCACAAATAATACTGGATGAATGTGAATAAAGCAATTTGCACCAGATATTTAAGACATTTAATTAGAATAAAGACAGAAAAGCTGTGTGACCTATCCCAGTGAACTCTGCTACAACTTTATTATGCAATTCATCTACACCCCCACCTGCTCATCTTGCTCCCTCAGGCATGCGAGGACCCACATACCACTTCCCTGCACTATCTTATCCCCCCTCTCTCTTCCCTTCCCCCATTCCACCTCCCTGCACTTTCTCAAATCCCTCTGCCTCATCATTATGACCTTCTCCACACTCAACCTCCCCTCCCCCATCCCTGTTCTTTCCAACACCCTTCCACCCCAATTCACTGCCCCCAACCTTATCTACCCACCCATCATCAAACTCTCCAGCACCATCAACCTTTGGAAGGCAAGATCTCTCTGTAAAAAGCTGCCGTTGGCTGGATCTGTTTCTACGACTGAATCTCCAATTCCTATGTATCACCAAAACCTGGATCCTTCCCTTCAACTCTACTGTACCTGCATCTCTCACTTCCTCCTCATCTTCCTTTTCTCATATCTCCCGCCCCACTGGTCGCGGTGGTGGCATCGGTCTTCTCTTTCACCCTAAATGCCTGTCTTCCCCCGTCCTACTTCTCTCCCTGTTTTCCCCTTGTTTGAATACTTGTACAAATCCTTCACCTCCCCTCACACTATATCTTTTCTGATTATTTACTGCCCACCTGGCCCCTTTACCTCCTTCTATGACGACCTTGACCACCTCCTCTCGCTCCTTCCCCTTCTGTTCTTGGTAACTTTAACCTTCATCTCTCCTCCTCCCACCAAACCCCCCTCTTCTCTCTATTCTCGACTCCTATCTTCTTACTCCTCTCCTTACTTCATCTACGCACTCTTCTGGCTCCACTCCTGATCTTATCTTTGTTTTCTCCTTCTCCACCTCCCCTATCTCCGCCCTCCCCAACTATCTCTCCGACCATGCTTTACTTTCATTCTCCCTCACTCCTCCTGTCTCCCTGCTCCCTCCTCTTTCTTCCTCCATTTCTTTCTCGCGACGGGACCTCCGCAACTTTGACCCCTCTCACTTCTATGATACCTGTAACTCCTCTTTTCCACTCTCTCCCTCACTTTTCTTCTCTCTCTGCTAATGAAGCCTTATCCACTCTATCCTCCTCCCTTTCCTCCAGTCATGATCAACTACACCCTCTCTCACCTTTCCGCCCCTCCCGCAAACCCTCCCGACCCTGGCCCTCTCCTCACCTTTTGTCAATGCACCGCTTTCTCCGATGCCTTGAAAGACATTGGCTTAAACATCGCTCACCAGCCAACCAAGCCTACTACTTCTCTTACCACTTCCTCTATGACTCCTGCCTCAGCTCAGCCAAACAATCCTATTTCTCTAACCTTCTCCACACTCAATCCTCTCACCCCCGACATATCTTCAAAACCCTTACTCGTCTTCTCTCCCCTCCTACTCTAGACCACTCTACCACCTGCCCTCTTTCTCCCTCTGACTTCGCTGACTTCTTCTCCTCTAAAATACTTCACCTTATGACAACACATTCTACACTCCTCCTCCAACTCTTCTCCTTCCCCATCCCCCACCCATCCTCCTGCATGTCTAATTTCTCCCCATCACTCATTCTGACGTTTCCCTCATATCTAAAACCCATCCCACTGCCGCCCCCTTTGATCCACTTCCCCCCTGATTCCCAAAATCTACCCTCTCCTCATACCCTACCTCACTGTAACGCTCACCTGGTTCCCCCGGAGGCGCCGGTCTTGATCTGGCGTGGATACTGTCTTCAGTGTTAGGCGCAGGGTTCGTTTTGCTCCCGGACTGGGCCCCCTTCCCACCGACAGTTTAAGCTGAAGAGTGAGATGTCTGCAAGGGTAAACCAAGGTATTAGTGTTTGGAATATTCGGAAAGTTCCTAGCCCCTCTCGCCCTTTCTTTCCCCGTGGAACTGGGTTGATATTGCGCTTACCTTATATAGGTAAATGCCGGGCTCTCCATCCTGCGTCTTGTGCAGGGGCGCTGGATCCAGTTGCTTCACTGGATGCGAGCTCTGCCTCTTGATAGCAGAGGATTTGCTGAGAGCGAAGACGCCGTTAATGCACGAGTGTGCCTTGTAAGTATTAAAGTTCCTTTTGCATTGTTCTCTTCTCCTTCAAAAGTCTTAAGTCTGTAAAGTCTATGTCTTTCCTTTTTCAGATGCTGTGACGATGAAGATTATCCTTCTAATGGCACGTAAGTAGAAAGACTGCACTAGCGCTGGAGAATGCTCCGTAATGTCTCTTTTGTCTTTGCAGGTGCTGATGTGCAGCGCGAACAGATTGGCGAGCGACGGGTAAGAAGTCTTGTAACTAAGCGTTACTAACCGATGTATCTTGCCTAGCAGGTGCCGGAATGCAGCGCGAGCTGAGTTGGAACAGGCGTAACACAGGTAAGCAGAACTTGTAGTTGAATATTACTGACCGATGTTCTTTCTCTTTGCAGATGTCGGATGCCGGAAGAGAAAGGCAGAAAAAGGCGCCTTGGATGCTGCCGTTGGATTAGGTAAGTAGATTTGCTGCCTTTACTTTAGCCTAACCTGTGCCTTTGTTTTGCAGGAGCTGCAGAAGACTGAAGAAGACTGAAGATTGGATTCCAGCAGGTTATTTCGTGTTCACAGGATCTGGAGCTGGAGGTTTCCTGGAGCTGACACGGTGAGCGTCCTGCTGCAGATGCAGAATAACGCGAAGCACGTGAAACCAATCGGGTGTGGTTTAAATAGCCTTCTGTAGTGCTTAGGCATCTCCTTCCACGGCCCCACCCAGGTAAGAAAAGAGTTCCAGATTTCTAGAAGAGTTCCTGTGTTCTGCTTCCAGGGAGTGGCTCTTGCTCCACCCAGACAGAAAAAGTAGTTCCAGGCAGAGAAGGATCAGGAGACCAGTTAGCTGGTAAGTAAGCAGCATGGTCTGCTACAGGTAGGTCCACCAAGCACTCTTATCTAATATGAGCCCGGTGCTTCCTGTGCCGGGACCAGTCACCATCATGAGCCTGGCGCCACCGGCGCCAGGACAAGGTCCAGAGGGTCCCTATAGGGACTGGCTGGTTCCTGGGATCAGAGTCATGGGCCTGCTTCCAAGGTCGTGGGGCAAGTCCTGACCCCTTGGAAGCAGGGATCATGACACTCACCTCTTTCTTCAACATCTGTCTTGCCACGGCTACTTTTCCATCAGCTTCAAACATGCTACCATCATCCCCATCCTGAAAATAACTCTCTGCCAATCCCCTTCTGGCTTCCAACTTTCGTCCCATCTCTCTCTTACCTTTCCTCTGTAAGCTCCTGGAACGTCTCGTCTACTATCAACTCTCAGCTTTTATCTCAAACCTCTCTCTCCTTCCCCCAACTCAATCTGGAGTTCACCCCAAACATTCCACCAAAACCGCTCTCATCTCTGTTCTTAACTCCCTCCTCACTGCTCTCTACTCCAAACATTCTTGCATTCTCATTCTCCTTGACCTCTCTGCCGCCTTTGACACCGTCGATCACCCCTTACTCCTCAACACTCTTTCTTCCTTTGGTCTCAAAGGCTCTATCCTCAATTGGTTTTCCCCCTACCTTTCCAACTGCTCCTTCACTGTCTCTTTGGGCAGCCGTTCCTCATCTACTCACTACCTTGACTTTGGTGTCCCCAAGGCTCAGTGTTTGGCCCTTTACTTTTCTCACTTTACACCTCTTTTCTAGCCCCAATCATCTCTTTGTTTGGTATCTCTTACCATTTCTACATTGATGACACCCAGCTTTTCCTCTCCTTCTCTTCCTTCACTCCTGACATCCACCTCAAACTCTCTTCCTGTCTCACTGCTATCAAAAACTGGATGTCTTCCCACTTTCTCACCCTAAACACTGACAAAAATGAAGTTTTATTTCTTCCTGACAACACCCTTCCTTGCCCTTCTCCCCCTCCTTCTATCCTCTTTTTTATCTCACTTATCTCCCAAGCTTGCCGCTACCACCTCTGCAATGTGCAAAAAGTCTGATCTTACCTCACTTTCCATGCCACCAAACTCTTAATTTCTTCCCTTATCTTTTCTTGTCTCTTCTACTGTTCAGCTCTCCTCTTTGGCCTCCCGCCACTCCCATCTGCCCCCCTCAAATTCCTCTACAATTCTGCTATCCACACTCTCTGCTCTCTTTCTCCTCATGACTCCATCTCCTCTTCGCTCTCTTCTCTTAGCTGGCTTTCCTTTCAATTGCAACTAAAATTCAACTTCCTTTGTCTCGTCTTTAAATCTCTTCATGATCTCGTCCCTCCCTACCTTTTCTCCCTCCTCTCTTTCTACTCTCCTTCAAACCCCCTCCGTTTTGCCAACCACTTTTTACTCATTGTCCCTCCCCATCCTTGTGTCCCTTCCCGCATCCGTTCTTTCCAGCTCCTTGCCCCTCTCCATTGGAACTCTTTACCTCTCTTTATCCGTTCTATCTCTTCATACTTTTCTTTTCGCTCCTCCCTAAAATCCCGCCTACTTCATCCTCTCTCCTAACAATTCCTTCTACTTCCTCCCTCACTTTTCCCCTATCCAAGTTCTTAATCTCATGATCTCGGCAAATTGTTCTGCTTACTGTTTTTGATGATGATTTGGCTCATGACTTGTCCTTATTGCTTCTAATGTATTCATGCTTTTTTATGTGAAGTGCTTTGGTTTAAAGCGCTAAATAAAAATTAATAAATACAAATACAAATACAAATACAAATACAATGCACAGTGATGAATTGTGGTAGTTATCTAGAAGAAAATACCTGAACTAATCGCTAATGCAGAAGTCTTTGAGATACATGAACATTACAATCCTGGGTACATTTGCTTGTAATCGACATAAACGTTCTTAGTAACGTTGGATGAACATAGGGAAGTAATTAGTTGACTTACCCTTTGTTTGGCGAACAGATGAGCAGATTCAGCAAGCAGAGGAACAAGTATCCGGTGAACAGGTAGCTCGATGACAACATACCTAATAGATCTCCCAGATGTTCTCAAGATAAATCTCAAGGTGTTTATAAAGGTTTACATAAGTGGGTGTGTATGTGAATGAATGGATGACATGTTCATAGACACCCACTCTGCCTCCATGGTAATGGTTCCCATCGCCTTTCCAGCGCACAGGCATAGGCCTCCTCATACAGCATATAGGGCAATAGGGCCAGGCTTGAAAAACAAACGCAAGCCTGGTTGTCATCAATGTTTGACAACTTGAACGGTCACACCCACCCAGCCCCCTTGGGAGCGCACGGTCATAGGTGCGAAATGCCATAGATACTGGAAGGATGGAGGGATGGGCATGAGGCCAGCGCGAAATGGCCGGCACAATGCTGAAGGGACACAAATGTTTGTTGATTGCAGGAACTGGGCTTTGAAGAGGGGAGTCTGGAGACGCAGGGTCTGGGGAGGCCATGTGGACAATGGTGAATGTGCGGAAGATGCATTTGAAGTGTACATGGTGTTTGACAACTTTAGCGGTCACACCCACCCAACCCCCTTGGGAGCGCACGGTCATAGGTGCAAAATGCCATTGATACTGGAAGGCAGATGGATGGGGACAAGGTGAGCGCAAAATTGCACCAACCGGGGCTGGACTGGGCTACTGGGTACTGTGGATATTTCCCTGTGTGTCTCTGCACTCTCTGCCTATTTCGTATTTATTTTAACATTATATCATATGAAAAGAGTGGAGCTAGATCAAAATTTGTAAGATGGGACCACTTCGCAAATTATTTCCAGTGTCTCCATTTGTTCACAGTCCACCCGGGCAACAAACATTCTAGCATGACACTGCTACCACAACACCCATTCTAGCATGCACGTGTTCTTGACTCACTGAACAACTCCAAAAATATCTTTATTTACTCAGTTGCATTTTATTTAATTGGGTGATGTTGATGGCACCAACAAACTATAAATTCTTTACTTGAGGTTGAAGTACAGTATGAGAAAATCCCCTCTACTGTAAGATGTCACTGGGGAATTTGTCACAAATGGCTTGAACGACACAGGTGGGTATTACTCGTTGATTGCGGTATCCAAGCTTCCCATAAAGCCACCATGTAAACAAACGATTGGCCACCAGCATGTACCACCTGAGAAAGAGAAACATACATATTTTAATTGAATGAACCTCATAAGGGTAGCAGCCAATTTCAAAAAGTGCATCTGAAATTCGATGGCATAGTTGCCCTTAGAAAAATGAAGGCAGGAACTCTTACAGTCCCCACTATATGCTAAAAGAAATAATTATAGCACCACAGAGGTTCGATCTACCATCTGCATTGCTTGGATCCTAGTGATATAGGTGTAGGTGTGTTGCCTCTGGCAGAATATACTGATGCACAGCATTAGGGCTGTGGTGGGTGTTCTGGAATGGTCAGTGCAAGGGGGTCAGATGAGTATCAGCATGAAAGCAACTGAGGAGTTGGGGCTGGCGGGACCCTGGACTGGAAGGGTTGGGTTTTAGAGGGGGCAGGCAGTTTAATGGAGATGAATGTACACTTGGAATATGGCTTGTCATGGTCTCATGGTCTCACGCTCTCCGCAGAGCACATTCTTTTGGTAATGATACTACAGAATTGTAACAATTGCATGGCAGGACTTTCATAAAACCAGTGCTCGCGCTGAGCTGACAGGGGGAGGCATGTGTGGGCTTGCTGTGCAAGGCACTGGGGAAGGTAGAGCTGCATTTCTACAGAGAGATGGATCACAATCCGGAGAAAGTAGGAGAAAAACATGAAATTCAAATGGTCTTGGTAGTAAAAATTACATCACATCTAGATTATACTTACTCGTTACTTAGATTGCGCAGCTGAACTGTTCTGCGAAGTTCGTGAATAAGCACCATCATAATCCTCAACACGGACCTTGTGAGGCAGGCAGCCCTGAAGTCATGCACCTCTGTAACGCAAAGCAGTGTTGTGTCTTCTTCAGCTATGTAGGACAGCATCCAGAGTTTTCTCGGCAAAAGCAGTTCTCCACCTTGGTTGGCATGACCTTGCAACGAGTGCAGGTACACCACGTTGAAATGTTTCCCATGCCACTCGGATGCGGCTCAAGCTCGGGTGATTGATCTTGCAAACTATTTTCTGATTCCCCATTGTTTCGGCAGCCTTCTCTTTCCATTAGTTCCTCCTCTGAATACTCAGGCTCGTACTGGTAGGGCTGGATTGTTAAGTTAAACAACCACATTAAGAGGTAGAGGGCAATTCGAACCAACAAGCAATCCCTCAATGAAAGGGGAGTACCCTTTAAAGAACACACAAACAGAGCTTGCGGTTAATGCTGTTCATTTTGCAGGGAAGACACACACAAATTCAGTCTTATTTTAGGCATCAATGACAAGTAAGTCAGCCAACGTAGTAATAAAATACATATTTTAATAGTTATTCTTCACAATTGCAACAAAAACATTTAATGCAATTTAAGCCGCAATTTCATCAAGCCGGTAATCACACAGGGACCAAGGTGGTCTTGTACAAAACACATTAGTTTCTCGAGCAATTTCCTACTGTATCTTGCGACTAAAGTGACTCGTGCTGTGCAAATTCACACTGGCCATACCTCATTCAAAGCACTTTTCCACTTGCATCCCAGTTATACCATTCTCATTCTCATCATCCCAAATACATACTCAATACATAAAAATCTATACAAAGATGCCCAACATGTTTCTTTCCTTACGGTTTCAGTGTGTTAATCAAAGGAAACTCATGAGGGGCTAAAAGGTTTTGTACAAGATACATATTTCAATTACACAAGCCCTCTCGGCATCTGGTTAACTTCCAAACTCCTAATGTAGTTCGTCTATCAAGTCTTCAATCCTTGAATCAGACTGCAGCTAATACAACTGCGGATGACTTCCCCATCCTCACCGTGCTCCTCACGTTCAAAAAGAATGCTAGAGTCCTTGCATTCACAGTCAAAACAACACGCTGTTGCATCTCCTTGAAGTCATATAGTCTAGAAGGCCGAACGCTGCACATCCGTGCCTGAAGAAGGGGCTGTGGGCGTCGGCGTCCTTGTAACGCTCACCTTGTATCCACGGAGACACCCCTCGGCTGGCCGGGATGCTCTTCGGTCCCTTCCCTGGAGCTTGTGCTGTCGAGGATCAGCTCTAGAAGACACGAGGTGAAGTTTAACTGCTGTTTCTTCCCTGGCGACCCACCTCCCGGGTTCCCGTTCCCCTTGCGGTCCCCTGGGACATCTCTCACCTTGATTTCTATAAGGATGTGCTCTCCATCCTACCGCGCTGGGCAGGGGCGCGTCGTCAATGGCACTGTTCTGCCGAGTTTCTTCACTGGCGAGGGCCGGAGTTCAGACCGGCTGGGACTCCGTTTTTTAGGTAAGTCTTTGAAGATGAAGATGAGAGCAATGTCTTTAGTGGTTTAAGCACAAATAACCTTCTCCCCTTTTCTTGCAGATGTTGGAGGCCGAGGTGGATGCTGAAGCTGGGTTTGAGAAGGTAAGATGAAACGCCAAGCGGCGCTGAGAGCGTTCTTGCAAATGGCTAACCTGTGCTATTGTTGTCTTGCAGGTCGAGCAGAATAAAAGATGAGTGGTCCTCCAGAAGGAGGTGGAAGATGTCTTGGAGAAGATGGCCCTCCTGACGGAATGGTAAAAAGCTCACACAATGTCAGAGATGGTGCTGGAGGAAGATGGTGAGCGTTGGACTATTTTGGTTGCCGGAGGATGCCGCTGAACAGGTAAGGAAGGCAACGGTTCTTGCCTTTTCTTGACCTTGCAAGCTAGGATGCTGAGCAGGACCCGGTGAATGTCACACTGCTAGAGCAGAATAACGCAAAGTGCGTGCCTCTAATTGGGCGTGGTTTAAATAGCCAGCAGGTATCCCAGGTGCCTTCGGGGTGAGCCCCGCCTTGGATGCTGGACAGCCAAATGCAGTTCCCCAACGTTCCTCATGGGGGCAGCCATGCTTGTCCATTGCCCATTGAAACCCCGTCCTAGCATGTGCCTCTGATGCCAACAGCGCCAGGACTGGCTCCAAGAGATCCGAGGGGGACCGAATAGAGTCTTTAGGGCCCTGTGAATACTCGGTGGGGATAAGGTTGTGACAGTCCTCCACTGGTGCGCGTTCCCAGGTAGCACTGTTGTGTATGGTCTGCGTTCAGTCACCGCCCCTTGTAGATGGTATTCCAGAAGGCCAGGTATAAGGCCAAGAGTAAGTTTGTTCTTCCTCAGTTAACCGGTGCTCTATATTTGGCATTATCTCACGTCACGAGTCACGAACGGATTCACCGGCGTCTCCCTCTACTTCCTGCAGCTACCTGCAGCCGAGCTACTCTCACGTGAGCAGCTGTGTTCGGGGGCGTATGTTTCCTTCCAGCAGCAAACAAGTCAGCTTATCCAGGCTTCAACAAGGGCTGTATTGTTCACATTTTATGACAAAGATTTAACCAAAACGCAAGTAACGAGTGAAATCAGTTCCACTACTCTAAGTAACGGGTCGCAGTGGCATCGTACTAGTAAGATAGCTCAAACAAGCAGAAACGAGCCTAGGGGGATCTAAACTAAATACAGTGAAACTGTTGACTAAGAAACTAGAGTGTTGCCTGATCAGAAAGGGTCTGTTTATACTTCTTGAGGAAAGCGGAGTCCTGCCATTTCCATGGATACACGTCAATAACTTGCAGACAGAGAATGTTTTGATTTATTGTCACACGTGCACTTGAATATAGGGCGATCGATCCACAGATAAGATTAGCAGAAGATGGCTGGGCCCAGCAGGTTGTTTTCGCATGTGTAAAAGTGAGGAAAACAAAGGTAATATGCATCGGAAACATTTTTACGATCGATCACTGTTTGCTTATAACGACTTGCCCGAATGATCAGGACAATAACATTTTTGAGCGCACTATTCCTTTAAGCACTGGGAATAACTTAGATGTTCCAGTCCTGTGACTCGTGATCAGAGATCTATGTCTGGATGACCCGGGGGATGCTCAGTCACTGGTTATGTCAGATTTACTCATGGTTTGGTCCCCTTACAAAGGTAGATTAACCCCTGAGTGTACATGAACTGCCTATCCAGAATTCACAAATAGATCATGGACTCGCAGCACCATTTGAGCATATAAGGGAGTATGGGGAGGCCTGGGTTCCTCGGGGCAATGCACTCCTCAAGGCACGAAAATCACCAGGGAAGGAATGCTGCCAACAGAGGAGTAAAATGCAGCATCAACAACAAAAAGAATCTACAAGCTAATATAATCGAACAACTCAAAAAGAAGCAATCTCTACAATAAAATATATGTTAATAAAAACAACCACGACTGAGAAAGACACCGGAAATAGTGGTCAATCAACAAGGGTTAGTTAGAACAGAACACATGAGAAGAGGGAGTCTTGAGTTTTCTATGTTGTGATCCAGAACCCTATCCTATAACACGCCCCACAGTTGAAAGTACCAAAATAGACTTGAACATGTGTGTGGCGCCCTATCACGTGTGCTACGCATGATATGCAGCTAGAGACCATCATTCCACCTCCCTTAACCTGCTGATTTACTTCGTTACATAGTCGCTCTTTATTTCACATACTGTTTACTTTGCTGTCACTTGCTATACTTTATATATATTTGCTTTTGTTCTTTCTTGCTTTTTTGCTCTTTCTTTCACTCTTTCTCTATTTTGCACTCTTACGTTAGATATGTTTCTCTTTCTTTCACTGTCTCTTCAGTAGTTATTTCTTTTGTTCATTTTCTTTTTTACCTCTTCTCTTCGTCTTTCACTACTTGTTTCATTCACTCTTTCTTTCACTCGTTAGCTACTTATTTTACTCCCTCTCTTTGCTCGTTCTTCGATTTTGTCTTTCTTTTGATCTATTGCTCTTTTTTTCGCTCTCTCAGATTTGTGTTTGCCCTTTCCTATGCACTTTTGCTCTTTCTTTCACTGTATCCCTCGTTCTTTTGTTCTTCATCATGTTCTTTCATTGTCTCGTTTTGCCTTTCCTTCCATTCCCATTTTCGTCATTCTTATGTCTGTTCTTTTTAGTATTAAAGAATGTGAGGTGGTTTGATCTGGCTTGAAACAGAATGCTAATCCAAGAGCCTAGTGCCATTATCACATGGGTAATCCCCTCAGTGGACAATAATGCTGTTAGCACACCTGCAGCATTCCTTCCTGGGATGCGAATGGTGGTTATTTGTTTAAAGAAACAGTTCCCTATCATGAATGGGACATATTAAGTGATGTAGCCTTTCATTAAAGAGAAGATTGTTCAGGAACAGAGAAAGACGCAATGAAAATGCCAGACAGGACTGAAGCATGATTGTGTTCCCACTCTCAATAGCAGTACTGTAGCATACAAGCTACTCCTCACTGATGAGCCCCAACAAGGGTGAAATATGTTTTGCTAACACCAAATCATTTTTTGTCAGTTCCCATATATTGGGTTCCCATGTTTATTTCCTAGTTGGGTTGTACCCCTACTTCTGTGAACCTTTGCATAAATTCTGCTCGCATTGATTGTATGGACCAAATAGTCCGTTTTTTTTCTCTTTGTAAATTGCATTGTTTTTGTATGTTTTTCATGTTGTATGTACTTATTAAATTGACACATTGTCTTGTTACAAACTAACAATTAAAGCAAGTTTATAATTTTTTATGCCAATGTACTTTTTCCCCCTTTTTCTTGCTCATAAAGGTTACTTTGACTGGTGAGAGACCAGTAAATTTAGAATTTGATTTAATCTATTGTTTAGGCTACCAGGAGAATAATACTGTTAGCTTCACAAATGATATTTTTTGACTTTGTATGTTCAGGCACACCCTTGTGTTTATAGATGTCTGTTTGTTCCATTTGAGTGCCTGTACGTTTTGGAGTCCCTCTTTTGTTTATATAGCATACATAGAGGGGGACTGGCACCGGCCGAGGGTGGCAGACTGTGGGGAGAAACAGGTAGACCAATATATGGGCAAGTTGGAGGCGTGCAAGAGGGATAAGAGAGAGGTGAGAGGCGCCAGTGGGGAGGAAGGCTGAGGAGGCTGACGGTGCTCTTGGGAGGTGGTCTGCAGGGAAAAATAGGTAGGCCACTATGTGGGCAAGTTGGAGGCGTGCAAGAGGGATAAGAGAGGGGTGAGAGGCGCCAGTGGGGAGGAAGACTGGGGAGGCTTATGGTGCTAGTGGAAGGTGGCCTGAAGGGGAAACAGGTAAGCCACTGTGTGGGCAAGACAGAGGCGTCCTAGAGGGATAAGAGAGGGGATGAGAGGTGCCAGTGGGGAGGAAGGCTGAGGAGGCTTATGGTGCTAGTGGGAGGTGTGCAGGGGTGGAAACCTCCGTGCTTTCGGAATGCGGGGCTACATTGCTGGATTCAGCCCATCATTTGTTTGTTTGTTTGTTTGTTTAGTATTTATTATGTGTTCCAGACCCAAGGGTATCAGGGCGCAAAAGCATAAGAAGTCATACAGCTTGGTTCAAAGGTTACACGTTTACAGGGTATCAACAGGGTGCAAAGGTTACAAGGTTACAGGGTATCAACAGAGACAAGTGATTACAATCCACAATCTAACAATTAACAATATGGTAAAAACAATATATACATTGTTAAGTGGCTTTAAGTGAGCCAACTATCCCCGTCCCTTTTTTGCTTGTACATTAATGACATGGCAAATGAAGCTTTAGGAGCAACGCAAGATGTTGCTTATATTTAAGACCGTCCGCTGTCCATGAATTCATATGCCGATGATTCCGCTCTATTTGACCTGACCCCCAAAGCACTTAAAGCCCAACTTGAGGCATGGCCACCTTAATGTAAACAGAATTTACTTGCATTAAACAAGGCCAACACGAATATTATGATCTTGAAGAGCAGTCGAGGGAGGAAGGGCAATTGTAAATCTGGAATAGAGGAGGGCATGCACATTTATGTACAACACTTAACTAAATAGCAATTGTACGTTTTGGATGGAAGGAAAATCCATTGATCAGGCAGATTACGTTTCCTACCTCAGCATCCCTTTGTTTGCAAATCTTTCATGGAATGCCCATATTTCATTGGCAACGTGTGAAGTAGACACAGTAGCGAGGGCCTTTATCAAGAAAAACAACAACAGCATTGGGTGTGAAATAGGCACAGTCCTTTGACATAATGATGAGTGTGATATGTATCTAGTTCTTACGCCTAAGCCCTGCATAGAAAACATGTTTACATACATTAATCATCCCAACCAAAGATGGTAGTCATTTATCAACTTCGAAAGAATGAAAGGCTGTGCTGGCCTCGCCGGGATTCGAACCTGCAACCTGCAGCGGTGAGCACTCAACCCGCTGAGCTATCTTACTAGCAGCTGGGGCGTGGACAAAACGATTAGGAAAGTAAGCGTTAGTGAGAGTGATTTCTGGATGCACTCGCTGCACCTGCCACAGGGTTTACGAAATCTACATTGGCAGTGGATGTTGGTTTGTTTTTGTCTGCTGCTGGGTGTTAGTTTTCTAGGATCCAGAGGCTGCGAGCGATACACAATAAACCGGGCACCTCTCTCATGCACCACAGCAGTCTTACAGAACTCAATTCATTTGAGGTGCCTGGTTTTCCTTCTTTAAAATGTTTTAAATGTTATTTCAACTCGAAGTTGGTGTTCATGCATGAACTATGAATGCCTTTCCTTACATATATGTTCTAGATTTGATTTTAAACATGCTCTGTCAGGAAAAATGTATAAATAAGCAACCCCAATCTCAATCCAATTTGGATTGTAAAATCAATCTCAAGTAAACCAATGTTATGTAAATGAGCAATATTATGTCCGTTTATTCGGGCAAAGGTGATTATTTCCATGGTTGATTTGAAAAACCTTCATTGGTGATGGGTAGGGCCTACGAATACATTGATTTGGCATTAGGTTACCTTATTAGGACGCACACATGGCAATAGCGAAGCACATACAAAACAGTTGGATGTTTTCCTTGGATAATTCCCACAGGGTCCTTTCCAACTTCTTCAGGTTCTGGAAAGCAGGTCTGGTGGAGTAGGATGATTTATCATAGAATCAGACAGAAGGAGGCACACATCTATTCACGTCATAGTCAAAAAGAAAAAGAGCAATGAATTTGGGCTTGGCTACCAGAAACCTTGACAGCCCATCAAAGAAAATAGCCACAAAAAGTGTTAATAAGACAGAACAATTAGGCAACGAAAACATCAGAGGGAGAAATGCCAACTCATCTGACCATGGGAACGTGGAATACACAAGGCTTCACCCATTTAACAGCCAGATCCGATGTTAATCTCGGATACTTTGATCTCCTTTTCCTCCAGGAGACCTGGCTCTTAAGAAAACCAACAATCGATGGTTTTGAAATTGCCTTTGCTTCAGCCATTCAAGGCCCACTGGGAGGACCCTACCCGGGTTTGCTTACTGCTATCCGCTCTTGCAGTGGACTACACCTGGAAAAAACCGCCCTAAATAACGCCTTCATATTGGCATCTCTGATTTCATGGAAATCAAGCCTCGCCCACAAGGAGTGAACCAAATCCAAGCTCTATTTGGTTATCAACATATATTGGAATCCAAAAGTTCGAACAGAAGCATTTTTTATGTCCAAAATGGAACAATTAATTGATGACATCAAACTGAATTGATTACATCATAATATGCAGGGATCTAAATGCTACTGTCCCAAATTTTGACTTGAATAAGGCAACCACGTTCGGTGCCAGCAGCAATAAAATGAGAATCGTCAGAATGACAGTCTCAAACTCAGACCATAGAGGAAAACTGTGGCGACATATATGGACAGAATAGATCTACATAACCTGCATGCTTTAAAGCCCTTAACAACACCGATTATTCCCACTTGGGAACAAGGTGATCGCAAAGACATCCTGGATCACATATATGAATCTAGAGATCTGTTAGCCAGTGTGTTATCGTTTAAGGTGGTAAAGACAACAAGCAGTGACCATAACCTTCTGATGACCACCTGGACATTGCCAGAAATTCAATATCCTAACAGAAGGAAAGCCATGATGCCTAAGATAGATTCCAACAAACCAGTCACCCTACTGAGACAATTCTGAATCCATAAAGGCAATAACAAAACAATACCTAAAGGCAACCACAGAAGACATAGCGAACTTTAGAACACCAAAAACAGATTATCGCCCTCTGTTGACTGTTTATTAACAATTAAGGAAAAATCCTACAGCTTACAAGAAGCATCGATATACCACAAATAAGCTGTTGATGGGAAAAAGAAAAGAAATGCGAAAGGTACTTAGGAGAGCTAAAATCACTCCCTCATTGATTAACGAAGAAGCAGCCAGATAAGCCATAAGGAGTTACAAAAATTGGGTAAAGTCATACAAAATTAACCTTCATCAAGCCGATTCAGAAAACATGCTGAGTACCCTTAACGGGAAACCCCTTATGGGCTCTAATAGATTCCAACAGAAACAACACGCAGGATGCTCTGTGAAACAGCATTGGCAAAAGACACTGGGTATCCCACTTCTCCACACTGTTCGCACCAATCACAGACATAAAGCTGTGTCTTCCAATTGAGCCACAATGTTGGGACGTAAGACAAGACAAAATTTAGATCTGCCAAAAAATACATAAGTTAAACATTTCTCAAGCCCCGGGGCCGGACTGGATCTCTAACATGGACTTAAAATCCAACACCGAATCTTGGGGGATTTAATTGTGCAAATATTCAAGAATTGTGCCACCTCCTCCACGATCCCTAAATCTTGCAAGACAGCCAATGTCATCCCAATCTACAAAAAGGGGAATAAGGGCAAACCAAACAATTACCGCCCAATCGCCCTACTGGACACAATTGTAAAATTATTCAGATCCTTCCTACTAGACAAATTTAAAAATTGGGCTGTACATTCTGAAGATCATGGCCCTTTCCAAACAGGTTTCATTAAGAACATAGGAACAACGGCAAATATAATGCTGCTGAGCACTCTAAAAGCAAAAGTGATGGAGGCCAGTCCTAAAATATTTCTGGCCTTTGTTGATCTCTAACAAGCATTTGACATGGTCAATAGGGAAAAACTTTGGTCAGAACTAAAGAACTGGAAGTGTCCCACGCAATCCCTAATCCAATAAAAGAATTACACACCAATAGCTATGAGAGTGCACCTGAATGGCGCCGGCCAGCTCTCTGAAGCCATTTCAATGCACAGAGGTGTTAAACAAGGATGTCCACTGGCGCCAGCCCTGTACAATGCATACATTGGAGACTACAAGCTCTGGGAAAAAATGATCAGAGCATTTCTACTCTTAGTTGGGAAAGAAAGATTAAGTAGAATGTTGTATGCGAATGACATTATCTTGATTGATCAAACCCCAGTAGGCCTCCAAAGGAAATTGGATGGTCTCCTGGCCTACTTGCAGTCGAATGACTTGAAGATCAACTCTACTAAAACTAAAGTGATGACCCTCGAGAAAACCTCAATAAGAAAAGAAAAAACAAAATGGCACATAGCAGGTGAACATCTGGAAAAAGTCAAGGCCTTCAGATATTTGGGGGTCACAATCAACACCACCTGTTTAGAATTACCAATGCAAGCAACGTTGTTAGCTAAAACCAAAAGCTTGACAACTCAGACACTGATCCTGGACAAAAAATGTGGCCGATGCTTGTCAAAAGCAGCTATAAACCTCTATAAGGCCAAGACGGTACCAGCGATTGTTTACGGAGATGAAGCCATGCCATCAATATCAAAAGACATCTGGCCTAAACTGGAAGGCCATTTTTGGAAGAAAGCACTAATGCTGCCTCAATGTACACCTAAGGCCTCTATCGAAGGGAATTAACCCTAACATCCCTAAAAGGAAAAGTGGATCTGAATGGATTGATGCTATACAGAAAGATAAGACTCTCAACTCATGAGATCATTTTTGATTAAATAAATGCAGGGACCAACAAAATGCTGACAACATGGATAAGCAAGAACTGCCTACCCTTGGAGGAAATAGGAAGCTCTTTGGTCGAACTGGAATCCAATCCAAACAAAACAGCAAAAAAACTACAACCCTGAAAATTGCTGCGAAAAACAAACTAACCATTTATCTTCCGATCAATACTCAAAAAGTAAATGAACCTATGTGATATCTGTTGAAATTTCCAATCAAGAAAATCAGATCAACCTACTTGAGGGCAATGCTCAATCGACTGAAAACTAATGAAGTACTTTCAATCAGAGGCACCGACAAAAACAATAGTTGTCGGTTCTGTGACCAGTCGTACACCATTGAGACTATAAGACATCTTCTCCTAACATGTACAGGTCTGAGAGCAAATAGAAGGACACACATGGGCCAACTGTTCAAGAACACATGCTGTCTCGAAGAAGAATACTGGTAGAACCAGCTGATGAGTGGAAAAAACACTAAAACAGTAATTGCAGTTGGACAATACCGTCAGAGTCTTAATCTAAGTTCTGGAGAAAGCTTGACTCTCTGGAAAAGTCAGACAATTCAAACTAAAATGAAAATTCAAACGCATCAAGGAAGACGAAGATTACTTGTAAAAACTGATAAAAAAATTCAGTTAAATCAATTATAATTTTTTAAAAAAAGAAAACTTGTGTCCATCCAATGAGGCTGAACGGAAAGAGGCTCCAACACCAGTGGCGACATGGCTGCCTCGGATGTATTTCTTTACTTCTTCAGCATTTGCGTCACCATACATTCAATTCATTACATTTACATCTTCGTATCTTTACTTCTTCTGTCTTACACTTCTTCTAACATTCACTTTGTCATCACAGGGGGAGACTACATGTACCCCACTTCTTTTCTAACCCATATTCTCCCCCTAATCCTAACCTTACAGTGAACCCTACCATGTACTTTGCCATCTTGACAATGTGAAAATGCATAAGAATTAAACACATGAAGAAGTAAATGCATGAAGAAGTAAATGCATGGAGAAGTAGATGCATGGAGAAGTAGATGCATGAAGAAGTAAATGCATGGAAAAAGTAGAGGCATGCAGATGTAGATGCATGGAGAAGTATATGCATGAAAAAGTAAATGCATGAAGAGGTAGATGCATGAAGAAGTAGATGTCTGATGAAGTGAATGTTGAAGAGGTATGTGTTGAAGATGCTTTTTTGGTAAAGAGAGGGTACCTTGAACTACATATCCTTAGACCTTGGATGTACAGAATCCTACCTTATAGCTCATAAGGGTCGGTACGCAGTGGTGGATTCATTGTAACAATTTGGTAATGGTGTATGTTGCCTTCCTGTTATAATTCAGTACTTCACTGGGAAAAGATGAAGCGAAAAACAGCTCCAGAATCAATTATTATTGGAAAATTGAACAAAACACAGATAGATAATGTTAAACCTCTATCTGTTAAAGCTTCTAGTTGAAAAGTGCAACAGCTATACTGTTATTCTCTGGAATGTCATGTGATATTGTATAGCTTCTAAGAGCAACTGATTCAAAGCACTTTAGGTTGGCTGGTAGTTCTGCATACTATAGGCTGAAGAAATATGATTTACATTACATTGGAAGGGCATGCACATGACAATTTTTTATCAGCGATGATTAGTATTGTAGTCTTATGTTTAGCAGATGTATGTATTACATGCAAGGTGCTTTGTGACTTGTTATGTGATATGTGATTGCTGGCATACAGCTAATATGGGGACGTTGAACTAAAAGGTGAGACAAGCAGCTTGTATGTAGGACTATCCAATTCCAGAGCAATGCAATGCAGTTGAGGTCTCGGCAATAATATACATGCACATTACCTGCACACTGCACACAGATACTGTCATCTCATCATTACCTGCACATTGAAAGCATATCCTGTCATAAATCATACATAAATGGTGCATTGCCATGGTCTGAACATGCATGATAAATGGAACATTGCCTTGCGGAGAAAGGACATTACAGGTTACTGCACATTTGCGATTGCAAGCAAATGATAATTCTGGCATACGTAACAATCATAACAACCTTATTTCAGTATGTTACAAACTTATGCGAGACATCAAGCACTGCTTTAGAAGCATCTGAAAAATGAACAATGTTTGTCAGGCATCCGTCGGGTGATCAGGGCAAAGCCAGAGTCCTTTGTAATTTCTCCCTGAAATAGACAATAAGACCGCCGAAAGGCCTCAATCCCCTTTCACACGCTGCACAGAGTATAAAAGCATCTTACCCTGCATCCCAATCACCTGGTAGCGTGGCAACTCCATATGTTTGATTTCAGAATGATTCAGAAAACCTTAAAGTGGATCTACACAGGGAGGGTGATCCTCCACCCACGCCCCTACATACTTACCCCAGATGCAACATTTTCCTCCAACCAAGCAGCAGAGGTTTAATTTAAGGAGAAAGATTGTGAAGTGAATTTGCACTGCTAAGGTGAGGATGTCAATATGCTAAAGGGAATGGGGAAAACGTTAGGGGAGGAGTCAAAAAGCATGAACGGAAACAGTGTATCAAGGAACATCCTTCTATGTAGGTTACTTGGGAATGTAATGTTTTGTTGAAATAGTATTCTACTGTTGCACCAATAAACTCCATTACAGTACTGTGGCTTGTATGGAAAGTTGGGAAGATTGCCCTCACCAGGGTAGCCAGATCTGAGTCTGACGGGGAATGGAAAAGGGCATGTGAGGAGGTAGAAGATGAAGGGGGAGCAAAGTAAAACAAACATGAAAGATATGTACTGTTATGAGAGGGGATGGAAGCAGGCACCTCTTTTGGGTGTCACTAGTAGTCACGACTGTGTGACCCCTCACCCTGCCATTGTGACTCCTGGCTATATATGAGCGCTTGGTTTTAAAAAATAAATAATTTCTTTCTGAAGTCACACTGGCTTCAAAAAGACATTTTTTCCATTTTGGTTTTCCGTAACGAAGTAATCTCTTTTTTTTAAATCAGTCAGAGTGTCTTAAAAAAGAAATAATTTCATTTTGAAATTCGAGCTCCTCCGCCTCTCAGGACATAGAACGCTCTGACTCCTATGCTCTGCTGTGCATGAAGAGAACCAGAGCTGATTCCTTGCTTGAGTGCTGGAGCATGGGAGCCAGAGGCATGCCTGCCGAGTAAGAGCGACGGATTCGAGGAAGGTAAGGAAATACATTTTGTTAAGTGTAAATGTGTGTGTGTATATTTGTATGTTAACATATGCACATATTTTACACTATCATGTATCTTTTTTGTTTACATAATAGTTGTGGTTGGTTAACATTAATTGATGAATGTGTAAAAGACATCAAACTCTGTATTCAATTCATGAGTGTAATTAGTTCAGTAAATCTTTAATAGCAGCACAAGAGAACATCACATGACCTCCCAACAATCCTGAAGATGTATTTACTCCCACCCCCAGTACAATTTATACAGGTTTTCAACACATTGATTCTAATGCAACCAAAGAAAGATTGTATGACTTTACTATTAAGGATTGTACTGTTTCCAATTAGTACAATAGCCCTTTATGAGGAGAAAGGTATGCCTTCATCTTCCATGGGCACTCATTCTGCCTTCATAAAATATCAATGCAGATGTGTACTTGTTATTCAATTAAGACATACACTTGCTATCACAAGCCATTTGAAATACTTTGGCTAATCTAAAACCGTTTTTTCTGGCAAGCCAATTGAAGTTAGACATCTTCTTCCGAAGCTTCATTTGGCTAGCTTGTGAGTTAAATATCGCTTTGGTATGCCAAGTTTTAATTCTCTATTTAGACATACATATGATTTAAAAATAGAGTCTATCTGATTGTACCATGCTGTTATACTGAATATAAGGCTTAGTTATCTTAAATCTACATGTTCTGCTTGAATTCAATCACAATTGCATTTCAGTCTTTGATCTTTTAAACATAATACACACAACAGCATTTTTCCTCCACATAGAATCCCTGGTTGAGGCTAAAGACCACTAGCCGCTCACTGCTTAATACTTTGGATTAGCGATTCAAAAAAGACCTTAATCTTTCTCAAACATCTCTTCTGGGGTTCTCATTAGGTAAATCTTGTATGGCCTGTTAAGGAACAGGCTGCTTCTTTACACATATAAATGCACATTTTATCATCAATGTATGCAATAAATTCCCAAAAGGCCTGCAAAAATAACTCACACACATTCACTGTAATAAGAAAATAGGCTTGAGGAATGAAGAAGGTGAAATGAAGTTGAAGAATAATATTTATTCCACACTAAATTGGTGAGGCAAACATTATCATTTGCATAGCATGTGTTTATAAATATATACACTGCATATATTGGGTCAAGTTATATATCATCACCAACAATGATGTACAGATGACCTAGCAAAATGTAGACAAGAAATTGATTAAAAAAAGAATTTGAAAGAAAGTTAAAGTTAAAATCTAACAAAAGGGTAAAGACTGCCAGTGTTGGAAATGAACATCAAGGTTTAGCATGTAATTAAACTTAAAATCATAATTAATATAAAACATAATATAACATAAAGTGAACATTAACTCAACCTACTAAATGACTGGTAAAATAATAACACCTGTACAGTCATAAAGTTTCAAAGTAGAACAAACGCCAACATACAATTCATTCTAAAACACACCACATTAGCTTGCAAGTAATATAAAGCCTATATTAAATTACATCTATAATAAATCGTATACTAAATAACCGTAATAAATACACTCACAATCACACCTTATACTGAACAACCTCAACCATACACACACAACCACGTTATAATAAATTACCTCAAAACTAAATCCACAATGACTTCTCATATTAATGCCCTCAAATCATACACTTACCATCACACCGACCATCGCATTTGAAGCAAGTCCACCTTAACTAAATGCCCCTGTTATGCAGCATATGACAACAATGATGACATATGATGACTATATTATAGGGTGACTGCCGCCCTATAATGTAGATATACATATATATCTAGAAAGAAAAAACACTCTGTAAGTGGGATGCGCACAGTTTATGTGCGTCTAGAGCAGATCAATTGCACTGTGCACGGATGCCTGCCTGAACGTACTGACACGCATTTGACACACAAACAAAGGCAGGGTAAACACACCAAGAGGCAGCACCGGCATACCAAAGTAAACCTCCATGCCACAAAATCTCTTCCATGATAAAACTTTCATGGTGGGAAAAAGCACCAAGCAACTAACGTGTTTCACCCTATCACAGGCTTCGTCAGAGTTACAACATATCATGGCCATTCAATACGTATAGTCATTAGGTCCTCCCTCACTTTTCTTGTATTTACATGCAAGGTAGTATTAGTAAGATGTACTTGTGAGAGCTATCATGTAAGGTGCAAAAATGACATTGTTAACATGAAATCTTACTTAGCATGTATGTTAGACTTTTGATGTAATGAAGACATGTATGATCATTGAAAATGACAAAATACGAATCACTCTACATCACTATAAAATTCTACATACATAATAAATGTTTCCACATTTGATAAAATATTAGTATCTCAAGTTGATGCATATTAGTTTGGGACAATAAAGTGCAAGTGCTTCTGTTCAATGCTATTTTATAGATACTGTTTTTAAAATGACATAGCAAGTCATATTTGTAGGCAGATATCAACCGATAGCTGTATAAATAAGTAACGTTATGTTTGCTAATACCATGCAAATGTGTGAGCCCCATCTAAAGACCACGTATCTAGAAGGTTCATGTGCAAATACTGCAAAAATATTTGTATCCCAAGCAGATACTTATGTATATGGTACAATAAAGTGCAAGTCTTCTGTTCCTTATAAGGTCCATAAATGAATATCATTATAATAATTCAGCAGATAAAGTGGCAGTGCTCAACATATCATATATATGTATACAATAAATCTGCTGATTGGCATGATAGAAAATTAAATACCTGTTATGATCGTTTGCAGCACATCATAGTCGTGTGTTAATCATTGAAGATGAGACGCTAATTTTAAAAAAAACTACATAACATATCCATGTGTACAAGATTTCTAATGAATATATGCTGGGGATCATGGGAAGGATATTAATTCATTTCATAGATGTAAATAATAAACATGGCCAAGACTGAACTGAAGCTAAAAGCCAGCAGTGAAAAGGCAAATTAGGTATGATATGATATGATATAGCATTTATAACGCGCCTATACACAAGTGTTTCGAGGCGCAACCGGGCAATGGAGCGGGAACAGAGGGAAGACAGACAACGATCTTTCTAGGCCAGGTGTCATTTAGATTGTGCAAGTGCATGGGAAGGGAGAAGGGGAAAAGTGCGAGGGGGAATAGAGAGGGGAAAGTGCAAATCATGGGATAGTAGAATATTAAGATAAATAACGGCCGGATGGTGGCAAGTGCAAGGTAAGAGCAGACATATGTGTTGGTGGGGGACTGTAGGGATACATAATGCAGTCCCCAGGTGCGGGGATTGCCAGGGAGGCAGTGCAGGTGTGCAAATGGTGGGGCCTGGGCCCAGGGTCACAAAGGGTGGCCAGGTAGCCAGTGCAGTTTCAGCCAGGAATTCAGCAGGGGAGAGGAGGAGAGCAAGCAGAAGCAAAGAGGAAGGTTTTGAGGTGCTTCCGGAACCGGAGATGGTTCTCCTCAAGTTTCAGGGAGGCAGGAAGGCTGTTCCAGAGGAGAGGAGAGGAGAGGAGAGGAGAGGAGAGGAGAGAGATCTACCACCAACTCGTTGCTTGGAGAAGCGACGGACCCTGAGGGAGTTGGAGGCGGATGAACGAAGAGCTCGAGGAGGAAGATATTTGGGAAGAGAGAGTTGAAGATATTGCGGCCCCAGGCCCCAAAAGGCCTTGAGGAGAATGCAAAGTGTTTTGAACTTAATCCTTGCAGCCACTGGGAGCCAGTGCAGAGATTTCAGACCGGCAGAGATACGATCCCTGGGCTTGAGGCCAGTACAGGTCTCGCAGTCCTGTTCTGGATAAGTTGCCGAGGGCGGAGAGTAGAGGCATGCAGATTTAGATAGAGGCTGTTGCAATAGTCCAGTCTAGAGAGAACCAGGGCTCTGGAGACTGTGGGCTTCTGGGGGAAGGAGAGGAAAGGAAGAATACCTCTGAGGAGGTGCAGCTGGTATTGTGACTTCTTAGAGACATCAGAGATGTGAGGAGAGAAGGAGAGAAGGAGAGTGTGGAGTCGAAGATGACCCTGAGTTTTTTAGCCTTGCAGGTGGGAGCAGGAAGAGGGCCAAGAGAGCCCGGCCAGAGAGCTGCAGGGAAGGAGGGAGTGGGAGTGCCAACGAGTAAAATCTCAGTCTTACAGGCATTAAGGCAGAGGTCATTGGCGACACACCACTCCTGGATAGCAGACACATTCAGAGATGAGGGAAGGAGAGGAGGAGGCTGAGGGTGGCTTGAAAATTAGCTCAGTATCATCCGCATAGCAATGAAAGTTGGGGCAGAGAGCGGCGATGCAGTGGGCAAGGAGTGCCAGATATTGGTTGAAAAGCCAGGGAGGTACATGGGTATACATATAAACAAAGACCACATATCCAATTTCTTATTTATACATACTTTGACAAATTCCATATATTTTTGCTGATATTTACAATGCTTGTCATACTATCAACAGTCTGTTTACATCAATTCTGTTTTGTCTCTAATCCCCAATAAAACCATACATCTCTTCATCTCTGTTGTGGTAATTGGGAGTTTTAGTATTATATCCAATGATTTGTCTGGCCTCTGTCTGCCTTAAACTTTGTTTTCTCTGTTATCTCCCTGTGTTTTGGCAGAGATAGATTCAATTGCAAAATATCTGAAAGACGACAAATCACCATGATGGACGGCCTCAACATGCTTGGCCAACAGATACATAGGATCTTCATTCTTAATAGCCCTAATGTGTTGTAACTCCTGAATTTTAAGCTCATACTTGGTGTTCCCTATGTACCATAGATTTAAATAGCAAGAAAATATGTATGCAACAAATTAACTTTCACATGTCAAACTTTTTAGATTTTATTTTTAGATTTTATTTTGACAGTGGAGCGAGTAGGTGGAGTCCTATGCTCTTTGACACTTACTCCATACTGAATGCCTAACATTTATGCCAATTGGTATAACGCACCTGTTTATCAGTAAGCCAATTTGTACCCAGTGTTTCCTCATTGAATTTAAAGAGACTGGGTGCAATAATTAAACATAAGGACAATCCCTTCCTGAATGTTATGGTAGCATTGTTATCAATATGATGCCTTATGTCTTTGTCTTGTGATAAAAGGTGCCAATGTTTATTTAGTATTGATCTAATACCTTTGTCTCCACTGTTAAAGGATTTAATGAATCTTAAAGTACCTAGTTTTGTATCTTCTTTTTTGGTGCATTTGGCGATCAAAAGATCTGCCCTTTTGTGTTTACCAGGTTTGTTGTAAGATAAATGAATACCATGTTTAAGAATTGGTGACAAGGCAGGCGCTCTGTTGCCAGTCAAGTTTTCCTGCATTAGCTTCTCCTCCAAACGCACGTTTTCATGACTCCATCAATCTTCAGGGAGGCTGTGTTTCTTTGCTTTTTCAGGAGTGTCTTCATTTCCTTTTCAGGTGTGGCAAGTTAACTGACTCTAAGGATGTTGGTACTTGTATTTTTCACACTTAATTTTTCTTGCAGGTGGCTGGAAACAACTCCCTCCATACAAATCTTCCCCTTGATGGGGGGAGAGGGAAAGCCATGGTTCTGGCTCTCCATTGTAAGCCATGATGGCCTTGCTACTGCTGCCTTTTGAGCCCGGGACTCCTGGAACAATGTTTAAGAATCAGTGACAAGGCAGGCACTCTGTTGCCAGTCAAGTTTTCCTGCATTAGCTTCTCCTCCAAACTCACATTTACATGACTCCATCAATCTTCAGGGAGGCTGTGTTTCTTTGATTTTTCAGGAGTGTCTTCATTTTCTCAATTCTTAAACCTTGTTCCAGGAGTCCCGGGCTCAAAAGGTCTGTTTGTCCACAATTCAGTCGTGGTGTGCTGCAAACCACTTCTGCCTCAATGCCAGTAAGACAGAGATTGTCCTCATTGGGACCCTTGCTCCACCTTCCCTCTTTCTCTCTGGCCGGCCTCCCTTGGCCCTGCTTCTCCACCTACCAATGAAGTAAGAAATCTGGGGGTCATCTTCGACTCCACCCTTTCCTTCTCATCTCACATCACGGATATCTCTAAAAAGATGCACCTTCTCAGAGGTATTCTACCTTTTCTCACCTTCCCCCCAGAGGCCCAGCATCTCCATAGCCCTGGTACTATCTAGGCTGGACTACTGCAACAGCCTCTGTCTCAGCCAGCCCTCTTCTAGCGTCGGTCCTCTTCAACTCATCCAGAACAGAACCACAAGACTTATCCTTGGTCTCAAACCCAGGGAACACATCTCTCTGGTGCTGAAATCCCTTCACTGGCTGCCCATGGTTGCAAGGATTAAGTTCAAGACCCTTTGCATTGTCCACAAGGCTTTCTAGGGCCTGGGCCAACTCTATCTGCAACGCTCCCTTCATAAATACTCGTCTTCCTGAGCTATCTGTTCATCTTCCTCCAACTCTCTGCCAATGAGCCACTTCGACAAACAGAATTGGGAGGGGATCTTTATCCACTGCCAGTGCCTCAATCTGGAACAGCCTCCTTGTCTCTCTCCATCTTGAGCCGCATCTCCTTAAGTTCTGGAATCTCCTCAAGACTTATCTCTCTGCCTCCTCCTTCTCTCTCCCTCTCCCCTGCTAACCACCTCTTTCTTGTCTATCGCTGTCTCTCCTCTACTTCTGCTCAGTTTTGCTGGCTGGCTGCCTGGTGTACCTTCAGAGCCTCACAGGTCCCAAGCTTTCCTCACCAGTCTCTTGCACTTCGCCCAGGCCTTGAACTTGCTGCAGCATTACTGCACTTTGGTTACGAACCATTAGAGTTAATGACAAGTTCATTGTTAGCATCCTGGTCCGCTCGCGGGTGGCGGTATGCACATCTGGTCTGGCCTAGACGTGCATACCGCCACCCGCGAGCATATTCGTAATGTGGTGGCCCGGAATGAACGGTGCCGCTACCTTACCGGCACTATTCCTTCTGCTGCCGCCAGCCTCGTAATGAGGCCCAATGTTTTCGGAAACTGCTCCTTCTCATGTATGTTGTATTCTTAGGTGGCCTGATGCAAAGGCATAATTGTATTATGCAAAGGTCTTCTTTGGATAGGGGGCTATTTTTAGAACAGAGCCATAAAAGTACTAGACTATCTCAACATGGTAATCGCTCATTCAATATATAGTTACTCTGGCATGTAAGAATACCATGGTTAGGGGGAATTCGACCAGCCACATGGTGGACCTGTGCTCGCCTGGGCTTTTTGAGATTTTTAATTCAATTGAATGATTGTAGACCAAGCTCAGGAAAATGTGTGGTGCTAATCCACACACATGTTCCTATGCTCAGACCATGACAAATACTTGTGTACTCTGGGTGGACACAGCCTACATGCACAGTCTGCCCTGTCATATTTAGTTGAAATGTGAGAGCCAGGAGTGCACCATGCCATCTCCAGGAACGGGAGGTCCAGCCTCCCCCCTGCCATAGCTGCCTGATTAACTAACAGAGGCTCCATGAATCACCCTGCACTTTTGCTAGGCCCTTCAGCTAGTGGCAGCAGTAACATTCTAATAGAGTGTACTTCACACAGGCCCACATGGGGCCTGGCTGCAGATGTTAACTAAGGAGACAGGAGCCCCAACAACCTTTCATATGTAACTGTGTGAACCTGAAGCCAGCTTCCGCCCTCAATATCAATAACAGTGAACTGTCATTTCTGGGGCAGGTGTTTAAAGTGGGAAAAAACCCCAGTAGGGAGACCCAATTCATAAGGTACAAGCAAGTGGTTTGCAGGAGCCAGAGAGTCTAATCTCACTGCAGCTTCAAGAGAGACCTGTTGCTTTAATCAGGAACCACTGAGAAATCCATTAAGCAGAGAGACTCTTTGATCAACAACAGACAGGAAGATGGGTGGTACCTAGTATCACAAGTTTTCACTCCTTTACCTTTCCTTTTGCAAAGCACTGGTTGTAACCTCATGCATACAGGAGATTGTTGGTAGGGACCCCAGGATTGGTCCCATAAGGTAGGCTTAGCCAACACTAATCACTGTGGCCCACTTGACATTAAAAGAGGGCTGAGCCCCTATTTTGACATATCATCTGACAACTAGAAGTAACAAAGAAGAACTCAACCTTGGACCCTGGGTGAAGGTACAGTCTGGCTTACATCTTCCGCCGGTAAAGAAAGGCCAGGATTTTCAAAGAGGAATGCAAGATCCCTCCCCTAAACATCTCCCAGGGATCAGAGGGAGATCCAAAACTCAGAGGACCCTCCAGCTGCTCCAGAACCAGTACCCAGTCAGCACACAGCATGCCCTGATAGGCTCTGCATCAAGATTCCTAGGTAGGAAGTTCCAGAAGGTCCAACCAAGGACAAGGCAGCTGCATGCAACACACTCCTCAGATTTGTGCCATCCGCCTTAAAGAACGACACAAGCACATTGAAGAAGCTGGGAGAAGTGCCTCGACAACCATCTACCACCACCTGCTTTAAAGGACCTATTTGAGCCGGGCGAGTTCCTCAATCTGCAACTGACTGCATAGCTGACCTTTGTCAAGCCGCAGTTGCTGAAAGAAACCTGATACATCTCAACTAGTGTTTCAGAACAGCCGATCAGCATTGAGACATCGATTCTTGACCCTCAGCCACTGTGTAGGTCAACCTGCAACCATTCATCTAGCTTCGCTCGCCGAACCGTCGTGCTACCTGATACCCGCAGAAAACTCTGTCACAGAAGCCTGCAAATTGCCCTGAAGCCAACTCGACCCTGTCGAACACCAAGAACATTTACAGCAAAGTTGCATTGTGGTTCTATTCCCCTGGTCCTTCCCAGAAGGCCCTTAAATACATTTTAAGACCCATTGCCCGCTTTGTGCTAAAGACAAGAAACCTTAAACTGTTGGAGTTATTAACGATACTGACTACCCGCTTGTCAGTATCCAGAGTGTTCCCTTTTCCTTCTTTTATACTATCTGTCATCTGCATTCCTTTGCAGGGTGGGTTGCATTGTGTAGTGCTGTTAGATTTTCTGTTGTGATTAATAAAGTAGATATTTTTAATGCAACCTTGACTGGACACTCCTTTTATCATTGGGTAATAATTGTATTTTTTGTACTGTGTTCTATCTAGCCAATGATCTACAACCTTTTGGCGATAAGCCTGCTATTCCGTCAACGTTGCCAAAATTGGACAAAGAGGTTTATACTTTGCTTGTTATTCCAATCTGTTTGGATCACTTCTTGTGTATTAGAGGTGTGGGGCTGATTGATGTTTTAGAAGTAGATATTCACCCCTTGTCCGCTGGTACCCCGGAAGTTGATTTGTCACAATGGTTATAAATGAACAATGTTTTAAATGCAAGGTTTGCATTTGAGTCCACTCCTATATGTAGAAACACACTTTCTAAATGTTGCATCTCTCTTGCTTTAATGCGTGATCTGCTGTACCAGTAATATCATTGATGATGCCATAAGTAATGTCATTTGAGATGTCATCAGTGTGCCTAGGGGCTGCGGAATGGGGGCCTTATAGTTTAGGTGGCGTAGCTTCCAACACCTGCGAATTTCAGTGGTTTTGTTGCATTATATCAGCCCTTTAAGGTCAAATTAACAAAAGAAGTTTACGTGCAGCTATCCTTTGAGGACAGTCAAGGGCAATGTGGTCATGCTTGCACAAAGTGTGTTCACATGTTTACAAGGTGACTAGTGCATAAAGCATTGAAGCCGTCTGCAGACGTTGAATGATGCAATATATTGGTCCATCATTCTTTATATAGGCAATGGCTCTGTGGCAGTTGCTTGAAACCAAAAACAATCTGCGTCAGCAATCAAACCAGATCATTTCAGCAGTAATTAATTGACTTTTCCTCCATGATAGCTTTTAGGTGTGTCACAAAAGGACTGAGATTAATAAAGGGTGCCCACAAGACAGCTCTCTGCTTCATTGAGTGCGCTACATTTTTATTTGGAGGTGACTCAATCTTGGCTGATATGTTCCCCTTGATCTTCGGCTGCCCTCACCCTACGTCCCCTTCACCTGTGGTGTGGAAGAGATGAAAGGCTGCTTCAGGGGTTGTGTGCTGTGCACCCCGGGTTTCCACTACAGCACAGCCGCCCAGCTGGAAGGGTTCTTACCTTTGCTCAGGTTCTCGGCAATCCACATGGGAGCCCACGCTGAGGGTTATGGAGCCAGCATTCATGGTTGTGCCTGAACACAAAAGTTATACAAGATGGTGGCAGGGTCGGATTGCCCCCCCAGCCTCAGCCCGTGGCTGGGCCAAAATCGTCCCTGGGGAGTGGGGGCCGGTTTCTGGCCACCCCTGGGACGGTTTGGAGGAAAAGAAAATTGATTTTTTTTTCTTCAAAAAGCCTTTCATCTTTCATAGGTAGATAAATGAGTACCAACACAGGTTGGGTGATATTGTATGCATATTTGTTCTATAAAAAAGAGCTTAAGAGTAAATGCTATACAATAACATATTATCATTTGGTCTTGGACAACTGCTTGCATTCAGAGTCATTTGGTAATATGGGACTATACACACGGATATTAATGATACATATGGTGATCCATACTTGTTTGAAATATATATCACTTTAGTGATATCGTAACCATATTTTTCGTAGTGTACTTAGGAACTTTGCCATTTGATGCCACTTCCTGTTTTGTCTAGGGATGATAGGTCGTGTTTCATCGCTCCCCGGGATGTCTCTTTGGGGTGGGGTCACTTTTGGTGATGTCATCAGAGGTCAAGGGTCGTGAGATGAGGGGTGGGCCACTTTTTTGAGGCGAGGGGTGGGCCACCTTTTTTGGGTGACTGGGCCTCTTTCTTGTCCCGAGCTGACCCTGGATGGTGGCTGTGATCGTCAAACTACATATTTCATGCACGCATACCGCAGCGCTGGAATAAAGCACGGGCACGGAGCTGCAACCAAGAACATCTTCTTTATTTCGTCTTTCGCGTTACTCTGCCTTAACCCCGCTTCCCAACATCACTTCCCTGCCGGCTTCCCACCTCCCGCTATCCCAGAACTAAAACGTCAACATGACAGTGGCTGGCTGCTGCAGCCATTATTGATCCCCTCAGGAGAAGGCTCCTTATTGTATATTCCACAACCACCAGTCTCTTCCGTTATTGAAGGGAGTGAGTTCCGCAAATGTTCTTTTCATAAATAGTTTGGCTCATTAAATCACTATGCCCTCAGTCAGGACTTTGCCATACCCTAATAGTCCGTTAGCTTCTATACCTTGCTCCCATTTCCATGTTCATATATGTCCTGGTCTAGGAGGATGTCACCTCGGAAACTACCCTTGTTTACACACGTCTGTTCTTTATCTGCACAATGTTAACCATTAAGGCTGGCATCATGCAACAATTACATGCTCAATGTTATGAACACTAGTCAAATGCAGTGTGAATGTAATAGCACTCACACTAATGTAATTGTGCACGTGCAAATTACATTTGCGCACTCACAAACGCTGTTTAGGAGGTGCAAATGCACCATAATCCTGCCAAAGTGACAGATTTATTGTACATTGTGTATTCAGAAACACAGTTTGCACATAGTGTGCAAACAGCATATGTGCAAGCGTATATATGCATTAGCACCAATGCTAATCCACCTCATAGTATTTGTGCTGGTATTAATGTGATTGTGCATCAGCAAATGCTGTTGGGGCATGCACAAATTGTGTTTGCACATGCATAATGTAACATAATCTTTCCCATTATTTTGTGTTTTGGACAGGACAATGGGCCTCATTACGACTGGCGCCAAAATCGGGTCCGGGTTCCCTGAATGGGGAATTACCAGGCCATTCCGAGTTCGGAGGGCCTGGTAATTCCTCCCTCCAGGAACCCGGGCCCAGACCTTCCCATTCCCATTTGAGCCCCCATAGGGCTCAATGGGAATGGGAAATGGAGCAAACAAAGGGCCGATTACGAGCGGCCCGTAGTTTGCTCCCTCTTCCCCTCGCGGGACCCAGTAAGGGCGCCTGGTTTGACCAGGCGTTACTTACCGGGTCCCGCGAGCGGAGCTTGTAATGAGGTGGAACGGGTTTCACGGGTCCGCCTCCTTTAGCGGAGCCCATTAACCCATTTTGCCTCAGTCGTAATGAGGCCCAATTTGTCTTGTTATAGGGTGGCCGTGTTGGTTGCCTCAAACACGGCGACCATTTCTAATGCGGTTTATTACTACGTTAATTAACTTACTGATCACAATTAGTCATAAAGTTTGCCATGGTAAAGAGGGCAGATTGATACATACCTACACACGCAGAAAACACATATACAGACAACACACACAGACGCGCGCGCATCTGGCAACACACACACGGGGTATCCCAAGTGGCAACCAAAACTTAGAGTCAGTGGAGACAATATATCTGTGTGAGGATGGCATTGCGGTGGTGCAGATAGGAATCAAGGCAGTGGATGGTTGTGTTAAGGCTCAAGTGCGTGGGGAAATTTGGAAGACTTGAAATGGGTGGGAGAAGCTGTTTAAAATGATGCCTTGAAGCCTTCTCAGCTAGTGTCTGAAAGACTGACGGGACAGGCGGGCTTAGCTGGCCAGGATTAAATGGTCAGTGCTAGACATGGGCCTCATTACGAGGTGGGCGGTAAGGGATTACCGGCACTGGTAAGGGCACCGGTGTCGGTAATCCCTTACCACCCTACTACGAGGTCCCTTAGCAGGTCCCTTCTATGGAAGTGACCCGTTAAGGGACTTCAGAGCTAATAACGGTACCGCAATTTGCGGTACCGTTATTAGCGCCTTCCCCCTTCCCATTGAGCCCTATGGGGGCTGAAATGGGAATGGAGAATGGCTTTTTCAATGGGGACTTACTGGTCCTGCAAAGGTCGGAATAGACCGGTAAGTCCCCATTGAAAGGGACCAGACACGGTACCGGTATTGGAGGTAGTCATGGCGCTAACAGCGCCATGACTACCTCCAACCTCGTAATGAGGCCCATCACATGCAGGGGTGGACTGGCCTACAGGGAACTCGGGAGTTTCCCGGTAGGCCTCTGCACCCCGGGCCTCTTTTGTGTGGTAACCTATTTTATTTCCACATTTTGTCATAGGAAAATGGTTGGGCTTGTGGAAAATGTATATTGTTGGGCCACTTTGAACATGATTTTCAGGGCCTCTTTTGGTTCCCAGTCCACCCCTGATCTCATGTATCTATCAGTGGCCAGTATTTCTCTACAGCAATCATATACCCCGTACCTTTGCTCCGGCTATTGATCTGGCATAAATTTAGAAACATAAATATTTGTAGGCTTCAGCTAGCTGTGTACAGTATCTAGCAGACGATTCCACGAGGCTCAACTAATCAGGACTAACCCCGAGATACAATGAGCCAATCAAAACATGTAATATGAATCCCTAACCTACAAAATAGCCAAATATTTGTACAGGTGCAGGTCACTGCCCCACGCCCCATTGCCTTAGACTATTTGTTACAGTATGAGCTGTGCTGAAGGTCTATGCAAAGTCCAGCACATGTCAGCCCTTATAATATTAACTGATTCTCAGGACAGGTAGATTAGTGTCCTGGCAGTATTGGCGGCTTTGTGATGCAAGGCCTCCAGTGTAACCCAGAGAAGCCCAGCAGATGGCATGTCGTGTGCTTTGCACTTATTCATTGGAAGTGACTGGGCTTGTTCACGGAGCAAAGCATTGGACTAAAATGCTTCGCCAGAACTTCGGCTCTGCATGGAGGGGTTTCATGGCACTCCTTGGGATCAGCATGCTGCACAGATCTCTGTTCTGCAGTGAGTTTACAGTAATGACTTACCCATAAGTGAGGTTTACTCTGAAAGGTCAGTCAGCAAAAAGCACAGACATAAAAACACTTTTAAACCAGGCTAGGACTGGCCTACCGGACAATGCTTGAAACCAAAAACACAACATGCTAGTTTGGCCCCGTTTTTTTGGTCAAAGCAGGGCACTTTTTTGGCCCAAGTGGGCCAGTTTGTTCAGTTACTTCACCATACAACTAGTAGTTTTGAACAGTGTTACTGAATATATATATATTTGAGCCAAGTTACACAGTCCACAACACCACCTACTAGCCATCTCACACATTTCACAATGCCACCTAGTAGCCAACCTAGTAGCTAGCTCTGGGAGTTCACTTTCAGCTCTGAGCCACAACAGCAAGTCATTGTGGGTAAGGCTGTCAGGACAACTACATACCTGTTTGTTTTTTTTTCTTGCCAAGCCAAACAGTATCGAAGCTGTATTAATGACACGTCTCAAACAATTGTGGCAATTCAGGCAGGACATGGGCTACAATTTACAACATCACAAATCCCACCCTTCTCCACCGTGGACTAGCAAACAAAGTTAGTATTCATCAATAACAAAAAAAAAATCTTCAATAGGGAAAGATGGGCGGTCATTCACATTTGTTTGACAACAGTTCACAGGTCTGCCCCGAGGAAAACATTTTAAAACTGCAGAATTTGACTGAGCCACAATAACAATTCATGTTGCCATCAGCAATTACAAATATGTTTGAGCCTTGGTGAGAGCATGCACACTGCCAACCCAGAACCCCTGCCCCAACCATCAACCAAGAAGCAAATGTCACATCTTTCTTTAATACCTCGCCTAATGCCACGCTTATTCGAAATCATCAATGCAGTATAGTCCTGAAAGTCTTGTTGTTGGAGCATTTGGCCATGTTTTCACAACACAAAGAAAGTTATGGTGGGTTTAAAAAGGTTTGAAAACAACCTTTCACCTGAAATGCGCAAATAGGAAAGTCCATTTGAGCCAAGTCAGACATTCCACAACGCCACCCAGTAGCCATCTCCGGAAGTTCACCTCCAGTTCTGAGCCACAATAGCAAGGCATTGTGGTTATGCAAATTAGCTCAAATGCAAACGTTTTTCTCCATGAAATTGTCTTTGTCTAAGAGGGCAGTGCTACTTTATACATAGATTACATAGATATACAAGACAGACATTTGCAAGGCTGCCAGGACAACTACATACCTGGTGTCACCCTTATTAGGGATTAACAGTGCAGCATAGTCCTACATACTTTATTTTATATACTATATATTTTTTTTATGACAAACCTCCCCCTTGGGTACTACTCAAACAGTCTGTCACAAAAGGAATGCATTTCCATTTGCAACTGTGGGCCATTTTTTCATTAGTGGCAAAGACAAATGTAGGCCCTAGTCCGACCTAAAACAATGTGTGTGCTACACTCAGCTCTATATCGCTGACTGATGAGGGGGAGCTTCGTGTGGACAAGGGTTCACTACTCCATGGGTCATGACCTCATACTTCAATACCACAAATGTAGGCAACGATGATGGAAATTAATGAAACTTGTTATCACGTGCTTTGAAACTCGAATGCCGCTCTTTATAAAACACCAAATATCATTTCCAATAACCGATAGCATCCGGCAAATAAACGCATGTGGGCCTTAAAACCCAAAAAGTTTTCTGAGCAAATGAAATGCTTGAAAAATGATTCAACAATGTTGCTAGAGATTCACAAAAGTAATATGAGCATGCACATTTCAGTCCACAATGTAGGAGCGAATGACATTTACACCATGTTCAGAAAAGGGATTACGCTTTGAAAGTTGTGAAAATGGCATGGACATTGTTGTGCAATTCCAAGAGTGGTAATTTTAGACCCTTTCTGCATTGCTGATAAGTGGCGAAAGCAGTGATATGAACCACTGCGGTCCAGAGCTGTGCAATCCCTAGAGTGGTAATTCCTGACCCTCTCTGCATTGCTGATAAGTAGGGAAAGCAGTGATATGAACCACTGCTTCCCAGTGCTGTACAATCCCTATAGTGGTCATTTCTGAACCTCTCTACATTGCTGATAAGTAGGGGAAGCAGTGATATGAACAACTGCTGTCCAGTGCTGTGCAATCCATTGAGTAGTAATTTCTGACCCTCTGTTCATAGCCGTCAAGCAGGGAAAGCAGTGATATGACCCACTGCTGCCCAGTCCTGTGCAATTACTAGAGTGGACATTTCTGACCCTCTCTGCTTTTTCTTTAATTTTTATTAACATACTTATTAACATTATATACATATTAAAAGAAAAACAAAAACATTAATAACAATACAATCAAATCATCACATTCGATACCTCAACTTCCACCACCCTCACCAAAAGTGAAATTTACAATGTCATCACTGGGATTCAACTGGAAACAACTAAGAGACATCAATGTCACAATTCTAAAAATCTACCCCACATTTGATCAAACAAGTTCATCTTCTTACCTCTGCGAAGAATTATCTTCTCAAATCTGGACACTTGTTTCAAATCATCCATCCATTCCGTAAATGTTGGCCTCCCTACACTTTTCCATTTCCTCAAAATAACTTTCTCTGCAGAGTTTGCAGCCCTGAAAAACCAACACCTCTGTGGGTAAGTAAGCTCTTCCGCCATGTCGTCCTCACCCAAGATAACAGTAGTACAGTCGAAATCTTCTTGTAACATCAGGATTTCATTCATCTTCATGGTGACCTTCTTCCAGAATGACCATAGCTCATAACAGTCTCAAATCATGGGCTCAAAAGATCCCACAGCATGTTTACCTCTCCAACATGCATCCGAATCAACCATGCCCCTTGCATGAAGTCTTTGGGGCGTCCAAAAACCCTATTTAGAATTTTAATTTGATGGCTTTGCTCTCCCAGATTTAAAGATGTCAGAACCATATTTTTGCATATATTTCGCCATCTGCCCTCAGACATCTCTGATCCAAGTATCTCCGACCATTTTGATAATAAATCTTTATTTGGTTCACGGTGTTGGCCCAGATTTTTGTACACTTTAGACGCCATACCACCTTCATATTTATATTCAGATAACCAGGACTGCCAACCTTTAACTCCATCTGCAGATTCATTCTGTAGGACCCGCTTCCTATACTCTCCCAAAGTGCAATCCTTGAGGTCTTTAACTTGTGCAAGTCGTTTAAAACTGATCCATTTTCCATCATCAATAAGAGCTTCCAGCCACTGCACTCCACCCAGCATCCAGTTTGACCAAAAAAGCGTCTTTCTGTTCAACTTTATCCCCTCTCTGCTTTGTTGAAAAGCAGGGAAAGCAGTGATTATGAACCATGCTGTCCAGTGCTGTGCAATCCCTAGAGTGAACACTTCTGACCCTCTCTGCATTGTTGTCAAGCAGGGAAAGCAGTGATAAAAACCATGATGGCCAGTACTGTGCAATTCCCTGCTGTCCAGTGCTGTGCAGTCCCTTGAGTAGTCATTCCTGGCCCTCTCTGCATTGTTGCCAAGTAGGGAAAGCAGTGGTATGAACCCTGCTGTCCAGTGCTGTGCAATCACTAGAGTGGTAATTCCTGACCCTCTCTGATTTGCTGTCTACTAGGGAAAGCAGTAATATGAACCACTGCATACCAGTTCTGTGCCATCCACAGAGTGGTGATTTCTGATCCTCTCTGCATTACTGTCAACTTGGGAAAGCAGTAATGTGAACTACTGCTGTCCATTGCTGTGCAATACCTAATGCAGTCATTTCTGACCCGCTCTGCATTGTCCTCAAGCATGGAATGCAGTGATATGAACCATGCTGTCCAGTGCTGTGCAATCCCTAGAGTGAACATTTCGGACTCGCTCTGCATCGTTGTGAAGCAAGGAAAGCAGTGATATGAACCATGCTGTCCAGTGCTGTGCAATCCCTAGAGTGAACACTTCTGACCCTCTCTGCATTGTTGTCAAGCAGGGAAAGCAGTGATAAAAACCATGATGGCCAGTACTGTGCAATTCCCTGCTGTCCAGTGCTGTGCAATCCCTTGAGTAGTAATTCCTGGCCCTCTCTGCATTGTTGCCAAGTAGGGAAAGCAGTGGTATGAACCCTGCTGTCCAGTGCTGTGCAATCACTAGAGTGGTAATTCCTGACCCTCTCTGATTTGCTGTCTACTAGGGAAAGCAGTAATATGAACCACTGCATACCAGTTCTGTGCCATCCACAGAGTGGTGATTTCTGATCCTCTCTGCATTACTGTCAACTTGGGAAAGCAGTAATGTGAACTACTGCTGTCCATTGCTGTGCAATACCTAATGCAGTCATTTCTGACCCGCTCTGCATTGTCCTCAAGCATGGAATGCAGTGATATGAACCATGCTGTCCAGTGCTGTGCAATCCCTAGAGTGAACATTTCGGACTCGCTCTGCATCGTTGTGAAGCAAGGAAAGCAGTGATATGAACCATGCTGTCCAGTGCTGTGCAATCCCTAGAGTGAACACTTCTGACCCTCTCTGCATTGTTGTCAAGCAGGGAAAGCAGTGATAAAAACCATGATGGCCAGTACTGTGCAATTCCCTGCTGTCCAGTGCTGTGCAATCCCTAGAGTAGTAATTCCTGGCCCTCTCTGCATTGTTGTCAAGTAGGGAAAGCAGTGGTATGAACCCTGCTGTCCAGTGCTGTGCAATCACTAGAGTGGTAATTCCTGACCCTCTCTGATTTGCTGTCTACTAGGGAAAGCAGTAATATGAACCACTGCATACCAGTTCTGTGCCATCCACAGAGTGGTGATTTCTGATCCTCTCTGCATTACTGTCAACTTGGGAAAGCTGTAATGTGAACTACTGCTGTCCATTACTGTGCAATCCCTAATGCAGTCATTTCTGACCCGCTCTGCATTGTCCTCAAGCATGGAAAGCAGTGATATGAACCATGCTGTCCAGTGCTGTGCAATCCCTAGAGTGAACATTTCGGACTCGCTCTGCATTGTTGTGAAGCAAGGAAAGCAGTGATATGAACCATACTGTCTAGTGCTGTGCAATTCCCTGCTGTCCAGTCATGTGCAATACCTAGAGTGGTAATTTCGGATCATATCTGCATTGCTGTCAACTAGGTAAAGCAGTGATGTGAACTACTGCTGCCCAGTACTGTGCAATCCCTAAAGCAGTAATTTCTGACCCTCTCTGCATTTTATTTCAAGCAGGGAAAGCAGTGATATGAACCATGCTGTCCAGTGCTGTGCAATACCTAGAGTGAACATATCTGACCCTCCCTGCATTGTTGTCAAGCAGGGAAAGCAATGATATAAACCATGATGGCCAGTGCTGTGCAGTTCCCTGCATACCAGTTCTGTGCCATCCCTAGAGTGGTGATTTCCGATCCTCTCTGCATTGCTGTCAACTTGGGAAAGCAGTGATGTGAACTACTGCTGTCCATTGCTGTGCAATCCCTAATGCAGTCATTTCTGACTCTCTCTGCATTGTTGCCAAGTAGGGAAAGCAGTTATATGAACCAGTTTGCAGGCCGGCAATTGTTAGAACAAGGAGTCACCAGAAGGTGACAAACAGGTGCCAAGCAAGGGACATATGTGGCCCTGAGAATTCATAGAGCAGCAAGCATGGTAGTCTCATTATCAGATGGAACCAAGGCCAGCTGTAGCTGCCAGGGGCTCAGACAATATTTCTTCAGTTCTGCCACTTTCTCCCCTCTGACCTCTGTCAGGAAATACTGCATGCAGAAAGTGGCTTGTCGCCCAACTGTCCACACACTACCCCCATGGATTATGTTGGGACCCTCCCCCTGGTCTAGAAGGGGTAAGGAAGGTCAATCTGTGTGTATGACCACCATGTAGTCAGTGTTTTGTTTGTTGGTGGTCCACATGTCCATGGCTAAGGTGGCTTTCTGGCTCTAGCAGTATCTAGTGCCTGCCTCATTGCAAAACAACCTCAATGTACAACTTTGGTACAGCCTCCTGTGAAAAGCTTCGGTGACTGGGAATTTCCCTGAACTGATAGGCAATGCCCATAATCTTCCCAAAACTGGTGGTTACTGCAAAAGAGTGCGGCAGGAAGTACTTAGACAACATTACCACCAGTTGGGCATTGTGGAAGTACATTTTGTCACGTGCCCAGTGATATGTTTAGTCTATGCTCAAAGGTCTCAATCCCACTGAACTGGCATGAGACTATGCACCCCGTATAATGGCACTATCGCAATGTGTTTTGCGGTAACTGCATGTCGTGGGAGTGGCATGCTGCAGAGGTATCAAAGTCCTGTGCATGGTGTGATATCATGTGGGGCTGCAGAAATGTGATATCCAATTTAGTTGGAGCCTTTCCTTCCACAGTATAAAACTGCCCTGCATCCTTGTGTCCCACCACCTATTGCCTTCCTTCTCCTTCCCTGCACCTGCTTCCTCATGGTCCACCTCTTGCTGCCGCTCCTCCCAATGCCTTGTATTAGCCTCCTTGTATTACTCTGCATGGCCAGCCTCCACCTCGAGCTGCTCCTCCACCTCCTCTACCGTTATCTCCCTTTCTTTCCCCGCATCCCCCTCATTGTCTTTCTTCTCTTGCCATCCGTCACCATCAGCCTCCCATTGCCAAAAGAGCCCCTCAATTTCTGGCATCACCCCTTCCTGACCCTTAGCGACCATCTCCTCAGTGAATCAGCATCTGTCACCTCCTTCTTCCACACCTGTGGTGTGATATTCTCCTAAGGCTCCATTCTACTGTGAGACCACACCAGTGGTTTCCTAAACTTTTAAGCTGATCCCTCTTGATGAAAAATGCTGTTGTTGTCCCACAAAACCTAGACCTACTTATATTTTGTATTGTACAACATTACTGTCTTCTCATTAGAAAGAGCCCTGCACCCACACTGGACATTCTATAACACCGCCCCCACATGGGGGACAGGCCAACAGTTTGAATGATGCTGGCCTACACCTTTTCCACTTTCTACTCACACTGTTGCTATCCATTGCTTGGCTTCTCTCCACAAACAATTACAATGCCCTGACCACAAGGTGGACCCCAACTTCATAATCAACAAAGCATATCACATCTTCATCCTCAGAAAAACTGGAAGCCTTAATCTGATGGGCTACTGGTACTCTCAGAGGGCACATGTCGCTACATTAACGTCATCGCCCTTCCTGCAGGAAGACAAAATACTCCCACAGAGAGTCAATACAACCTTTTTTCAGTCCAGCAGGGGGAACCGTAACAGTAAATTGGGAGGGACTAATGGAAAGGGTTTCACAAAAGGTTTCACAAAATGTGTCACAAACATTTTTTGTTGTTTTTTTGTTTTTTGGTGGATGGAGGAAGGGTAAAGGAAAGGGTCTCAAAAATGTTTCACAAAGGATTTCTTAACGAGTTTTACAAAGTTTTTCTTTTTTAGGGTAGAAACGGATTTAAAAAATGCCATGTAGTGTTTACAAACGTTTTACTGTTTTCTTATGTTTTTTGGGTGGAGTGGTGCAGGAGAAGGGAACTTGTTTAAAAGTGTTTCTCAAAGCGCATCACAAAGGATTTCACAAAGGGTTCCTCAAAGTGCTAAGCAAAGGTGAGTGAAACTAGCAAAATAAAAAAAAAATGGCACAAAGATGGAATTTTACCTAATGTAAATACTGTAATGTAATACAAATGGGGGATGGCGCTGCAACCCAGGGGTAGCACAGTGATCAATTAACAGAACATACAAGAGAGGGGGACATAGAACTTGAAAAGGAAGAATCAAAATAGGAAGATTCTAATGTGTTTCCTAAAACTCTGTAGTTTACTGGTATGTTGGATATCCTCGGGATGAGCATTACAGAGATTAGCCACTGAATTTTCCGAGCAATCTGGACAGTCTAAAATGGCTGATGGTCATTGTATAGTGAGAGGCGGCTCTTGGTGCCTGAGTGGAAGAGTGCACTTTTCAATGGATCGTCAACATACAGCGCAGGGCTTGTCCAAAGAGAACTTGATGTGTGATTGCGAAGTGCTTAACTGCAACCCTATCCTTTTTCAGGCGACCAGTGTAGCTTTCTCAATACAGGAAACATATGGGAACATCTTGGAGTGTTAGTTACAATCAGTATTTTTTACTACTTGAAGTCTGTGTAGAATGGACCCAGGTATGCCGGCATGAAGGGCATTGCAGTAATCAATTTTGGATGCAAAGATTGCCCGTGCAATGGTAGAGGAATGCTTTTCAGATAGTAATGGTCTAATCTGTTTGAGAAGCATGAACTAGAAATTAGAAACACTAAGCACCTTATTTACTCGGCGGTTCAGAGAATGCGTGGTCTCCAAGATGAATAGTAATGTTTTGACACTCGCTTGAACTTTAATGGAGTGTCCTGCAAATGTGAATTCAAGAAAGATGGCCAAATGTTTAGAGATCTGGTGCAGAGAAGCAATAACCATGATTTCATTTTTTTCATTTAGACCCAACCAGTTTTCTGCCATCCAATGCTCAATTTGGCTGAAAATGAATTAAATATGGGTGATATTGGCCACAGGATCATGATGGAGATGTAAGATGATTTGGGTATTGTGAGCATAATTGTGAAAGACCGCCAAGACCAACTGAGAAGTCATTAAATGGTTTCATATAGATATTGAAAAGCATGAGCCAGATCCAGGAATCCTGGGGAACCCCACAATCTACCAATCCCAAGTGGGATGCATAATCCTTAATTTTGACCTGTGACGTTCTGTTGCTGAGGAATGAGAGAATATAACGGGCTGCATTCACAGGTACCATAGCTAACTCCCTGATACATTTCACCAATAGGGCATGGTTAATGGCATCATATGTATCAAAATGGCAATGACCATCAACAGGCCTACATGCTCCTTATGCATGATTTGTGAGAAAAAGTATTTAATGGTCAGAACACTTCATCTCTAGTAGGACAAAAGCCTGATTGGAGGACTCCCAAAAGATGATGTGTTTCCGGATGGGCTTGTAGTTGCAAGGCAGCCAACCAATCAAAAATCCTCAAGCTAAAAGTGTTGATAGCGCGCAGATTCTTCTTTTTTAAGATTTGGTTTCTTTAATTGTGAATTGCCTCAGCCTTGTTTGATCACATCTAGAACTTCACATTCTCTGAAGGAAGCGTTAATGAATTTACTGATTAAAGGGAAGAAATTGTTAAGCAATCTTTAAGGAAAGTTGAAGTGCATGGTTAGTTTGGGAACTTTGAATGTTTGAGTGTTTCTAGGGAGGATTTGGTCTCAGTAACAGGTAGCGAATATAGTTTAAAAAGTTCAACATCTGGGTCCAGGTCAATACGAGCCATCGGAGCAGAGTGTACTGTTGAAAGTGTGTGCTTTGGGAGTACTTGTGAGAGGGCTAATGAAGAATGTGTACATTCTATAATAAAGCAATACCACCCATTCCGGCCTGCCGGATTGGGTGTTATTGCTATTAGCACCTAGGGTTGTTATTCTGAAAACCTTGGGTGCTAATACCCATCTATTAACTCTGAATGATGATACTTACTTAAAATGGCAACCATGGAGATGGAAAGCGGTGCTCCATGCAAAGCCCTTCTTCCATTTACATGGAGCCCTGGTAGGCGGAATTGTCAGTGGCGGTGGCAACACTGCCACCAGTGGAAGCAGGTAAGTGTGATCGGGTGGGGAGAGGATGAATAGGAGTGAAGATTGAAGGGCAAGTAGGAGAAAGATTGCAGGAATGCACTTGGAGCTCTGGGCTTGCTCGCAACATGGGCTTGGATCGTGGGATTCAGCTGATTGGCTTCAGCACCCGCCCAGGGCTCTAATCGAAAGTGTCTTCTCTCAGAAGGAGGACTCATTTTTATCACATATAGGTGACTGTGCTATGGTGCAAACATTGAAACATGGATTTTTCCAGCCATTCAGGACAACAGGAAACAATTCTCTCTAAGAGTGAGTAGCTGCTTCAATTTGCAAGACATAGGGCCTCATTACGACCCAGGCATTAAGGGCTAACGCCGTCGTTAACCCTTAACGCCTGATGCTGATTTTAACGGCTGCTTTTAGCAGCCGTTAAAATCCATGGCGCTAACCTGCCATGATGCTAATTACGCCATCGTAATTTACAGTGGCGTAATTAGCGCCTTCCCCACTCCCATTATGTCCTATGGGGCAAAAATGGGAATGGGGAAGGGAAAATGGGAAATGGGGATTTACCGCCCCACTCACCTTGGAATGGGGCGGTAAATCCACCATCCACCATGCTGTAAACGTAGTTTACACCATGGTGGTGAAGTTGGCGCAATTAGCGCCTGGGTCGTAATGAACCCCATAGATACCTCTCTTGGTTTCCACAATAGCATGTCTATAGCGAAGCATGGCATGTTTAAGTTCAACACTAATCTGTTCACCAGGGTTCTTCCTCCATTTGCTCTCCTCGCTTCTGACATCCCATTTTAAAGTGGTCAGATTAGATGTATACCACTTGCTTAGCTTTGATCAGATTTCAGTGGCGCAACTGAGTTCGTAATTTCTGTAATGTGGGTGTTGTAAACTGAGACTATATGATCAGAGAGCTAGCTGGTCATTTATGTTTATCACGGAATACAACAGGCACGTGGATGGATCCTGAAGAGGGAGTGAGCTGAACCTTTAGCTGGGGACACATAATGGCAGCATGATCGAGCCAATCAATCAGAAGCATACATGGAATAGAGGGAAAATTACTCCAAGTAATAACCCAATCCCGGGTATGTACCTTGTTATGTGTTGGAGAAGTTTGTAGAACATGGAACGTACGTTCCTCAAGAATAGTATGCCGGAGCATTGCTGGAGTGTCGCTATCATCATTATAATCTAATTTACAATCAATTTAGAGGTGAAGAAAGCTTCCGAAAGTAGAAAAATAACTCCATGAAGTTTTGAATAAAAATAGAATTCCAGTCAGAAGGGCGATAGATAATAATGTGCAAGTAGCAAGATGATTGACCCTTACAATTCACACTTATCTGAAAGACTCCAACAATAGTCTGAACTGGCTAGAGAACAAGCTCTCCTACGCTCTCCCAGTATGGGCCAACCCTGTTCCTCCCTCTAGCCACCCAGCAGGTCCCACAGACAAACAGAAAGTGAACTCAACCTTGTATTTAGTTTCAAACATCCCTAAAGTCTCTAGAGCTCTTCCACCGAATCCAGGAAAGAGATTTGCGAGCTTTGATTGGCCCAATGAATTTGCGCTCAGACTGTGCATTCACACAGGAGTTCAAGGGTGATTAGGTGTGCTGGTGAATATCACAGGGACTCCCGGGTCGACTGAACACCAAATGTTATGTTATGAAACTCTTATACTCTGCCAAATCACCACCACAGTGGCCTCAGCCTGGCTTGTCCAGGAAGTAGGCTTATTGTGTCCCCACTCGGATGACCAGACAGTAGTCTTGTCTGTATTACAGGAGAAAGTATGTGAATAATGATCAAGGAAAAAATGGCAATATTGTATATGAGTGCCCAATTGTCAGGCACCAGATGCACCAGGCAGTACAATACTCTGCACTCTAACTGTGCAGCTGCTAGGAGTGCCCTCTGTAACCCAAACGGCAATGGGACATTAGCCACTATCTGTACCATGCTGAACCAGATGGGAAAGTTAAATGGGAGATGTACAATACAAAGTGGTGAATGTTGTTGGTAGACAAAGGCAAAGGAGTGCGATGATCAGAGTTAACACAGCACATATGTTATGCCTGGTTTTTGATGGGAAGTAGACAATGTTTGTGTTCAATGTAGCACTTAAAGCCAAAGTAACACCACCTCACAGCGCTGAGGAGTAGGGAAGGAATCTTGCTGGCTGCAAGCACCACGTGCCCCACGAGCAGCACTGAAGGTTCCCTCAGCCCTGAATTGCCAGTTCTACAATTGTTTTAGAGTTTGACCATGAAGACACTGCCAGGCTAGGGTGGCTTTCATTGGGAAGATTCCCTGCTGAGGACACAGCACTGAGACTGCTGCCCAAGCAGCCATTGTGCCAGTCCAGCAACATTTTAAGGATTCACATGTTATTATATAAACTGTGCCCTTCTGAGGGGTTGTTAGACTTCTCTGTGAATAATCTTCATATAAACCATCCCGTTAGAACCCCAATGACTGAGCTGTAGTTGCCGAATTAGGTTACCAGTTTGCTCCCAAAATGTAGCCATGGACAAAAGAAATGGTAATTGGGGCGATCACATTTGGAAATCCTTTAAAAGCAACAGACGGATTTGCATTAAAACTAGTCACAGTACCAATGTGCTACTCCAAAGTTGGCACCCAGGAATAGGAATTATACCAGCAGCAAGTTAAATAGGGATTTGGACAGAAAAGGAGCTGAGAAATCCTCAATAAAAAAACCTTTTCAAAACACAGGCGGGATGGGGAAACACAGAGCAATTTTCACCAACACCGACCAACCCCACGACAAAACCTTTCTCTGCAGCATTAACAATTATTTCTAAATACCTCTTTCCTTTGAGGGGTTTCTAGTGAGCCAGGAGGAGAATGCAGTCTTATGTGCATTGAGGAGGGTAGAAGCAGACAGATGTTAAAACAACCTCCCTCCTTACTCGCCCTCTATATCAACACCCAACTCCCACACACACAGAACCATACTTCAATTGTAGGCTAAACCTTCCATATCAAAGTGCTATTCCATGTCCTTAAGGACTTAAGGAAAGCAGTTGAAAGAGTAATTTGCACTGCTAAATTGTATAATTGGCCATTTCAACATGCCAAGGGAAGGAGTAGCAACACTTTAATTGAAACAGTGAATGGAGGCACATACTGTTTTGATGTCACTTGTGCAGCCCCTAGAATCTTTTAGGCTGTGTCAAAGCACTGAAGATTACTGAAGGGGAGCGTGAATATGGGAACAGTAATTGTTCGGTGTCAAATGTGTTTTGTACGTTCTATTATGTGAAAAGTTCTTTGTATCCTTAGTGTGACACTTACCACCAGAAGGATGCCGAGGCTGTGTGCCCAGTGGTATGGCACCCAGGGCACAGGGTGGTGCACACATCCCACACCCGTTCCTAATTGTGCAGCTGCTATATGTTCCCTTTAAAGTACTGTACAGAACAAATACCATGCAATCACCTCTAACTGTGAAGGTGCTCTATATGCCCTTTGTTGTAACATCCTGAAGCAGAGTACAAGGCAGTACCAATACCCCACAATCATGCATAACTGCGCCGTTTCAATGTGTGCCCTATTGTATTTCAACCAGAAGCACAACAGCAGTGCAAATACCTCCACACCCATCACTAATTGTGCAGCTGTCTGATGTGCCTTCTGTGACCAGAGCAGCTGTATAATAGTTCCCTCCCTCTGTCCCATGCTAAGCCAGCTGAGAAAGTTAAAACAAGAAATGTGCAATACAAAGACAAAGGTTGCAACTCCCTGAAAATGAACATAATTACTTCTGGATGCACAGGATCAGCCATTTTGTTAAAGCCTGGGCTACTCTGTAAGCTGGAGCTAGAGTTACGGAATGCTGCCTCTAAGAGCTCCTTTCTTCTAGTTTTATGTATTTATTTATATTACACCTTAGGCCCATGGGAAAATGGCCGCAAATACAAACATTACAAACCTAGGACAAACAAGCAAAAAGCAAATACAAGCAGCAGATATAAAATAAAAGAGAATAACACCCAACAGTGAAACAGGTAAAACAAGTTAGATAAACAACGTGTGTGTGTGGGGGGTTGGGGGTCGGAGGGGTTGTGTGTGTATGTGTGTGTGTATATATCTATATACTGTGTGACCTTGAATCTAATATTTCGGAATTTCTCTGCAACAGCATCACTGTTTTTTTTCATACTGGGCCCCAACTATTAGACTTTTTGTGCTTAAGTGTTTGGACATATTATATATTGCATGCAAAACATTGGGTGAATAATGTGGCTCTGCTTGAAATATAACATCTAAGCAATGAGAACTGCTTCTGTAGAGTATGTGTCCCTTTCTGATTGTTTGGCCCTTTAGATAAAGGGGCCATGCCGGACTGAATTCCTGGCATGCATTCTCCCCTCAGCCAACACAGTTGAAAGTGGGAGAATCACTTTTCCTTCTTTCTATGTAAAAGTGATTTCCAGCTCGGAGTGATTTTTTTTGCTGCTTAATTATCATGTGCCCACCATCCGATAAAGACGTCTCTGTGTACTTGGAAAGCTAATGGCACTACCATCACAGACTAATATTTTCAGTTAGTCAAGTAAAAGGAATGCAATGGAAAGAAAAATGTGCTCATTCCTACAGCCCAAGACGCTGGAAGGATTTTCACCAAATTTTCAGCAGGAGTGGAGGCATAGTCCCTGAAGAGTGCCTTTGTAAATTTGGTAAAAATCCGTCAAGTTGTTTTTTAAAAATGGCCAAAAAGTAGGTAAGAAAGAATTTGTGATATCTGGGTTTGGTCCGTGGACTCACTTCCCTGTTTGGTACGCGGATGGGCCTCTGATTGACCCAGAGGGTGGTGTGAGGTCCGTGAACATCGGATGCGCCCGCTGATTGGATGGTGAAAAGTGTGAGGTGCATCATATTTTCTGAAACGCCCGCTATGTTGTATCCTCTGACAGTTGCGGCTGACCACAGACATTGCAGTGGGGAAAAAATATGGAAAACTCATTTTGGGTTATTTGGTGGTGAAAAGAGGGGCTGGGAAGGGTGTTGGAGTGGAAGCAAGATGATATGGGGCTATTTTAAGTAGGTGGAAAAAGGTTGCACAGGTGTCATGAGCAGTCCGCGGACACTGTGGTGGTTTGCGCACAGTGCTGTGAACGGACAGTTTAGGAAATACATTTAGAGTTATTTGGTGGGTGAAGAAGGGCTTGGAAAGGGTAGGGAGTGGAATAAAGATGATATGGAGCTGTTTTTATAGGTGGAAAAAAAGGTTTGCAGATGCTGCAGAGTCCACAGTCAATTTCGGTGTCTGTGGACATAATTTCGATTGCACAGATTTCAGTATGAGTTTTATTAGTTGACGTTGTATGGTACATACTTGTTATTTGGTATATTGTCGTGGTTGTGGCCAGTGGCCACGGCCACCACAGTAGTAATATGTGTATAGTAATTATAGCTAATGTAGTAGGACTATGGCCAGAATCACCACAGCAGTAATATGTGTATAGTATTTATAGATAATGTAGTGGGAGAATAAAGTGTTTAAATATGGTGGAAATATATAATTGCACTGCATATGGTGCTTATGATTATAGTACAATTGAGGATAGTGCTTATAGAATATGTATTTGATTATACTTGGTATGGTTACTTATTACCATAGCGTTATGAAGCTGGAATACATGGTTCATTTTCTGTGGGGAAAAAAATAGTAGAATATGTCAAACAAGATAGCTTAAAAGCTTTAATTGTATATCATTTTACATATACATTTACTTTTTTCAACCATCATAAACAGTACATTCTAAGTACTATATTTGGTAAAACATTAGTATATGACACACTGCTGTTGCATTAAAATTAAATAATCATTGGTTCATTGGAGAAAAAGAATCCATACTGGATTAAAAAATCCTGATTACAATTATGTGAGTGTAAATGTGATAGTATGTTTGTTTGTAGTATGTTGTTATTAAGGGAATGCTTAAAATAGTTAGCTACCTGTTGGCGTATTCTAACTATATTAGATGCTTGAAGATGTTTTGTCATATAAGAATTGTGATGGTGAAATTTGAAGTGTTTTGCAATGGAGGGTATTTATTAAATCGCTAGATAACGGTTGGCATATTCTATTTGTGGTACAGTTTAGTGACTACATTTGGGTGGAAGGAATATTAAGTAGGCATATGTTATATTTGCTGGCAATCTATGTTTTGGAGTAACTGAGGTGTTGTTGCATTCAAATCAACCACCTCTTTTTTTGACATATGCAGTGTGGTGTCCTGAAGTGGTTGTGGCACCTGTGTGTTATTTATCATACCCACTCGTTGTGCATTTTGTTTTCCAAGAGATACTTGGCTGTGTGTGAAGCCTGTAAATGTACAGTTATTTTGCATTTGCATTGTACCTTAGAAGCATTAGTATGACATATTGGCTATGTGAGTTCATTTGTATGGCGGAACGATTGTCTGAATTGCAAATAGGGCATAATAAGCTATGATTTGCATTCTGCAAAAGTTGGTGAAATGCAATGGATTAAAAATTTGGTATGGATACATATACAAATCATTCATAAGGGATGTGCTATTGTGAAACATGGCTGCAGAGAGTGCATGTATGTTTCCAAATGTATGGAATCTGGAAGATTTAATTTATAGGGATGTTTTTGGTTTCTAGCACTTTCAGTAAGTACATTAGAAATTCTTGTGGTTCTTCTTGTGTTTCTATGGTACATTTTACCGTTCATGCACAGTAGTCCAATTCATTCCTTATACCTGAGACACTGTAAGTGATGTCAGGATTATTTGTGGCATTTCTGTGAAGGATGAGAATTTGCAAACCCAACTGATCCGAGACATTGAAGTAAATGTTGTGAACAATTGGTGGCATTTGAAAAATAAGGTTGATTGTTCCAATAGCACAACAATTTACTCCAGTTGTGTTGCTGAACTTAATTGGACCATAGAGTTGTGTATCTGTGTCATTTCATGGGCCTGCAGTGGTTTTTGGAGAAGATACATTTGTCTGTTTGTCTTCTGATCAATGTGCAGTTGTGTTTGCACTCGACAGTTTTGTGGTTGTATCCTTTGATGCAGAAGGAGTTGGTTGTTGTTTCTTTAGCAGTATTGGGAGATCTGTTATAGATTCTGTTTGTATTAGTTCTATTTTTAAATGTTATTATTTTTTGAGGTACAGGGTACATATCTAGATGGGGTTGTACAGTGCACGTAGCATGTTGTATTCTAGGATGCAAGGAATGCCAGCGTTGACTTTGTTTGCATCAAAGTTGACTAGGAATAGACCTTCGAGTTTATGTAGATGTGGAAGTGCTGCATAAATAATACCTTGTTTCACTGTGTGAGCTAGGGTTAGATCTTGCGATTTGTGAATAGTGACAGCATATGCAAGAGATAGAGAACATTGTTTTCTGCATACGTACATGTCTTTGAAAAGATTCAAACATGCTACTGTGTGGCCAATATTTTTAACTTCTGCAAGTTTGTCAAAGTGGATGTTACAAACTGAATGTAGTTGTCATGTGGATACATTTGGAAGCCAACAACTGTACCAATTGCTCCATTGACTTACCCTTGTTCTATGTCAAGGTTACATTTTAGAATTACTGCAGTATACTGCAGTCTATACTGCAGTATATAGACAGATTTAATACTTTTTCTAATCCAGCTGTGTTGCAGATACATTTTTCTAAGCTTTTTAGTCATGCTGTTTCTTGTTGGCACATAGGGAGTCATCCTGTGCACTTCTATTTTGTCTATGGATCTGATGTGCAGTATGGGTTGCATTTCTTTTTTAACATTGTCTCGTTGAATTGACTACAGCCTGTAAGCGTTGCCATTAAGGACATGCATTTTATAGTTTGTTGAGTTCATTGTTCCATGACATAAGGAGCAGATTTGTTTCGCCCATAAAGCTCATGTATTAGTCAATTATTTAAGATGGATTTTTCATCTTTTATAAGAAGACCAGTTCTGATGCTTTTTAAAATGTTAGCCAGGTGAGATCTGCAGACTGACATATGTTTTGAGTTAGTTATATGTAGCGAAAATGTTGCCAGTGATTTACATTTACAATGCTGCTGAGTGTGTTACTGCATTGTTTGTGTTCTAATGTTTGAAAATAGATTGACCTTTTACTGGTTTTAACTGTAGGAGGTTGCCAAAAACAATAATGTGTTTTCCTCCAAACAGTTCTTCGTAGTTGGTTTTTAGGACTTCTTGCATTCTGAGATGAATTAAAGCTAACATGCTGCTGGAAACCAGGCTTTCTGTATCTATCAGGGGAACTTTCATTTGTTTCAGAATTCAGAGTACTTCAGTAGAAGCTTCTGCTGATCATTTGTAGTATTCTAATTTGTTTTGGTGTTCTACTGGGAGGAGCAGTAGTCGGTGTAAAGTTACACCCCCTCTGTTGTAAGCAGCTAAACCTGTGGGGGCTGTTACAACAGCTGAATGTTTTTTTGTTTTTTATCTCTTGAAGAAATGTGCTGATTATTTTAATTGAAAACGTTTTCCCAGAACCAGCTTCATCACTTACATAAAGGAACAGAGGTTTATAATTTGTAGAGCTACAAGTTTCAGTTTCATGTTTAAAACCATGTTCAATTTTGTCAGTGACTTCCAGATAAATGGTGAGTTGTTCATCATTTAACAGTGATTTCAATACTGATAAGTCTTCCTCATATTGTTTATATTGATACATGGTGTTTTCTACCTCAGCCATAGCTATTTCTGCTTCATTTTGAATCAGTGGTTCACTGAGTGGTTCTTGACTTCCTGTAAGGGAAGGTTGACTGCCCTCAGGAGTGTCTTTATGTAGTTGAGCTTCAATTTCTTCCTCTTGTTGCATTCATTGTCCAACATGTCTTTGTATTGTTTGAAATTGACATTTGTTATACTGCTTTTATTTGCTTTAAATGTAACTTCCAATGCATCACAGCTGCCTAATCATCTTCTTCTGTTCTCTAAGGTTTAAAAGGTAGCAGTAGGGCCATGTAATCAAGTTATCTATATTGCAGATATTTAAATGATAACTTTATAAGATTAAGTGGGCTGGGTTTGGTAAGTTTCACTATGCTTTCTTCACAAGTTGAGACCAAATATTTGCCAGTTGTCTCATCTGGTGTGACATTTATTTTTGTGGGAGTAGTTTTGGGCTATGGGGTACAGGCATATGCTTTCCAAAGCAGTTCTTCTTTTCGGAAAGTATGTGTCAATTACAGTGTTTTTTAAAATAAAAATTCCTGGTTGTTGGGATCATTTGTGGCTATTGTTTGCATCTCTTGGTAGGATTGTAGTACTTTTTTTAGAATGAAGCTGGCCAAGGTTTAGCCAGACAACGTGTGCAGATTTGCCATGTAAGGCTGAACCTGTTAAACGATCTGCAGCTTTGTAGCATCCGCATTCTCTATGGGAGAGCATTTTTATACTGAAGCGGCACAATTTCGGTGACAGTGCTTTGTCAGTTCATATGTTATACCAGAGGTCATTTAGCTATGTTTTCTCAGCTCTGGTGAGATAGGCTGTGACATATCTTGCAAGTACAGTGGAATTGTCTGCAATGTATTGTATGTCTATTTTTGCATTCCACAAGAGGTCAATGATTGCATGGTAATCATTGATTTACTTGGATGCTTCATCCCTTTTAATGTTGTATGTGTTCTTATGGGAGTTGCCTTTTAGACTGTATCTAACAGAAGACATCCAGCTAGGTACTTGTCCTTTTTTGCAAACTGGTCTAGGGAAGCCAAAGCGACATTTGGTATAATATTTACCTTTGTTTTTATATCTACTTTAACAGTATTTGCCATACTTATGTTTCTGGAAGCTTAGGATTTGTGCACGTAGGTCACTATGTGTGGTTTCTGAAGGTATGTCGCAGGTAATGTGTTTTTCAATAAACTGTAAAACAGTGGCATCACTGTCTTGGCCCAATTTGGGAGCACCTTTTATCCACAAAAGCATGTGGATGTGTGGTGCTCCTCTGGATTAATATTCTTTTCTCCAGAAGAAGTGTTGCACTACTCCAAATGGATGCATAGTTTTATTTCAGATGCAGTGCAGCATGGCAATGAAGCGATGGTGAAAGTACCTTGATAAATTGACATGGTCAAGAGCACAGAGTTCTCCTGGTGTTTGTATATCTAATCCATCTTTGCTTTGCTCTGCAGTGCGTAAGAAGTCGTGCAAGTCATTGCATGAGTACTCTGCGCAACTTAAAATAGCAAACCATGTGCCTGGGCCTAGGTTCCTTAGCATACAACGTAGTAAATCAGCATGACGTCAGAACCAGTATTCTTTTGTACCACACATGTTTGCCAAGAGCTTTGTGACACTTGACTGCAAAACGTAAACTTTGTATTTTATCTTTTGAAGCAATTGGGTAGCGGACATGTTTAAAAAATTAGAACCTGTTTTTAATGTGTGTGCAACTGCATAACATAGAGTTGCTCGTTCACTTTCAAACAGGATGTGGAAAATGTATTCTACATTTTGTCTGAATCTGGGGTCTTCAGAATACACGTAAAGAGTGATATTCTGATGCACTAATTTGTGTGGTTCTTTCATCATATCTTCCCCCTTTTCCTGTAGGGAAGACTAGAGGAAAAGAATGTGCTTCTACAATTTTCCCCATATGCTCATTTGGCTCGGCACACTTGGGGCCTCATTACGAGGTTGGGATACCCCTTACTGCATTTCGGGTCCGGGTTCCCAAAATAGGGATTTACCGGGTCATTCCAACCTTGCAGGACCCGGTAAATCCCCATTCTGAGAACCATTCCCCATTCCCATTCAAGCCCCCATATGGCTCAATGGGAATGGGGATGGAGCTAATAACAGGCCCGCTAACAGCGGGCCCGTTATTAACTCCCTGGTCCCTTAGCGGCTCCTGCTAAGGAACCTCGTAATGCAGCAGTAAGGGGTTAACGGCAATGGCACCCTTACCGTTGCCATTAACCCCTTACCGCCGACCTCGTAATGAGGCCCTTGATATTTTTCTAATGCATCTTCAATGGGGTTTTTGGCGTGTAGTGGGTGAAATGTATAGTGGTCTAAAATGTTGGCTGTAGTAACAGGATCTACATGTTCAAATTCGCCAGTTGTTGGTGAATCTTGAATTATTTGAGTTAAGTTTTCCTCTGTGTTTATATCTTTGTAGTATTCATTGTTTTCTTTCAGATATTGTAGGGCTTGTCTAACTTTTTTTAAGTCAACTAGCTGCTGCAAAAATGATTGTCTTTTGTTGGTAAACCATTAACTAGTACAATCAAAGATTGATTTATTGGCTGTTGTACCCCTAGGGTTTCTAAATGTTATTTAAGATCTAAGGCAAATATACCACTTTGCCAGGGATGCCTTTTAGTAACTCAGATGGAGGCAATGTGGCGGTTTTCGTTGAAGGCGTATTATAGCTTGAAATGCAGGTATTATTTGGATGATAATCCTCTCATAGAAGTTAAGTTGTTGGAGAGCCTTTGGAAGTGGGAATATCTCTATGGCCCTCATTACGACCCTGGCGGAGAACCATGGTGCAATTTGCACCATGGTCCATGGCGCTAAGCTGCCAACTCCGCCATGGTGGTTGGCGGACTTAACGCCCCATTCCGACCTTGGCGGGGCGGTAAGTCCCCAATCCCCATTTACCCTTCCCCATTCCCATTTTTGCCCCATAGGGTATAATGGGAGTGGGGAAGGCGTTAATTACGCCACCGTAAATTACGGTGGCGTAATTAACAACAAGTCCCGTAGCGCCATGGATTTTTCTGCCTGCAAAAAGCAGGCGTAAAAATCACCATGGCGCTACGGGAACTCGTAGTCAGGTGGAAAGGTACGCCATGCTTTACGCCGGCGTAAACCCCTTTCCGCCAGGGTCGTAATGAGGGCCTATGTTATTAGTGATAGCACTTGATGGCATTTGGTTATTATCAAGCATTGCACTGCAGTACTATTAAGGGGCAGTTATTTTGTAATTATTTTCTGCTGTTAAATATAAAGCTAATTGGAACCTTTGTGCTTCCTCATTGTCTTCAATTTTGTAGGACACATCTACTATTTGTGTGTTCTTTTCATAAAAATTTCTGCAATAACAGACACATACTTGGTCTGGTATTTCTGCAGATGTGTTTTGAAACATAGTTATTTATTTTTTGTATGTGTTTGTTAGGAGGTTGGTGTTTGTAAGGTTTTTGCTTATGTTCTCTGAAGTTACTGAATTTTCTAAGTAAACTTCAGTTCCAAATATTTACTTTGGATTTGCTCTATTTGTCGAAGGAGTTCTTTGTCTGTTCAATGTAGGAGAATGTTATTTAATTGCTGCAGTTCTAGAGCATTGACATTGTACATGTTTAGAATTACTTTTTGTAATTTATTCATTAATTTACTTAGTGGTTTCATTCAATTAAAATTAATATAAACACCTTTCTCTTTAGTAGAAATATGCTGTCAATTTGAGCTTCGAGGATTAGTCTTCTGTGGTCATTTTTAAGGGTAGATCGTGACTTTTCAGCTGTCTTTATAACATTGTGAAGAACTCTACGGTGGACATTTGTTTGTACAATTCATTTTTTGGAATTCTTTATTGTGGCTACGTTAACATTGGTTGATATAGCGTTAGGTTCATTATTAGGTCTGCTTTTGTTTGTACATCTTTCTTTACTTTTAGTTTTTGTAAGAGGGGCCCTACTTTTTTTGTGGTCGCTGGTTTAGTTTTGTTGAGTGAGACACTAGCTGTTTTGATTAATGGTTTTTATACATTGTTTTAGACGTGGATGACTATGGCCCTCATTACGACCCTGGCGTTGGACCATGGTGCATGCCGCTACCTTACCGACTCCGCCATGGCGGAATGGGGAATTACCGCCCCATTCCGAGGTTGGCGGGGCGGTAATTCCCCATGCCGCCATGGCCCTTCCCCATTCCCATTTTTGCCCCATAGGGCTCAACGGGAATGGGGAAGGCGCTAAGTACGGTGCCGCAAATTGCGGCACCGTACTTAGCACCAAGGTCCCTTTGCGGGTTGGTTTTTAACGCCTGCAAAAAGCAGGCGTTAAAGTCTCCAACCCGCAAAGGGACCTCGTAATCAGGCGTTAAGGGTTTAACGGCGCCACCCCATTTTACGGTGCCCTTAACCCCTTAACGCCTGGGTTGTAATGAGGGCCTATATGTCTTTTATTCTTATGTGATCTATTTTGGTTTTCTACATAGTTGCTTTGTAGTAGGCATTCTTTTCTGTATTTTGGTAAAAAAGAAAGTTTGGGTTTGAAAGTTGTGGAATGTATGTGCATGTATTTTGGAATGGGCTTGTGGGTGTGATTGTAGAGATGAAGAGAGTGCTGTGTGATTGTGTAGTGGGATGATGGGTGTAGTTGGGAAGGTTGTAAGGGTAAGAGTGTGTGCAGGTGTGATGGGCTTGGGTTAGTGAGTAGTGGAATGGTGGTGTGATTAAATAAGTTGGGACGTTTTGAGGAAAACAGTGGTTGTTTTAATTATGATGTTTAGATGGTAATACAAAGAGTGTGAATGTTGCAATATAATGTGTAAGAGGGAAATAAAGGTTGATGAATCGAAAATAATAGTCTAGGCTTACATATATCAAAATAACATTGTTACAATTAAAAAATATACATGCTATATTGATGTACTTACTTTGTAGGATGTGAAGAGAGTGCTTTTTTCGGGAGCTGTCTTTGGCAATCTTTTTACTGTAATTGTAAAACTAAATTAGGGGGTATATGTGGTAATGGTAAAGTACTTTTATTTAGCGAGGTTGTTATTTATGAAGGTAGGAGGAATTGTTGGGAAAAAGAGTTTAATAAAGTTGTGTTATGGGTGGTGTACGAAAGTATGTTAACTATGTTCTTAAAACAATTTGAGTATGATTAGTGCTGTTTGGCCCATTAGAAAGAACAGGGCAAAAATGGGTGTGAGAAAAGGTGCACATCTAGGTTATTTTTGTGCTTCTGATTGTAATAGAATAAGTGCTGTGTTTGTGGTGTAATGTATTAGTAATATGTTGCAGTGTTTTTGAAGAATATGAAACTGTGGCCTACTAGTAATGCAATGGTGGATTGTTGTTGCAGCAGTGTTTCTTGTCTTATAGTAGACGTTCGGTAAGAAGAGTCCTTTATATGTAAGGTGACATTTTGTATATAGATACTTTTGAAAGCACATATCTATTTTTTTAATTTCATGAAAATGCTCATAAAAAGATTTTTTTTTAAATGCACAACATTATACGTAACTGCCAGATGGTGTGAGCAGGTGCTGAATGCTGCAAAACATGGCATTTGCTGGAGTGGATACAAATGAGAATATGCTTATTGAGAAACTTATTCCAGGGTAAGTGGCAGGAACCCTGTATACATACACTTGCACAAGAGTTGGAATAAATACATCAAAAGAAATATAACCATACCTGTACCATGTCTTGTTAGATGCAGATGTTCTTAAATCTGCAAATAGAAATCTTGGCAATTTTTTCAGTAGTTTTTGATGCAGGTGATTATGAGTAACAGGAGACATGCACACTGATATATGAAGTGTTGAACTGAGATGACACGGTTACATGTAGAGATTTTGGATGTGATTGGTGGACGGATGTGTGACTGTTTGAAAGCAGCCAATGAGGGAGTGTTACAAACATAAAAGTAAAAGGGTAACAGGGCTGCCCTGTGCTACAGCATCCACTGACAGTGTGGTAGTCCACGGACGGCACATGCCACAGCCGGGTCTTTCAATGATGCCTGGAATGGAAAGGGGACTGTGGGAATTAGCCAATGAGGTGTTCTGGTTGTGGTTTACAGGAAGACAGGGTAGCAGGTGTTTTGTTTGTTGTGCGCAGGGAAGATGGCTATGGGCATTGCTAGTAAGAAGATGAATGTATGGATGGTGGGTGATTGTTGGATGAATTGTTTGAAACGTTATACTGAATCTTGTGCAATCTCTGCTAATAATGGATTGCAACAAGAGGAAGTTTGGTGGTATACAGTGTCTGGGTGAATTTGTTATCTTTATGTATCTCGTTGAAGCAAATGAACTGGTCATAAATAACAATAAAACTGAACTTATACTATGCACTGCTGGGAGGGTTGCTCGTCCATGCATGCTTCTGGAAACAGTAGCAATCAGATATTCGCACTTCTACAAATATCTGGGAGTGGATTTTGGAAGCAGGGGCAATTACGAGCAATGAATTCATCATCGTAAGATAAAAGCAGCACAACTAACTGCTATGATGTATAAGTTCACACAAAACCAGAGTGGTTATTCCATCTGGGGTGCTCGACATCTATATGTGCAATGTCTTATACCTATGATAACATATGGTCTAGAATCACTGATTACTATGAACTTTGAGTGGCTGCAGATTATAGAAGGGAATTTCTGGAGGAAGCTGTTGGGTCTACAGCAATGTATCCCCATGGCTATCCTCAGGCTTGAATTGGGAATCCCGTCGAAGAAAGTGATTTTCCTGGGGAAAAGGGCAGAATTATATCTTAAAATCTGTGGTTGCCCTAACACTGCCCTACTCAAATCCCTAAAGGAGGCTTTGACGGGTGGTATGCAATCTGGCTAGCAACTGAAATGGATAGCCTTTTTTAGTCAATGAGTTGGACACCTCTTTGGGATGAGGATTCTGAATATACAAAACATCATATCTACAAACGATTGGCAGAAGAATTATGCTCATTTACCTAGTCTAAAAAGCTACCAGTTTGTGTCCTCTGTTCTGTACACCTATAAAAAAGCACAAAAATATCTGAACCTCTGTCCATCGGAACATCTTAGATGATTTATATTGTTAGTATGAATTAATCACCTCCCTACTCTGACTACTCTAGGATCTGAAAGATCTATACCTAAAGTAGACAGATATTGTAGGCAGTGTAAACAACAATCTATACCAGAAACAGCCAGACAAATACTCACGTGCTGTTCTACTCTGACCACTAGTTACATAAGGAACTATGGGACACATGTCCACAATATTGAGCATATTATGGAAAAGGATTTTTGGCACCAGAGTGTCAGCACTCTTAGCGCTAAACTACAAATGTCACTCCTCAGAGTCTGGAACGATGCTGACAAAGTCATGAACTCAGAGTTAACACTTAGCCGAAGAAACAATAATAATAATGGTCAATAAATGATAACCAATAATAACCCTGTAAATAAGCGATGGTCAATGTTCACACTTTGCAATTGAAATAACATTTACTGGGTCAACTAATTGTCAAGACAGGCATCTGATAGGTAATGTTCAAGTTATCACACTGATGATCCCCCTAAGGTGTTTGTTTTATCATTGGGCCTCATTCCGAGTATGGCGGTAAGGGATAGCGGCCAACGCTAACGAGAGCGGTGGCGGTAATCCCTTACCGCCATACTCCGAGTTCCCTTTGCGCCATGGAGGTTTTAACACCTGCTTTTAGCAGGTGTTAAAAACCATGGCGCTAAGGGACCTTGATGTTAATTACGCCACCGTAATTTACGGTGGCGTAATTAACGCCTTCCCCACTCCCATTATGCCCTATGGGGCAAGAATGGGAATGGGGAAGGGTAAATGGGGATTGGGGAATTACCGCCCCGCCAACCTTGGAATGGGGCGGTAATTCCACCATCCACCAAGGCGCTGCCGGTCCGGGTATGGCGTCAACCAAGGCGTTAATAGCGCCATTGGTTAGCGCCGTACTCGGAATGAGGCCCATTGTCTCTCATTTTTTTCTTAATGTTCATTCATTTATTATGCTTATTATATTTTTCCTTCCTTCCGTTTATTTCCCATTCTTTCTTGTGTTTCAATATCTTAATATCAAATTATTAATTGTCTTTTGTCTATTGTCTATTTTTCTTCTTTCTTTCTAATGATATTTTAATTAGAAAGTGATTTTATGATTAAGCTTAAGAAGTAGACATTGAATTCTAAATTGCAAAACAATTATGTGTATATTGCTTATGTGTAAAGTTTTATACAAAACTGTATCACATTAAAACAAGATAAATAAATTATCTTTTTGTCAGAATATGGCTCAATTCCAGATATTATTATTGTGCATGGTGGATGAAATAGTGTGTGCTAGTTACTCCAGAATTCTTTGCAGGTTGCATTAAAGGATATGTTCCGAAGCTTAATGGAACTATTTTCATTTGCAAAGATGATTTTCTTCTGGAATAAATCCAAGGCAAATATGGAGATGTCCAAATGTGTTTTGAGTACAAATGGAGGAAGCTAGGCATCATGTGAATGAAGGTGTATGTGCTTTTTGAATGACTTAGACATGGCATCTTTTCCAAATGAAAATATGTTGAATGGTGTAAATACCTTCCGGAGCAATGGACTGGGTTGAAACAATGTTGGGAAAGAAATTGTTCTTTTGAATATTAAAAATGCTTTGAAAAAGAGATCATGTGAACAACTTAAATGGAAAAATGTTGAGTGCATAGGAAAGCATTTGTTAGTATGTGTAGGATATAAAAATTATTTTAAAAAAACATTTGAAAAACAAAAAATAAAAAAAGATTTGTTTAAGTCTTTTAAGAGCCACGATTGTAGAATACATTGTTTAAATTGAGTGAAAACCTCCCAAATTTGACATGATGTCCACGGACATTGCGGACACCACATCTGCTATCTGGGTCTTTTGAGGATGCCTGGCATGGAAATGGCACTGCAGAGAGAGCAGACAGTCGTGGATGCCCGCGGACATTGGGGTCTCAGCCAATCAGGCTTCCTGGGTGTGGTGTGTGGTGTGTAGGAAGACCGGGTAGCAAGAGTTACCTTTGTTGTGTGCAGTGAATATGGTTATGGCTATGCCTTTGAGGAAGGAGACTGTCTGTATTGTGGAAGACTCATGGATCCATTGCCTTAGATGTATTGTGAGCAATGTGGATTGTCTGACAATCTTGGATTTGATGAATTTCAAGTACATTTTTACGGAAATGTACATTTTTACATTTTAATGAAAAGGTTACATTTGATATTGTGAACATTTTTCAAAGAGATAGACTCTCACTGATGTGGGCAATCAGATTTTTATTGAGAACCTTCAAAATGCATTGAAGCAGATTTTGTGAACATATAGAATATGGATTCAAGTATTCTTTAGTAGTTGAAATAAACAAAAAGGAAAAACAAACAAAAAGGAAGCACTTTTTTGTGAGTTAGAAAACATAATTAAGTTCAGTATAATATGTGTTAGTTGAGTATATTAAACCAAACCAAACCATTAAAAAACATATCAAATCCAGAAAGAAAAAAAAGGTTTTTAGGAGCCATGATTTGTGAATGAAAAACAAAATGATTTTAATTCTCCCACCCCAAGCCTGGAATATTCCAGTTGTCCGTAGACTACCGCACTGTCCACAGACTATGCAGTCGCAAAAGGGTCATGTGATTATTTTTTTCAGTTCTATTATTTTCACTGTTCAAGGTGGTTCCTTAAAGGGAGCCCTTGTTTTGTGTTTTGAATTTTTGTATTTTTTTTTATTTTTTCAGGAGAGGCAAGGTAAGGTGGGGAGGGAAGGGGCACCAATCACAGAGACAGAAGGGCAGGTGTACAGGGGAAGATGTTGGGCAGGCCTTAAATCTAAGGTGGGGCAATGTTTCTCGTGTTCCTTCACCTCAGCCTCAAAAACACTATGAAACTGCTCCCCGCTGCAGATTGGTGCGTTGCAGTACAAACATAGCACTGTGACCATCAACATGTAAGGGTCAACAGCATTCTGTATGTGTATGGCCTGCAAGGTGACCGCTGGGATCCTCTTCCCTACAGGAGTAGCCAGTGTGGTAGCAGGAGCGGTCGAGGAAGATTGGGCTGTCAACCTGCTTCTCCCTGAGAAAGGAACAGCCTTTATCAGAGAACCCGAGTAGTTAGATCTGGTGTGGCAGCACATGGAGGTGGTCCCAAACGAGGCCAGCCCCGGTTTTCCATGACTGATTACGATCCAGCACCCTGCATCTGACCTTGGCTGCCCAAGCCTTTGGTAAACCCCAATTGTGGTAGAAAAACACCACTCCCAGGCCTCAGTCTGGGCGCTGAAGGTAGGCTCTTCCTCTACCTTATCTTTGTCTTCCTTTTCATCCTCTTCTGCATCCTCACACCTGTTCCTCTTTCCAGGCCCTCCAGATGGTGGTGGTGGGGGTGGCTGGGTAGGAGGAATGGCCATAATAGATGCCATTAGAGCAGATAAGAAGGTCTCCAAAACAATGCTCTCTCCAGGACTGCCAGATTGAGAATGACTAAAAGTAATGGGTGGGTCCCTTCAGATGAATGGTCCACGGACCACGTGACTGTCCGTGGACTACCGAGTCAAAAATAGGCCTTCGAAAATTGTAAAACGTTTACAGATCAACTAAGAATGGGTGTAGGAGCTCTGCAAGGGTAAACTTTCAACTTGAAACATCCTACATTGGCCGAAATGCAGTTTCAAACTGTCTGCGGTGATGGACACTGTCCACGGACAGGCCGTCACACTGCACAATATCTGGACATTGGAATTGGGCCATACTCTGACAAAAAGATAATTTATTTATTTTGTTTTTATGTGAAACAGTTTTGTATAAAACTTTACGCATAAGCAAAATATGTCCGGGGATGCCCATGGTGCCATATGCTGTCCGCAGACACCCCTCGGCCGTGAGACACAGAGTACATGTGCATGGATATCTGCAAAACAGGTGCCCTGTCCGCGGAGTAATTAAAAGTGCGTCATGCAATAACGGACATGTGCTGTCTGTGAACACCCCCAATTTGTGAACAGACACCCCAAACAGTCGCTTTGTCCGCAGACTATTAATTGGGGAGTTAAAATAAAATTATGACAGTACAATAAACAACATATTTATGGTATAAAAAATAAATGTATTTATGAAAGAGATGGGGTATCAGAATGTGAAACATAAATAGGAGAATTTGGAATTCATTAACAATGATTATGAGGGGCACTAGGGAGTAAAGTTTCATCAAAGTGTTTTTCATTTAGACTTTGGGAATTTGATGGAGGTGATTGCTGGGGTCCAAGGAGAGCGGTACAAGAAGGACAGTGATAATCAACATTTCTAATAACATGATTTTTAACATAATTTAAAAGTTCATTAAAGTCATTACAAAGTTAATCCAATTTAGCAAACAAGATGTCATTATGTACAGTTGGGGATCGAGATTGCCTTTGTGTTTCTTGGGATTCTCCATAATTAAATTGGGGTGTTGTTTCTTCATGTAAAGTAAGTACTATAAGAAAATAAGAAATTCATATTTCACTGTGCTCTGTATGAATTACATTATTTCTTTATATTGAAAGATGTATTGTTTACCATTAAATATGTCATCATCACTCAAATCTTCTTTTGGGATGTTTTCTTACAACCGCTCAAGTGTGTTTGACATTTCTGTTAAAATAAAACAATAGTGCTTTTTCCTTATAAGAAATGTGTATATAATGAATTCTAACAATAGAGAAATAAATACAGTGCACATGCTATTAGGTGAGAGATTGTTTTGGAATAAGAGTCTGGTGTTTGTGAGTTTGTATGAAAGGTTGTATTCATGTGATAATATAAATGGTAATGATAATGATGTGTTATTTATATAGTGCCTTAATCCAAAGCGTTTTACAGAGCACATATTTACATGCAATATCACCCAACCGAAATTGGTACTCATTCTATCGACCTTGGAAGGATGAAAGGCTGAGTTGGCCTTGCTGGAATTCAAACCTGCGACATGCAGATCACACTCAGATGGCAGTAGTGAGCGCTCAACATTTTGGTTTGAGCTTGGTGCATTCCATTATATTGCGTGATAAAGGAAAACATAATTATGTCATTTTGAAGAGATGATTTGTAAAAAAAAGTATATTTGTGATGTCATCTTTGATGTCTGGTTGTTAGTCTTAGAGTGCCCGGTGGTGGCGCAGGCTATGGTTGCTTAGCTTACCATAACTATATATACATATATTACAGAAACTGCAGTAGCAGCCCTGTAGTTATGGCTAAGTTGCTCAACTCATAGAAAGAGCACTTTGTGGGCAGCTTATAACTTTTCTCCCTTAGACGAATCCTCACCAAACTTTGCAAAATAATATACGGCCCCCGCAGAAGGATTTTGCGAAGTTTGGCGTGGTTTTGTCCAGGGGGGGGCAAAGTTATAGGGGGGTTCTCATAGACACAATGGAAATTATTTTTGCTCATACCTACCACCCAGACCGGATTTTCACCAAACATGCGTGAGGAGCAGCAGTTTGCTCCCGAAAGTGTAAATCCATCCAGTAGTTTTTGAAAAAATAGCAAAAAGGTAGGTACAAAAAAAATTGTGATATCTGGGTCTGGTTCGCAGACTCATTTCCTGATTCAGAGTCTGAATCAGGAAATGAGACACCTCTAGACCAATCAGAGGGCGGCTTGGTGTCCGCGTACATCAATGGCACATGTTGATAGGTTGTTCGAAAACATGTGCTGTGTCAGATTTTTTTAAACGGTCACCATGTTGGATCTGCAGACAGCGCTGTAGTCCGCGGACAGCACAGCTAGAAAAAAGTGTAGAAGACATATTTAGGGTTATTTTGTGGCCGAAGGAGGGCCTGGAAAGGGTGGGGAGTGAAGAAAAGTTGATACAGATCTGCATTTTTAGGTGAATAATAGCTTTGCAGGTGCCACCGGGTTCGCGGACACCGGTTTAGTGTGTGTACCTGCCCGGGCCATCCGGGTCTTTTAAGATATTTGGCATGGAAAGAGGAGATTGGGGGACTAGCTGATCAGGTTTTGTGGGTCTGGAGGAGGAGTTGAAGTGTACAGGAGTACAGGGTAGGAAGTGTTTTCTTTGGTGTGTGTAGTGAAGATGGCTATGGCTATGAAGAAGCAGAGTGTGTGGATGGTGCTAGATTCTTGGATCCATCCATTAAAGGTTTATACTGAATCTCGTGGCATCTTTGCTACTATTTGATTGGGTGAAGTGGAAGTTTCATGGTATACAGATTGTGGCTTAAACTGGGTAACTTTATTACCATTCTGCGGGAGTATGGCTTACTTTAAATGTCCAGATATTATTATAGCTCATTGTGGAAGCAACAGTGTGTGCTTTGTGACTACAGGTTCTTTTCAGTTTGCCATGAATGATATGTTCAGAAGGTTAATGGAACTGTTTCCAGCTGTGAAGATAATTATTTCAAAATTAAAGACAAATATGGAGACGCCCAAACTTTGTTGGGACAGCATGTCAATAAAGGTGTATCTGCTTTTCTATATGCTTTACGAATGGCATCTTTTGACAATTCAATTATCTAGCTGAATGGTGCAAATATTTTTCAAGAAGATGGAGTGCATTTTACTGATGTTGGAAATCAGATTTTTCTATTGAATATCCAAAAGCACTGAAACCATTTTTGTGAACTCGTGAAATATGTTGTGAAGTATTTCTTTAGTAGTTGTAATAAATAAAAAACAAACCAGAAAATAAATTTGAAGCAATTTTTGTAAAAGATAGAAAAAATGATTAAGTTCAGTAGAACATTTGTTAGTTCAGTATATAAAACCCCAATTTTTATTTTAAACGTTACTTTTAAGAAGCACCTTTTTTGAACAAAAAACAAGTTCATTGAATTTAATTCCCCCACCCCACGCCTGGAATTTAACAGTTGTCCGCAGACTTTTGAACTGTCCCTGGACTATGCAGATGGAAAAAGGTCCTCTGATTTTAATTTTTAATTCTATTTTTTAACTGAGAAAGGTGGGTCCTAAACAAACTTTTTTTTTGTCTTTCTGGCTTTTATATTTTTGGGGGATTTTGTTTTTTTGTAGGAGAGGTGAGGAGGTGAGGTCGGAGAGGGATGGCAGGGAAGAGCTACCAAACACAGATACGAAGGGGCCAGTGCACAAAGGAAGATGTTGAGTGTGCCTTAACTCTAAGGTCGGTGGCAGCTTTTCTCAAGCTCCTTGACGCAGCCTCAAAAGCACTATCAAAACTGCACCCCACTGTAGAGCAGTGTGTTGAGAAAGGAACAGCCTTTCTCGGAGCACCTTGGTGGTTGGAGAGAGTGAGATGTTGCATGGCAGTGGACCCAAAAGAGTATTGCCCAGGTTGTTCACAACTGAATATGACCCCCCACTCAATGCATTCAACCATGGCAGCCTGAGCTTTTGGTGCACACCTAATAGTCTTAAAGCACTGCCACACCCATGGCTCTACCTCATCTTACTGTTCCTTGTCATCCTCCTCCGCATCATCACACCTGTTCCCCTGTCCAGGCCCTCCACATGGTGATGATGGGGGTGATGGCTCCTGGGGAGGAAGGATGGCCATAGCTGGTGTGCTAATACTCTTCCAAGCAGGTGCTATCTCCTGGATTGCAGATAAAAAATTTGTAAGAATATGTCTAGAAGCTGTGCAAGGATAACATTTCAGCTTGAAACTTCCTAGATCGGCTGAAAATGCAGTTTTCAAAATATTCGCGAAGCATGGACCTGTTCCTTTACAGGTCATCATGTAATGCGCTCGTTTGGTCACATGACACTGTCTGGAAAGTCTGCGGTGACATCAGATGTTCGCAGACATCAGCGAACAAAAACCTGCGTAAAATGTTGTAGGAAGTTGATACAAGTGTTAAGAATCGTACTTGAAGGTGGGAAATGGCACAGTTTTCACTTGCAGCTTCCTATTCTGGCCAAAAATTCTCAAATATTGGGCGTGAGTATGATGTTAGGAAGCTGCAGAAAATTAGGGTGCACTGGTAAAAACCTAGGAAATTCAGTGAAAAACATTGTTAAAGGGACATTATGGTTACAATAAAATAAAAAATAATTAGAAATTTGCCAGTTATCGTAAACTAAGCAACCATAACTCATGCCACCACCGTGCACTGCTAAGACTAACACCCAGAACATCAAAGATGACATTACAAATGTCTGACGTTGCTCTCTACACCTTAGTTTCATTTTGCTTATGTACCTACGTGCTACTAGTGGGCCCAAAGTCCAAGGTTGGAAGAGAATACTATGTAGGAAAGACATATTTCTATTTGATTAAGCGAAGAAGAAAACATCTGCAAGTGCCAAGTTCTGGACAGTCAAGGATGCAAAAAAGCAACTGCGTGATCCGAGTTGCCAAGAAGATTCAAACATGCCAAGATGTAATTACTCAGAAATGTTTATTGATCACAAGCAGACCATCACACAAAAAGGTTTACAAAGGACAAAAGGTCCAATGTGATACGTTTCACCCTACAAAGTGCTTGATCGTGCAGTACAACTGGTGAATAAATACAATGTGGTTGCTCTTTTGTTTCAATGACAATTGCACAACACTGATGGTGTATGCGGCATATATATATATATGGGGAAACACTATTGATAGCCAACACAACACAAGAGAAACACATACAACAACCAAAACCTAATGAACCAACACCCGGATACCTCAACTAAAGAAGGCACCATAGAAGAATATGAACCCTGCAAGACCAACATAACCATTGCATAGAAGGGCACAGACCACTAACATCACTAACTAAACCTACTAAAAACTTTCTGATATCTGTAATACTCACCCTCAAACACCAGACAAAAACACACATACCTCTACTGCAGCAGAAGTCTGAAACCACCACAAAATGCATACTCAGCAACAACAAACTAAACACAACACACCACAGAAAACGTAACCAATTACACACATCATGCCACACACACTCATACAACAAACACAATCTAAAATGAAATAAGCAGTGTTGTATTGCAATTTGCTATGCAATTCTGTAGATTTGCAAATTAAATTGACACTTGAGTAGCACCACTAGCTATTTAAATTACCCTGTTTAATTGAAACACAGCTCAGCCTGCATTCACCTGAAACCCTCAGGGCCCTCCACACTCTTTTCTCTGCTCACTGCAAGTTCAATGGGGTTAACAGAGAAAGTGTAGCAGAAATCATCTCCTCCACTCTTCAAAGTTCCAAAGGCCTGTGTAGGAGTGCTAGGCATGAAAAGTTCTTTCTTTTTCAAATAATTGTAAACCAGAAGTAATCGGGATGATACCCTTATTAAACTAACTATATCCTGTTTGGTAAGAACCTTTTCGTGTTACTTTATTTTTTTTTAAAGACAGTCCTTCAAACACATTCCTAAAAATGTAAGTTGATAAATAATGCATAATTACAGTATTGCTATATAATGCTGTATTGTTGCACATTTTAGTCGTGGATACTAATAGCGTCCGGTGCCATTAAAGATATCAGCACAAAATTGCTAATCAAATAAGTTTGTTTGCTAATCAGATACATTTTAATTAGCAAATTGTCCTAATCAATTTTTGAAAAATAATTTATGCCTTGACATATGGCATTTCTTTTGGCATCACTGGTACAGCAGATCACATGTGCAAGACAAAGAGATGCAGCATTTGAAAAGCATGTTTCTGCATATAATGGTGGATTCGGCTTGGTTGGAGTTTGCATTTAATAATACTCTCCATTTACAGCCATGGTACACTTACACATCAGAGTTACTATGTATTGATTGATTGACCCTTTATATCATTTGAACCATAAAACACATTTGCATGAAACTTTCCAGTCCTTGGGGGCCCGGGCTGTTAAATAGGAATGTCAAAGGCTGCGCTGATTTGTCCCACGGCTCAAAAGTTATTAAGCATAGAATCTTCACTTTTCTTACGAATGATAGGTTTCACCATAACTGTAAGGGAGGCACTGCTACCCTATAATATATATATATATATATATACACATATATATACACATATATATATATCACCATCTGCGGAATCCTGTTTACCCCTCTCTGTGGATTTCCTTTTTCCTCTCTTATTGCCCGGGGCTATGGACATGTATTGTGTGTGGCCGTGAGGAGGCCCATTTCATAGCACACAGCATCTGCAATCCCGGAATCCAATCGAAAACGTTCCGCCTCTCTCTTGCAATGAAGTGTGATCGCAGGAACACTTCACTGCACCTTTCTTTTTGCACCAGTCACCTCCAAAGTGCAAATATGACATTTGTTCTGACTCAGAGGTTCGTTAAGGTTTAGGCTGGTCCAGTACTGAATTTCCCAAGTCCAGTACTTCACTAGATCATTTTCAACATGTATTAAATGTTTGCCTGTTGAACTAGCTTTCTCAGGGCAAAATAATATTGCATTTTGCTCTTTGCCTAAAACATGCTGTGTTCCCTTATTCAAAATTATTTTCATAATTACAGATTTAAATCAAAACTACCGAACTGTTTCATATCTTAGTTGACCGGCTATAAATGTTCTAAACAATGTATGCATTGACTAGTCTCACTGCATATGCCTCGGTTGCCCTGGTAAACATGGCCAGGCATAGACTCATTAAATGCCCTTACGGTCTCTATATGTGTCTTGAAAAATGGTCTCATTCTACCCTTTGATCCTATTTATGCATACTTAAAATGGGGGCTTCGGGGCACCCGTGTGGCACCCATATCCCAGAGACCATGTGAAAACGTGTTTGGGGCGAGGCAGTTTGGGCTCGGGGTGGGTGCATTTTCTATGCAGTGTGTTCTGACCCTATTTCTCAGTCTGTTTCCCATAATCATCTGCTCCCGACATGCCTTTGGAAAAGAGATGATTGTAGATCTGTATGGAAAATGGGCGCCCTGGGCAGATGCAGGAGCTAATCAGTTCACTCTGAGTGCCTTCTGCTGAAACTATTGGTCCAAGCCGAGAGAGCTACCCACCTGCCATTTTCTGAGATGCCGCTCCCATTTCCATAATCTTCCATCCTAAACCACTCATCCTACCCCTCGCATTACCAACCACACATATAAACGTCTCATATGCTCTCCCCCAAAACACTTAACTCCTACTCTTCGCTGCTTGCTGTCAATCCCTTTCCCAGAACATGGCCAGCAGGAAAACAGAGAAGAGACAACAGGTAGTTCCTTCCTTCTTTTCCCCCTTGCCACCTTTTTCATTGCAATTCGTTTTTTCCCTTGTGAAACGTTATAGTGCAGTTTCACAAGATAAAAGAAGGCTATTTAGAAAAAAAAGATATTTGCACCCCAGGGTTTGTCACCAGGGTGCTAAAAGCAATAATGTATGTTCACAAAGGTTTTACTATATGTTAATGGCCAGGGATCATCATTAAAGGCCCCCGCTCAGCCCTTTTAACTCTGACCCACGGCCATTACTGCAACGTAGAGCCCTTGAAACCATGTATTATTGCTTAAATTTAGACTTGCATAGAAGCATTTTATTATTTACAGTTGTACGCACACACCAGATAGATAGATGTAAAAAGATAGATGTACATGTATGTTCCATGAATAGACATCCCAGGTTTTTTCTGAGAATGTTAAAGTATACCACTAATGGCAATGACCAATGAAATGTTGTCAGAGGTAGGTAAGAGTAAGCCTGATATTTACTTTGCAATAAAGCAGCAATAAAATAGTCACTCCAGAAGCTCCAACAAACCAACCAAACGACTTACTAGCCAACCTCCGCTTCCTGCTCCTCCAATATAACCAATGCCACTATCCCACACCTTGAGCTAGCCACACTATACATAAACACACCAAGGATCAATTCTATGTTCACACCCACCATCTCTGAGATGCTGGAGGCCCACCTAGAGTGAACCACCCCACATAGTCTACAAACCATCAACAACGCAAGCACACACCAAGACACCTGATAGTGTTACCCACGACGCTCGATCCCTTATGGACACTAATCAGTGCGCACAACCATAACCCATCCCAAAATCACACAACTCACTAACAACAGCACTATCACTAGCACACACCTGAGGCACTAAGTCTTACCCATACCATTACAATGTATAGTGGTTCCCGCACCAAATCCCACATGCAATTCAACACTCACAGTGACCAGTTCCTCCTGGTTCTGAACCTATCCTTTCATCCTATCCTCACTAACCTCCCCACACCCCTCTCTTACAGAGCCACGCGAGCACCTGGAGACTGCCCCTGGCTGGTAGCGGTGCACAGTATAAATCAACATAATATAACATAACATCATTACATTTCTGGGCAAGGATTTCCAATATCAACTCAATTAAAGGTACACTGTGTATTTTTCTGAACGCTGATTTTTGGAAATGGACAGGACACACTATTCATAAAGGTGATCTGAGCAGAGCGAAATATGCGCCTGTCACCCCCTTCCATTAAATAGTGTAATGAGCATGTGCCCGGCACTAATATATGACAGGTCCCAGTACCACTTTGGTGCTGGGAGGGAATTTCACAGTGACAGACACTTAAAAGACCTTTTTCAATTGGAAATGTCCAAAAAAGAAACTACATTTCTAACTATGCTTGAGTGAAAGAAACGCAAGTGGAACATCAGTGGTTTAAATGGCTGCTGGTCCCCTTCATATTGTATTCTCTTTGTGAAGTGGGAAACACTTTTTACAGAAGTGAAGATGCTGCAAATCCCAGCATTTGCATAACTGAACGTTTTGAAGAAAGGACCCTAGGAATTCTAAACTGGAGTCTGCATTTTGACCAATCAACAATTCTGCCATAACAGGGGTAATTCTTTTAATGTCGTACCCTGCACACCTATCTGTACTGGTAAATCATACCAATCCATATTAAAGTACTTCTGCTGGTTAAATACACATTAGTAATTTTCAAAATAAGAACATATTTGTATAGGTTTTTTATACATTTTTAGGTTTACATTTTAAAATTTTTAAGAAAACATCTTCAAACAGTGCTTTTTTTGCATAATGTAAGTATTGGGTGCACAATATTAATGTGCAGAATTCAAGGTTCAAAAATATAGAATTTCTAGACAATTACAGATTTAGAAATTCAGAAATATTTTTCAAAAAATGATATACAAAAGATGCAGATTGTCACCATTAATCAGCATATTCAATTTTTACATTAACAAAAAATTTGAAACATTGGACAGGGAGCTCCAAGCGTTTCTCAGAGAATAACTCTTCTTCAGGAGCAGTGTATCCTAAATCTCTTGATCAGAGAAGGAACTTTACATTCTTTTGTACAACAATGTCCTTTAAGCATCTTAATGTCAACATTTGGCTTCTCAGGTTACATTCATTCGCCTTGTGAAGTGAAGGTTACCGAGTTGTTAAATGCAGAATCCTGCAATGAATGTAGATAATGTAATATTAGTTTTGGGTGGGAGATTAGTTGGTGCTCATATGTTTGTGTAGTGTATTCAAGTAGGTTACCTGTAAACTTTTGAAAGGCTGGATAATGTGGATGAAACAAATATTGAGAAAATATGGACTATGAGTCACTCACCCAAAGTAGACAGTACTTGAATTCATGTAGGTTGTATGGTTAACGAATGAATGAACATAATAACATTCACCAATGTAATGCACTACGTGATCTGCTATTCAAATCATATAGGGGGAAACTAAAGGACAATGCTGGTGAAAAATCTAGAACAAATTTTTTATACAAGATATACGAATGTATATTAGGCATTTACAGTAACATTTCAGAATGTGAAATATGTTAGTTGTATCGATTTCAAAGCGCTTCTAAAATTAGCGCAATGAATATTTTTTTGTTAAGCCTGTAATAAGTATCCATTGATTGTAGAAGAGAATATGAATATGACTGACTACATCGTTAACTTTTAGTTAACACACTCATCCAACATGGCGATCACAAAGACATGCCTTGAATGTGAACAGGCAATATAGGAGACAGACTAGTGTAGAATGGTTGCTTAGCAACCCTGTGATGTAGGACCAGGAACACAGAAGTGCGGTCATGATCGGGAGCGTGGTGAAGGAATCGGATAGCGGCTAAGGTTATGAACGAGTACACATGAGTTTGTGACTAGAACCATGACCGTTTACTGTAATTTAAGCAACACGCGTACACTTTTTAGAAACGGCAACGTGATTGAAATCTTGTAGAGACGGTGTACCGCGAGGGAGTCTCTGTTCTTAACGTACATCTGCAGCAGGACGCGGCGCGTCCTCTTTGAGCAACAGGCGGTTTCCAGCCCCGAACTCAACAAGCACAGAAGGCAGAATCCTTTGGAATTTAACTTCACAGATGACAGTGCACAACCATTTGATATTTGACACAGCATCAAACGGCCGGTACAGAGTTGACCGTGCCCTGACCGATGGGTGAGTGTTACAATAAAAGTGAAGTCTTACTTTTCTCAATTATTGATCACAGAATGGGGCCCAGCGCTGATTTTAGCGACTGGTCCCACTCGTGATCTGACCACATTTATGAATCAAAAACAAGTAGTGTGAGTGCCGGTACTTTTAGAACACATGATTGAATCAAGGCTTCTCATTTTATATCTTACAGTTTTGAACTCCTGAAAGAGCATATAAAGATATATTAAGAGATATGTTGCCATTTTATATAAGCGTGCAAGGTGTTGCCGCTCATTGGTTTACCTGGACCAAGGTTAGTAAAGTGCATAGAGTCTAAATAATGTGCAAAATGATTTAAGATAGAAAGAGAAAGTAATGGAGTTCCTTTCACATATTGATTTTGTAGAACAAAGATAGGAAAACACTGATATCCCCACCTGAAGAAGGGCGAACAAATCACCCGAAACACGTAGTGGAAGTCCTAGGTTAAAACCCTAGAAGCCCGAAATTGGGCATTTGAATTGGAACAACAGACAAAGGATATCAGGATATTTTGGAATATTTGATTGCATTCAAGTGAAGTTTTGTTGCTGAAAAAAGTATGTTGAAAATTATGTTGAATGTGTTATTACGAAGAGCCATGTATATGACAACATAAGGTTATATATACAAAATGTTTAAGTTGAATTGAAGGTTAAGTGAGTGAATTTAAAACGATTATATAAAACTTTTTTCATGAAAAAATAAATATGCACATATTACTGTGTTTTTTATAAAAATAACTTCTGTACACGTTAAGTTCATTGATACGGTTTGGCTGTTGTAATTCAGCACAAAAGAGTGCATTTGTTATGTCTTCCGTTTACAGCGATTGACCTTCACAATTTGTTCAGTTTTTTCAGTCTGGTAGCACAGACTTAACAGAGTGCACCTAAGACCCTAAAACAACATAGGAAAAATATTTGGATTCATTCAAGGAAAACACGAGCAGAGAGTGCACCTCCTCAACCAAATCCTCTCGAGTATTGCCAGTTGTTGTCAGGGAGTAAGGAATAGAGATACCAGGGACCAGATGAGACAGACAGTGGGCACTAGGTAAATGGCGTGTGTGGGAGAGGGAATAGGCGCCACTTGGTTGAATGTTGGTAAGAGGGTTGGAAGGGGGATAGGGAGAGGGGGAGGAAGGCAGATAGTTTGGGTCTGGTTAACAACAATACAATAGCACCGTGGTACAAAATAAAAGAATGTCCATCAGGGTTCTTTAAAAATAAAAGAATTGTATTAAAGTAATACAACATATCAGTCACAAAACACTATAGCCCACATCTGTAAGAGAATACACAGGGCGTGCAGACTTTGTACCGAAAGGGGGAACTCTGGGCCTGAAGACAGGAGTGCACAGGCAACATTTTCAGCAGCAAAGTCAATTTAAAAGAAAAAGGGCTTTGAAAGGTAAATGTTGGGGCATGAAATGTCACTAGTGCTCTTTAATGTAGGGCATGGGGGCAGAACCTCTTCAAATACCTTTTAAGGTTTGTTCTTGGGCCTTTACAGCACTGAAATAGGCTTCTAGTGCCTTTTCCACAGTCAAGCCAGCGTTGAGACAGGTTCAGTCTGTGGCTTCCAGCAGGTTTAGTTGGTATGGATGCGTGTGCACGCGATTGTTTACAATGGGATAAGATAGCTTTAAAACTGGTCAAATCAATAGCTTGAACTCTGTCGAGTTTGCATTGAGATTACTGAGATGAATGTTTCCTGCTGGTTGAGTCCGTTGTGTCAGTGATGAGACAGGAAAAGACAATTTCTTCCAGCAGATCGAGTCAGCATTGATTAAGAACGAGACAATTACTCCTAGTGGGTTGAGTCTGCATGGAAATGGCAAGTTGATGGCTTCCACAAGATTGACTTTATATGTAGCAAACAATCAGGACGAACCTGGTTAAACAAAAAGACCCACCATTTTGTAATGATGATTAGGACATAAACAGCACGTGTTACATTTAATACATGTTCGTAGTTACCACAGGTAAGTGAACCAAAAACATTCCAAACAGAAAACATATAGTGAAAACATATAATCGTAGTAATACTTAATATACATCTCATCAGTATATCCCCTTGTTGTTTTGAGGGGAATTGTATTAGTATTGGTTTAGACAAAATAAACAAAGTGGCCAGTGTATGTAACAAACACAGAGCAGAATAAAAAGTCGACACTGATGGCTGTGGGTAAGACGGCCTTCATCAGGACAGCGAATTGCGATCTGGGCTCAGACGAGCTGTCCTGTGATGGTATTCTACAAAGATAAATGAAAAAGGGCTAAGTGCGGATTCATTTCCGGGTCTTTAATTGTGATAGGCTCAAAAAGTAGCTAGAACAGTGTGCCCGAGGGGAACTTACTTTGCATCAACCCATGTAGCACGTCAAATCAATGGTCCATCAGTGCCTCCAGGCGGAAGACGAGAAGAAAGACGTACTGCGCTATGAGGAGTCTCATGTGAACTCTGAATTTATCAAGCGCCACGTTGAATATGGTCCTGTTGTGGCCGCAGTCCCCTCCTCAATAAGCACACCTAATGAAATAGATGGTAAGGTGGGTGAATTATGTGCACCCTGTTGCAAGGAACACCTTGAGGTCCAATAAAAAATTATTACATGTCTGTGGCTGTCTGTATCCCCACAAGCGTTGTGCGGGCTGGAGGATATGACAGGCTATCATGCCTATAAAGTACAGGATAGACACATGGTGCTAGCATTTAAAAAATAGGCGTTTGTGCGATACATGAAATGCTCTAGCATCGATGCATGAATCATGCATCGCACCATCCCTAATGTGCAAATGTGCATCCCACCACTAACTATCCTTATAGGCTCTAGATGCAACAAGTGAATCATGCCGTTATGCTATGGGATAGTACACCCCTTGATTGTGTGTCCATCTGTGGTATTTACCTGAGTCCATGGATGACTGTGCACTCGGCAGGGTCTCAGCGTGAGTGTTATGCCAGTGTTGTCATGGTAGCTGGGCCACGAGGAAGGCCGTAATAGATAGAGACTTGCTGGACTAGTCGTCATGGCAACGTGTTACCATGGCTCTGCAAGGCGAGGTTTCATTCGGAGCGAGCGGCCATCTTGCAATTGAACGCTCCATAATGGAATGGGCCCCGTCAACACTGGTGGCCAGGTCTTCCTGTATGCAGAATTTACAAAAAATGTATATAAACGAATGTGCAGAGGCAATCAGAAATGCATGAATGCACAGAGGCAATACAAAAAACTCTGAGAAAAAATGACTGGTGACGCGTCAGGGATGGTATGTTCTACTGTTCCACGCCCTGTGTCTTGCACATGGGTTCTGATCCTGTTATTGTGTGCTCTTCTGCCTGCTGGCGTGTACCCCTGTCTATGCTGATCTGACTGTCAGTGGGTACTGCCCACGTTCATCTAAAGATGCAGTACCAATATGGTGCATGTAAATGGTCACATTTGCATGAATGCATTTAACGGTACTGGATCGATTCTCAGTCACATTTACATAAAAACATTTCACATTTACGTTCATTCTTATCCATGAGCAGAGTTCATCTTGCATTCATTTTCTGCGTGTCCATAGGTCTGAGTTACATTCGGCCTCACGGTGGGTGTATGTGGAAAAAGAGGAGCTGGGAACCAAATAAGGAGGTCTCGCTGTCTGGGTCAGTGGATTTTCACCAAATGATATTGGATTGCTTGTACGCAAGCCCCGACTCAACATATGCATTCTCCCCTACTGCTTGTCTACATGTACATGATGTATCATCCTGTGCTGTTGAAGAATCTATGGGTTTACTGATTCAAAAGTCCTTTCCATTCAATGGCTACATTACGCCCTTGGCTGACACTGTCCAAACAGTTAATCCATCTCTATTCAAGTTCACCTAACCATTTGTCACAGTCTCTTCCTCTCCTGCTGGGGCTGTCGGTTTGGAGGACAAACCCCTTCAGATCTCGTTCTGTGTGTTTGAGGTGTCTGAAATGGTTCACGAGTGGTTTGTCTGGCACTAGGTTTTGGATGCACGAGCAATGCTCGGAGATCCTCTGTTTGATGGGTCTTTTTGTTTTACCGACGTACACTAGATCGCATGGGCATTGAATGACACATACCAACATTCTGCTATTACAATTGGTGCTATAAATAAAGGTACAAGGTTGAGCCTGCATGAAGATGGATTTACACGCGGATTATAAAATGGTGCATGTGAAAAGCACCTCTTGGTGCATGCAGCCAGTTAGAAAGCAGATTGAAGTGAAAAAAACAATGTTCAGAGCTCATTCTTCACTTCTTTTTGTTGGACGACCACACCCAGGGTCTCCCGGTGAAAGATGTGTCCTTGTACTGCACTTCCCAGCCAGGAATGTTGCCAGAGAGAGCTAGCGTGGGCTGTCACAACCAGTGAGCAGATTCCTGGGTACCAGCCTTACAAGCTGGTAGCTGTCCTTCACAATGTTTCAGGTGAATCCTTTCTTGTTCTGTAGTCCAATGATGATTCCACACAGAGAGTGGGCTGGCCGCCTTACATAGGTTATCTGCAACAGCAAATTGGTCTTCTTCTAGCCTTTGTGACATAGAAAATTCTGTCTGCTGTATTCAGTCTTTTGCCTGGAGGTGTTTTACCCAAAGTACTTTGTCCGCAGTGGAAAGCGGGGACAGGAAATGTGATGGCCTAAGAAATACCAAGATGGTGGAACCCCTCTCTTGCCGGTCATGTCCCTCGGTTTTTCACTCTAAAAGTGCACTCTCCTAGTCTACTCTGCATCAACGGTACTCCAGTAATTGTCATCCTGATGCGAGCTACCCATTGTACTGGTAAGGCTCACATTTATGGCATTGGTGCCCAGCTGACCCAGTAGGGAAATTTCCTGTCCTATAGGGAAGGTGCCAAACCATCCAAGAGATCACAAGGGAGTATTCTGAGCTGGCCCAATGGCCCTGTCGGTGGAATAAGTCACTGGCACCCAAGCCGATAATAAAATGACAACAAAGTATATTGGCTTTCATAACTGTGTTTCCCCGGAATCACGATATCAGCTATAAATGGCATACATTTGTTTTTATTAACTGCCACCAGGGAGTACACAATTGTATATAATTTGAATTAGGGCTGCCTACGGTTAAGGCAGACCCTACTGTTGGAACTTAGGGTTCCAGCGGGCTGTTTTCAGGAATATACATGTTACTCTGTAACTGCCATGTTGCCAAACTACAGGTTAGCTGTTGTATGTCAGCAAACGGTCTCAGCAGAGTTGCATGTTTGCACTATACTTTTTAACATTATGAAAGACAGATGTGAATAGCAGATCTCATGTTCAGAGACAGAATAACCTACATTATTGCATATTAAAAATCAAAAGTTCAGGCTAGTCTGCTCTCAAATATGGGATTCCATCTCACTGGGATGGACAGAGGGAGCAGAAGAGCAGTGGTGCTCCCAAGGAGAAGAGTTAGGTTTAAGCGGAGAGGTCAGTGATTTGTAAATGTTGATTCAAGAATTGGGTTTGAATGTACACCCTTAAATGTTTGATGGAGGATGTAGTGTTATTTGCATTTGTAACTTGTTCCAGAGACAGGATGCAAAGCAGGAAGGGGCATGTTTCCTGTTTTTGTTCATCTCTTGCAATTCTTTGTTTCTACCCGGGCAAAGTTGTGGCTTCTGTTGGTGTGCTGGTTTCCGGATGGTGGGGTCCTTGGCCAGTTACAGTGGTGTTTTAGTTGTGAATGGGCCTGCTTGAAGAAGGATGGAAGGGGTCGCCAGTGCGGCTCCTTCAGGATGGGTTTGATGTGGTCCAATTTTCTTTGTTCTGTGATGAGACCTGCTCTTAGGAGAACTTTCATAGTTGTACATCACTTCATTGCACACTAGGCCAGACTTCCTCAACTAGAAATGTTTTAGATGTGACAGCACTCTCCAGTATCTGCGGGAGAGTGGAAAACTAGAGGTCTGGATAGAGAAGCCAAAGGACTTTACTTTACTTTACTTTACTTTAATACATTTATATAGCGCAGCCATGAACCGGAGGGCGTGAGGGCACTACAAGATACAGACAACGAGTAACACATATACAAGTCCGGGATGCAGAGTCATGACGAAGAAAGAGTTTATAGCTGTCTCATAATCAATTAATTGAACAAGTATGTCTTTAGGCTCTTCTTAAACAATTCAAGGGAGTCAATGGATCTCATGTTTAGGGGCAGAGCGTTCCAAGCTCTAGGTCCGTTGAAGACAAAGGCTGAATTTGCAGCTCTGACAGTATGGCACATTGGTTCAATCAAAGAATTCTGATTATTTGACCTTAGTATTGGCACATTGTTTTTAGTGGATAGCAGCTGTTGTAAGTATCCAGGCATGTTTCCTGATCTGCACTTATGTATAATCATCAAAGTTCGGAATAAGAATCTAGAGGTCACTGGCAGCCAGTGTAGCTCATGTCTTGCCGGTGTAACATGATCTCTAAATTTAAGATTCATGACAGCTCTGACAGCCCCATTTTGGCATACCTGTAGCCTATTACAATCAGATTTACTGATACCCATGAGTAGGCTACAGCAGTAATCTATTTTAGAGCCTACTATTGCTCTCGCAATAGTCTCGGCGTTCTCCTGCCTGTGAGATCAATGGCCTTAGATGTGCTAACAATTTCATATAGTATGCACATGAGGATACAAGACTGCTGACATGTTGTTTCATAGTCATGTGTTGATCGAAAGTTACCCCAAGGGTTTTCACCTTTTTTAGGGGTTTAATAGATTCTCCTCCCAATTGAAAGTTCTCATACTTTGGCCCCATTCTGGTAATGGTATGTGGTGAGCTTATAACAAGTAGTTCCGTTTTTGATTTATTCAATGCTAATTTGTTATGGACCATCCACGCCTCAATGAGAGAGAAGACTCTGTTAATGACTACTTCATCTTCTCTGTGACAGCCAATAAGCGGGATGACACATTGCGTGTCATCCGCATAGTTAGTAAAAATGATATTCTCAAAATCGAGCATTGCAAACAAGGGGGCTGTAAATATATTATAAAAGCAGGGAGATGTACAAGCACCCTGTGGAACGCCACAAGTTGTTACAATGGGTTCCGATTCCACATTGTCGCAAAAGACTCTACTGTCTCTATTCTTAAGGAAGGACAATACCCATTTACAGGCCAAAGGAGAGAAATTAGCCACTTCACACAACCTGGTGGCCATAATATCATGGTCCACCAGGTCGAAAGCCGCTGAAAGGTTGAGCAACATAAGCAAGGAAGCTTCCCTGTTGTCCATACGAACCATCAATTTAGATTTGAGTTCAAGTAATGCAGTCTCAGTGCCGTACCCAACCCGAAATCCAGACTGATGGTCATTTAAGATGGGATGTGTCTTTAAGTGTTTTGCGATTTGAATGTAAGCCACACGGTCGAGAATCTTGAGTAGGAACGCTGTATTTGTGATGGGTCGATAATTATTTGGCATATCAACTGAGAGACCTGGTTTCTTCAGGATTGGCATGACCCATGATTTCTTAAGTTCCTGAGGGACCGTACTGGTGGATATGGAGGTATTTACAAATTGACAAATAGATGAAATTAAGAAGGGGGCACATGTCTTAATTATCATGGTAGTATGGATGTCGTTCTTATTCTTTGTGGCTTTTAGTTGGGTGATGATAGTTTCTAAATCCTTGTTCGTTATGGGCACTAAATTGAAGACAGGAATAGTTGGTGATCTTTGAAACGGTCGATCAGTGGTAGTGGCCGTGGAGCAGTTTAAATTAGTACTTTTTTCCAGTATATCTTCCTTAATCCTACATCATTTTTTGTGCATAACTTGTTGCATGACATTGCACCAGGTAACATCATCTGCAATAGTTCTGACTGGCGTAGAGTGGTTAGTTCTTTCCTGTTCTTTCAGGATGCGGAAGAGCTCCTCTGTGTTATGCTGTGCATTTTGTATACGGTCATTAAAGAAACTAGATTTGGCTTTAAAAATAGCCTTTTTATAAGTGCCAGTCATGGCTTTGTATTTGTTAAGAAGCAATGGGGTATTATGCTTTTTCCACAAGTAATATGATTTTGTGGTTATTGATTTCAGGGACTGAAGCTCTGATGTAAACCATGAATTATGTCTATTATCAACTTTAGGCGCCTTCATTTATATAGGTGCCAAGGTGTTAGCAACACATTCTAAGCTGTAAGAGATCCTTTTTTCTAGGTTTTCCGAGGTGTCCATTATAGGATCAACTATGGTATTAAGTATTGATTCCACTTTAGTCTTTTTGATGTTCTTTAGGTTTCGATATGATATTTTAACATTTTATATGTTTAGAAGGGAAGTCAATGGGTACACTGAAATTCACAAAGAAGTGATCAGACCAGGGACATGGTGAGACCAGTATGTTATCAACACTGGTTTCATGGCTAACTACCCACTCTAGGATGTGGCCCAGACAATGTGTAGGCTCCTGAATGCGTTGTATAAAGCCTAGTTCATGCAGAGTTTTTTGCATTTCAAGGGCAATTTTATCTTCCATATGGTTATACCCTAGATTGAAATCTCCTAAGATCAGATATTTAGTGTTTGCTTTGACCGTGGTAAGTAAGAATCTCGAGAGATTTTTAACAAAGTCATGCGTTATAAGAGGTGGTTTATATAACAGAAGAATATTCAAGGTACTCTCTGCACTTAAGCTGATTTTTATGCATAAAGAGTCCACACCATCCATTATAAATGCGCTGCTTTCCCAAATATTACGGGTTAGCTTATGTATAATAGCAACCCCCTCCCTTACCATCTTTTCTGTCGCATCTAATCATACCATATCCACAGGAATGGCTAAGTTGAGTGATGGACCAGCAGCTGAGTGTGGCCATGTCTCAGTAATCGCGCATATATCTATATCCTGCTCCTCTATATGGGTAGCAATCTCTATAGCATGTTTCACCAAAGATCTAGTATTAATGAGTAATGTTTTAATAAAATGATCATGGGCGACAGGTTTAATATGTTTAGATATAGAGGCTAAACCTTCTATAGATGCTAGAGTAATACCTATGGTCAATGAAGGAGGTATGTTAGGGGCCGTAGTGATGCTAGTCAATACATCCAAAGTGGGAGTATATGAAGTATTTATGTCAGGTTCTAATGTGGGTGTAATCCCAGCAAACCGAGGTGCGCCAGCATCTGTTAGTGTAGACATACTTCTTATGTCAGCTAACACTGCCTCTATATGCTTAACTTTGCTATGCATTTGATCAGTAATAGCTTTTTGTTTATCTAACATACCTTTAGCTGCCTCAATTGCAGCAAGTACTTCTTGGAGTCCCATAAGTAACAGAAAATTACGAGGAGCAACCAGCAAGTAAAGACAGCACCGCGCAACGCGTTCAGACACGGACTAGCGCAGACTAGGCTGGACCCGTGCGCGCACGCGCGTTCGCGCCGGGGTCGGGATGATATGCGCGACGTGAAACTACAGATCTGCTTGGTCAATGTAGTTCACGGTCACGGGAGGTGCGGCAGAGTGCAGACAAACTCTGATGCTAAATAACACACTCCGGCTAAAACGAAAGCAGCTTCAAAGTGAGCCTGCTCTCAACAAACGTAGTCTAATGTCACGAATACAAAAAGGTAATTCCTAAAAGCATTCAAGTTAAATTGTAATTTCTGCTACAGCACAAAGTAATAGGCAATTTTAAAAGAACACAATTAAAAACAATCAATGGGAGCAGGACCTTGTAACCTCTAGTGTGGTGGACGGAGGAGGGAGATGTGAGAGGATGTGAACATGTGGTGCAATTGACTTCCCAACAAACACCTGCCTTCTTAGACTCAACAAGCAAATGCTTTCTTAGAGCTCATTACCTCTGGGCCAGTTCAGAGATATGGAAAGCTTTAAAGTGCGTGAATGACCCAGTTCCATCCCCTGTGTGCTCTCTGCACATCAGCGGTTTGCCTCCCAGAGAGGAGGCTAGGAACACGGGAAATACCATGACATATAGCCTGCCTTCTGAACATCCTGAGCATTATTGGGGCAAAGGCCCCCTTCCACAAGGCCTCGGGAACTCTGACACAGCGTGTGTTGGTCGGCTTTGGAGGCAGGATCTAATGCCAGGATCTACTGTTTGACAGCAATTAATTGGTTTTGGGTTTCTGGATAACTAGGTCTTCCTATTAGAAAACTCTCATTTGCGCTGATATCACACGTGGCCCGTGGAACTCTGACACAGCGAGGTGGTGGGGTCAGACTTGGGGCCTCATTACACGGTAGGCGGTGGACCAAGGTGCTGTTAGCACCTTGGTCCATGCCGGTAAAATACCGGCACCGCCTTGGAGGAAAGGGGAATTACCGCCCTATTCCAAGGTTGGCGGGGTGGTAATTCCCCCTTCCCCCATTGCCCTTCCCCATTCCCATTTTTGCCCCATAGGGCGTAATGGGAATGGGGAAGGTGCTAATTACGGTACCACAAATTGCGGTACCGTAATTAGCACCCTGGTCCCTTTGCGGGTTGGTTTTTAACACCTGCTAAAAAGCAGGCGTTAAAGTACCAACCCTCAAAGGGACCTCGTAGTAAGGCGGTAAGAGTTAATGGTCACCGGTACCATTACCGGTGACCGTTAACCCTTACCGCCTTCCGTGTAATGAGGCCCATAATCTTTAAAATGCACAATTAGCATCACATTTTATAAAAAAACCTTCCACTTGGGTACTACTCAAACAGACTGTCACAAAGGGAATGAATTGCCATTTACAACTGTGGGCCATTTTTCCATTGGTGCCCGAGACAATTTGATGCCCCAGTCTGACCCTGGGTGGGGTGGTAGTATTTGGAAACTACTGGCAGGGGCTGCTTGGCATATCTGAATTGGAGTTTGTTATATGTGTAATGTGGTTTCTTTTGACAGCAAACCTGAATTGTCTTTCCTATGCAAGTCACTGGCTTCCGGAGCAACTGTCAAGGGTGCATTGTGCACTCACAATGGCTACTAAGCAAGGGCTACACGTTTTCAAAAGGGAGGCAAAAAGCAATGTGACTAAAAATCCATCTACATTTTCAAGACATGAAAAGATCCAATTTATGGATATGAATATCTATGGCTCGCTTTCAGTCAGTTGCATATTTGAAACAGATTGTAGGAGCTGTCTTACTCAAATGCTGTCCTCTGTTTTTCACATCTCTTACCCGATGTGTCATTTGGGTAGTTGCTGGAAAAGGGTTTCACAGGACAGGTTAAACTTATCATAATACCAACAAAATTCTGAAGGCAAAAGAATGGCTGTTCAGTTTACATTCACGGCGTACGATCAATTTGATGACCTAACTGGTGTTCCCATGATTTATTGACTCAATTAAAATGTTATTTGACACAATTACAGCGACTCCAGGAGTTGTTTAATGAACGAATATTAGTTGGCATCTGTATACTGCAAACGCTCTGAACAGCTGTTGCTCAATTTTTACGTCCCGGCCCAACTCATCTGAAATGTAACAGTGATGTGATGAGGTTTGCGCGGCACTATGCTAAATGTTGTTAAATTGCATGGAAGCGTTTCTGCAACTGACTTGTCTAATTAGCAAGGCCCGCTGTGTGCGTCATCGGGCAGATTATCTTACCTTTGCACAGGTGTTAAAAACAATGCAAATCTACCTAGCACAAGCCCTTTTCCTTCTGAAACACTGAGTGCAGTAAAGATGGCTGACCCAGTCCATATTACAAAAGGATTTTTGCACTGGGGCAAAAATGTCGCAGTCTAATTTTCGCGCTGCTTGCTGTAAACGTCGCTGTCTAATTTTTGCGCTCTTTGCTGTGTGAAATAAAACTAAACAGATTCGACATCAAAGTCGTAGCTTTCACTGGCGAAAAGCGAAGGAACATGTGTTTGTGTTACCAGCTACATATACATAGAGAATGAAAAATCAGTTTATGCACTCAGGTTTCTAACATTGGTTCAAAATGTTCTGCATGACAGTCCTAGCTAACCTTGGAGCACACCCCCTTTTTTCTATTCTCGCAAAGCCGGGGGAAGCCATTTCACTACTTCCAGCAATCTTATCTAACATGCTTAGGGATAACACCTGTTACATAGTCTGGCCTTTGGTATTGTTTGATATGGAGCTTTATAGTGAAATGTGTGTAGTGTACTTAAAATTATGTCAGCATTGATGCAACCAAGGTCAGACTCCGACTGGCCTACAGGGCAGTAGGGCAATACCTTAACCAAAAACACAAAATGCTAGTGTGGGCTTGTTTTTTTTGGTCAAAGCGGGCCCCCTTTTTTTTGCCAATGTTGGCCAGTTTGATGAGTAACTTCACTATGTGGCTATAAGTATTGACCATTGTTGCTGAATAAATAGTATTTAAATTGCACAATTTTGCATTATATTTTATGAAAAAACGGCCCCTTGGGTACTATTCAAACAGTCTGTCATGAACTGCCATTTACGAAGGAAAATCCTTTCCCAAGATGGCCACCATGGAAAGGGAAGGCGGGGCTCGGTCCGACCCTGATGAAGGTGTGAGTTACAGGGAGAGGGTAAGGATATGTCTCAATCTTCCAAATCCTGCACATCCTAACCTTTTAAACACTTTTTTTTAACATTTGATTTTAATGTAATATATCTATTACATAATAAAGTTTAAACTTGTAAAAGAATATGTAAAGGTCCCAGAAACTGCCCACAGAAGTTTATAACTTGTTCTGTGAATACTTCAAACCGAGCTGGAAAGTTCTCAAGGTAAACCCAAGCCGGCTTGGGGACAAGTCTCAAAATGGCTGCCAGTTGATAACGCTGTATGCATTGTGAGCAACCCGAAGATGCTGTAGCCAGACACTCCTGAGGTGAGCAGGTGAAAGAAGGAAAAGAAAGGCGCGAGTGGCAACAGCCAAAGTAATGCATGTGACTATTGTGCTGGTATTTGCTTTTAATTAAGAAAATGGAATTTCCGCCTGGAGCTGTTTATCTACTGGAGACCGTCCAGCGCACGCCAGTTCTGGACATACAAAATTTTCATTTAAAGGGATGTAGTTCCTCCTTGGCGCATTGCAGTAATTGGCCCTCTAAGATAAACTCACACAGAAGACTGACAATGAGAACCTCACGTGGTTATGTAACACTGGCAAATGGATATTTCATCTTCTGCCATTGTGAAGAACTCACCCAAATGCTGCAGGATTTCAGCTTCATTTACTAGCACACCCATGACACATCGGCACGGGCAGCTTCCCGCTCACTGTTGCCACCACCCACGACTGCTCTCCTCAGTGTCAACATGTATGGGATTAACGCTGCAACTCCCACTGGCTCATTGGGGCTGATGGATGTACTGATTATGACAGATGTGTGTTTACAAATTCCAATCAACATAACTTAACATACTTGTTGTGTCTTGATATGAGACAAGTGTTTCACAATCCATTAACATTAACATCCGTTAACATTTTCTTCTGATTTTATAGATGCTTCTTAGGTGACTGACAGTTAAAATAATAAAGTTGCCAAAATACCAAAAATCAATTGAAGTGAGTCTGAGACAATAAATTCCGGGTCTCAGAAATAAGTGCCAGGGCTGAGCCCTGGCAAACACCCCCTCAAATCTAGCACTGGGTAAATGTGTTTATTTGCATGTAAAGTCTGGGTGGACAGCTCGCCAGTTGGCCTCTCCTGCGTATCCAGTGTTACTGCTCAAGTTCAAATTAGAAGTAGGGTCGAGTTAGCGCTTCATCTGCTTAAAGTCGATAGAGCGTGTACCATTACTTTGGGATTTAACCTGCTATTACAGCACTCAGAAGCAAGCAGAATCTGTCATACAGCTGTATATATTATGTTACTATGCTACAAGTTTCAAAGCACTATATAGAAACACAAATTATTATTGTGGCGTTAACACCCAGCGTGCCAGTTCGGGTGTTAAGGCCAATTGCACCACAGGTTACCAAAGCGCCAACCCAGGAATCTAAAAAAAAGTATCTCATTGAAAGAAGGAAAATCCTTTTCCAAGATGGCCACCACAGAAAGGGAAGGCAGGGCTCAGTACCGAGGTACGGTCTAGGTACGGTCTAGGCCAGGTCTGCAAGCTTTGGTTCTCCAAATACTTTATTCTAGCTACAGCTATTGAGACTGACAATGAGAACCTCACGTGGTTATGTAACACTGGCAAATGGATAGTCAATGTTGGGGGTTCATGGGCATCTTCATACATGGAATATTCTGCAGAGAAATAAATATACTTGCGTACGAAAAAATCCCCGTTCACCGATTCATGGAAAGCAATGCGCAGGGTTTACCTTGGACATGCGTGGAATCCGTCTAGGTCCTCCACGTCACTGCGAGTTGACAAATGCCTTGCGCGAGACTCCAAGAAGAGGGTAGGCCGGGCCTGCACAGTCACCTAAAAAGGGGGTGGAACACTCAGAATAAGAAAGAGCAAGCCAAAATGTGGGTGTTACGAGGGCTGTTCTCTCATCAAGCAATCCAATCACCCATATGGACGCAAAAATAAACATATTCATGGAATTGAACTGGGAACGTCGTGTCGCAAAAAAGCGTGCACAAATCCCGTCAGGACTACACCACGCGGTAGCATCCATAAACATCAACGCGCACCCTAACAAATGCCTATAAAACACTCAAGACACAGCAAACAAATGGATACAACCACGATGAATGCTCCATTAGTTGCAGCAATCATCCTGGGACACCACAGGAGGATGAGGATGGCTAGAGCTCGGATCTTCCACCCATGGACGAGCCTTATGGGATGCCTGATGACCAGGTCTATGGTAGTTATAGGTTCCCATCATATCATCCTCAACCTGGTCAGGGAGTGGGAAGCTGACCTCACATCACCCACCATGTGCTCCTAAGTACTGGGCCCCTTGCAAAAGGTGCTCATTGCTCTGCATTTTTTGGCCACTGGGTCATTCCAACAGACCACCGCCATAGTAGGTGGTATCTCTCAGGCCATGCAGTCTCGCTGCCTACACTAGGTGTTGGCATGCATGACTTCACAACCTTCTGTTTGCTGGCATTTCTATATACCCAGAACACCGGCAGAAAGGCAAGCAGTGGTCCAGGATTTGTATGGGATGGTGCACTTTCCCCAAGTGCTAGGTGCTAATGATTGCACCCAGGTTGCTCTATGTCCACCTAGAGCAACAGAGCACATCTACTGCAACCGAAACATTGGTACTCCATCAACGTTCAGGTTGCATGTGATGCCAAGGGCATCATTACTGAAGTGTATTCTAACTATAGTGGTAGCACACATCATAGTTACATCTTCAGGATGTCCCCGCTGCACCGGGCCCTGGAAGCTTTGAAGCATGGCAACACATGGTTCATTGGTGAGTATGAATGGCTACGCACAAGCATGTATGTTGCACACAGACCAATAGACACTGCCAACAAATGCCAATGACAACCATTCTCCCCTTTACAGGGATCAGTGCCTACCCTCTGAGCACATACATGATGATGCCCATACGCAACCTCACCACACTTGCTGAGGTAAGGTAAAACACTGCCCATATTGTGACTCAGGGCATAGTGGAGCACACATTCGGAGTGCTCAAGTCACGTTGCCACTCCCTTGACCACTCCGGTGGTGTGTTGCTATATACACCGCCAGTAGTCTGCAGGATCATTGGAGCAGTATGCGTCCTGCACAATGTTGCAACAGAGCGTAGCATCCTGGTGGACATGGTGGGGGCCAACCATCCACACCCACAGGCACCCCCCTTCCGTATAGCTGGGCAAAAGGTACATGGTGAGGCTACAAGTAGCCAGCCTGTGCAATCTTTTTTCACCTAAAATCCTACACCTATTAAGTGCACGTGTCCTTGGAAGTGCAGATTTGTGTGCCTCCATTAGAACTAAAAAGACATGCATTTGTGGTTTCCAAAAGAAACACATTGAAGAAGTAGTACACCACTACCATCAATGCAACCATTGAATGAAATCACCTTTTAGGCACAAAAAACATCCCAAATGACTAATTACCATACCCGACAGATGTGCAACCACTGTTAATTCTGAAATGAGGGAGTTGCCTCGGTCCTTTAAGACAAGGTAGCAGTACAATGAGATGAATGGGGATGCAGAAGTTACTCAAACATCAATAATAGAAACGACACATGTAGTTGACAAAAAGGTTAACTGTTTTGATACCAATTATCTAAAACAGGGAGTACAAGGGATATCAACAGATGTCTCACCGCATGATCTCTCAATTTGCTTCAGAAAAAGTTATATGATAAAAACTCATCATAGATGACATGAACATACGTATTTACTAACGTCATCCTACGTGGCAAACTACTAAAACTAGTGGCAAATGTGATAGGCTCAGAGGCAACATCTAGGTATATGCTCCATACTAGTCTAAGAAAGTGATAGGCTTATTAGCATCAGGTGGGGCAACTGAGCCCACCCCTCAAACAAGTCACTATGAACATCACTAAATACACAATGTCCCATTGGTTATACAAACTATAGGGCCCTTAATTGTGCAGCCCCCAAAAATTGGTTGGCACTCTTACATTCGTCAGTACATTTCCACCTATGTTATCATCACGCAGGCTAGACTTCTAGATGCTGATGAGCTGGTCATAACCATAGCTTCCACCAATTAGCATATCCTTTATCATCAACTCAGTGATCTGCTGCCAATTAAGGCTTTGAACTTGTCCTTGGAAATGTTCTTTGCTCTGGAGAATTCAGGGGAGTGAATGCACGCTCTGCCTTCATCCGTAGGTGTGGTCCATTATGTTTGTCCAACTTCATCCTTCCACGTGACTGAAGACCACAAATTTGAGCTCTGGTGCATTTAAAATACTATTTTTCAATAGATCTCTGACGTCTTTCTTGTTTTTGTTGATGCCTTCTGAACAGGAGTTTTGTTCTTTCACACGATTTGTAACAATTTTCTGCTCATCCAAGTCTGATAGAACCTGGGCTTCTTGGTATCCATCCAACTTCGCATATCTAAGATCTGCTTCTGTAAATCAATTGCTTTTTTCAACTGCGGCAACACTGGAAAAGAGGCCCTCCTTCATTTGGTCTAGCTCTGCTATAACACATCGTAGAAACGTCCATTCTTTGTTTATTCTTATAGGTATACATTGGCGCTTGCCGCAATCTATTCACTACATAGCTAGCCTCAAGAATACTTTGTCGGCTTGCGTTTCATTTCATATGTACACGTGTAAAATGACTTGATATCTTCATCGTTTCTGTAGCATAAGTTTCTGCATCTTGAGCCCAAGATTTCACTTATCTTTGATACTTTCTTCATGCCTTATAGAATATTTTCATTCTCTTGTCTCTGCATCTCTTCCATGTACTTCAGTTCAGCTTCGTGTGTGACACCAGCAATCCTTTCTTTTGCTCTCTTTTCATGCTTCTTCTGGTATTTCATTCAAATGGCCATCATACTGCCTTGTATATGGGTATGGCTTTCTCAATGGGAACCTTAGCTCCACGATTCTCCTCAGTATTGGTATTTTCACTGGTACTGCACGTGTCTCACACTCTGGTTCCTAACATATAGGCAATGTGGGCGAGATGGTTGAGGTGGGGGCACTTGGCTCCTCCTCTACACTTCCCCCTCTCGGCGATTCATCGACCACTCTCCCATCATTCTACACATCCAAACCTGCTCGTCTGAAGAAATGCTTTTTCGGGTACCATATCTTTACTACTCCTTTGAGGCATCCAGCTGATTTCATATGCTCATCTTTGTTCCACATCATGAGCATGCACTGTCCACTTGGACTGCAATAGATACATTTTCCCACATACGTCTTATGGTTCATAGGATACAGGAATTTTGTTCCCTCAGGTGCATGGATACTGGCCTTCACAAAGTCTCTGATTTCCTCATCTGTCAGGTGTCGGCCATCCATCCTGATTCAACATTGATCATGATCTTCATTCCTATGGCTTTCTTTGCTGTCTTCTAGCATTGTGCGATTATTATCCTAATTACACAGAATCCAAGCAACACCATCATGATCAGGGCTCCACAGAACTTGAATGAATCTGTCATCCATTGTGGAACCCATGAAAAGAGTGCCCCACACTAGCTATCATCAGCAATGTCTTCCACTTTGTCTATTATCTGGACGTGTAACTTTGTTAACATTTCTATGGCCTCTGTTAAGGTCCCAATTTCGTCGTCATGAGAAGGTATGAATGTGCAACATGATTCTACCATTTTTTCACAAACACCTCCTTCCATAGCTGTAATCATGTCCAGGAGGAATCTATTCTGACGCCTCATCTGTCGTATGGCTCTCATCTCTTCTCTGATAGTGTTGAATCCCTTTATAGTAGTGTTGATTGTCTGCAGCAATTCCCATCTGGTGATCTGCAGCCATTTAGTATTTGTTCCAACCTGGATACTCAGCATAAAGAATAACGTGGATACCGACAAGGTCTGACTGAACATCTGTGCTCACAAGGAATGGCATCAAAAGCTTCTATTGACTTGGCTGAGAAATATGTTCTCTCTCTTCATTCGATTTATCAGTTCCACAGATCTCTTCTTCTTCAAGTGAGTGTCTGCTTTCAGAAAACTATCAATGCTTAAGTCGCTTTTTCGGAATTACCAACGCTGGAACATGAACATTCACTAACGAACATCGTCCCCCCAATCCTTGGGTAATCTCATATAGGCTCAGGATCCACATGCCCAGTAATGATCCATAATTACTGCTATTCTAAATTTAATTCCTGGTACATCAAACATTCGACCACAGTTCTGGTTCTCTCTGACTTTTCTTGAACCATTGTTTCTGAAACAAAGCTTTGCACTTTCCAGAAGCACTATCTGCAAGGGTCCTCCTCTGTCTTCGACCCAGGTCTGTAGTTTAGCAAGCCTTGGCCATAGAGGCTTGCATCCATTCTGCGCTGCGTCAATGACTGGCTGATAACAACCAATGACTACCCAGGCTCTGCAGATGACTACTACTTCTTCCCATCCATCTGGAGAAAGCACTGATCCCCAATTTTGCATCTGGCCTCTGTTTTTCCATCTCTGTATTTCTACTGGTGATTTTCTTGGCCTCTCAAATCTTCTGTTTACTTCACATTTGATTTCAGCTCCTTTTACTCCAGGTTTTTCGTATCTTATCACATGATTCTTGGCATGCGCCCTGTTTCTTGTCTTCGTGTCTTGGATATAATCATCTTCATCTGGATCTGTCCATTCAGTTGCCAATTTGAGATAGGCATCTTGACCAATAAACCGGCCTCTTGTAAGGCAGAGTGCTATGTGTGATAGACATAGTGCTGTCTGGATGTCTATTTCAATAGCTATGAAGATGTAAGACTTTCCCATGCTATAAGGCAGGAGTGCACATACAAAGCATTCCTCCTTGAAAGTATTCCTTCCCACTTCCTTCATATGCTGATACCATATGTTATTCTCCAAATGTGCTGTACTATCCAGGTAATCATTTATCTCATGATCATCCTCCTTAGCACTTTGTGTGGGCCTCATTCTTTTCCTTTGAGCTTCTATAATCATCTCATGAAGTATGTCAACATACTTCCTTCCAACTGGACCAATCATAGAAACATTTGTCAGTGGACTTTTTAGTGTGCAGGCATAAAGATGTCTCGTATAATCTCCATGTGTGACCTCCTCTTAATAGGAAGCCTAGCTTTTTCCATTTCAGGACTAGGTGCCTTTGAATGTATCTCTAAAGTAGGAATAATTACATAAGGTCTTGGTTGCCTTGTAGTTGCCACATCTGTACCCTCCTTCTGCATAGGAAGATACACAGGAATCCTTTCTTTGTTTGGATTCACATAATAAACAGTGCACACTGTAAGTGAAAGAAGTGCTAATAGCACTATGGTTTAGCGCCGGAGTCCTAATGAGGCCCAATCACTGTGAAATATCGTGCCTCAACAGGTATACTACATAAGATTGTCACAGGATTAAAAACCAGGCAAACTCAGCCTCTACAATCTAGTTAATCAGGCGAAAGTCTTGGATTAAACACCACGACCCCCCTTTACATTTTTTGATTGGATACACTGACATATTACACAGTGACTCTGACACTAAGATACCCTGATCCATCATGGTGGATATTGTCTTAAAAATACCTTCATCTGCCTCTCGAGACATGGGATACTGTCATGCTTGAGGGAAAATTGCTCCTGGATTCAATGTAATCTTTACTTTTCCAACTCCCTTTAATAGGCCTACGTCATAGGGGCCTGTTGTCCATAATGAATCTGGAACCTTTGCCATGTCTTCATCAAAAAACTCGAGACGTTTCAATGTTATCATAATTTTTTGAGGAACCCTGCATCTAATTTCTCGTACCCAATAAGTAATACTTATTTCAAATACTACTTAGTCATCCGGCGGATAGTCTTCAAATATATCCTCATCAGTGACATCAGTCAATCTATAGCCTTCCCCAATGGAAATCACTGTGCACCATCGTCTGCCTTCATAAGCGGTTCCATCAAGCAAAGCCATTTTTCATCGCACTATGGCTGCTTGTAATTCTAAAGGAAAGACTTGTCTTTCCCCTTCATCCATAGGTATCTTTGGCCTGAACAAAAATTCATCAGGTATTCTCATAGTTCTTCCCACTAAACCTGGTAGCCATGTTAACAGGATGCGTATTCCATAGTAAAAAACTTCTGGTTCTAATGGCACTCCTCGCATGGTCACTTGCCCTGCAAATGCCATAATAAATTAACTCACGTTTAAATAATGCATTCCTGGTGTTGAACACACTATGCCTTCATCAGTCTGCAATAATGTGCAATGGTCAGCTGAATTTCTGACCATGGTTTTGCTTCCATGCCCACCAATTTCTTGAGCTGCTTCTGCACTGGCTCTGGCAGCCCTTGGCATAGTGTATGATAAGTTTACAAAAGGTTAGCTTTTAAGGGGCTGGACAATTTTGGCGACACTTAGGGCCTCATTACACGGTAGGCGGTAACCATGGCGCTATTAGCGCCATGGTTGCCGCCGGTATTTTACCGTGTCTGCCTTGGTGGATGGCGGAATTACCGCCCTACTCCAAGGTGAGCAGGGGCGGTAATTCCCCATTCACCAAGGCCCTTCCCCATTCCCATTTTTGCCCCCATAGGGAATAATGGGAATGGGGAAGGCGCTAATTACGGTACTGCAAATTGCGGTACCGTAATTAGCACCAAGGTCCCTTTGCGGCACCCTACTTTAATGGCTGGTAAAACCAGCCGTTAAAGTCGGGTCCCGCAAAGGGAACTCGTAGTAAGGCGGTAAGGGTTAACGGTCACCGGTAGCATTATCGGTGACCATTAACCCTTACCGCCTTCCATGTAATGAGGCCCTTAATCTTTAAACTCTCAATATATGTGTTCCCTCACTTTTTTGCAGATTGGATATTCCAAAAACGCTGTCGCGTCCTACTGAGTGTGATGGTCAAAAAGCCAAATAAACCACCTGAAACATAAATCTACCAATTTCTCTCTAGTGTATGATAATATACAGGTATAGATTTCGCCCATGGCTCTCGAGTTTCCAAGCTCCATTGTTCCTGAAAATCCTGAATGTAAACAAGAGAATCCTCCCTTTCCTGCATCCTTTTTGTCATTATAGCTCCCACATCTGACGTGTCCGGATACAGCACTCTAAGCGCTTTCCAGACTGCAACTCTACAATTATTTTCATCAGTGTTCCATCATGAGCTGTGCTTAACGCGGTAACACTTAAATACCCTGCTCTTGACCAAACGTCATCAGCTCTCTCCCCAAGGATAGGGACTAGGAGACCTTTAATGTCCCCTACAGCTAGCGTGTTTTCTCCTGTCATTTTTTTTCTAATTCATGTATCCATTTCCCAGCACCAGAAGTTAAACTCCTTAAATTATCCTTATCCATCTGTGGCCAGGTTACATACTGTGGTCTACCGCCTCCTTTTTCTAACAAAGGTATCTGTGAAATCTCAAACTCACATTCGTCCCCCATTGCTTGTCTGTCCATAGCAGGGACAATGGTTCCACTCTGCCTTCTTCCTGGCAGTGACCTTAACCTGCTCACATAAGGTGGCAAGTCTCCCCTCTCATCATGAGATTGTCCTTTAGGTTGATCTAGTCGCATCAGAGATTCTGACGGCTGCGATTTGGTTAGATCTGGATCAGACCATCTTACTTCTCGATCTCTTGGAGAGCACCTGTCGGTACCACATGCATTATCTCCCTCCTCCCCTCGGAAGGTTTCTCTGTGTGGCTTCTCTCCTCTTTGCCTCTATTCAGAGTTAGTCTATCTAAAGACAGCTCTTTAGGCTCAAAACTACATGAGCCTGTCACATAGCTGTGTACTCTCAAGACGATCTGCCCTTTTCTGTTAGTTTTTTCTTAAACCTCATATCATGATAGACCTTATCAATTGTGTCCCCAATGCTTCTAGAGTCAAACTCATCCTCTAGATTTACGCTAGATGGACCTGCTATGGGCTCCTGTGCTGGGAGGAATTCTTCTATATCCTCCCATGCCACTACTGGATTAGGATCCATTAATTCCTTTTACATATTTTGAAGATCGCCTTGTCTCTTCGTTTTTGTATTCTTTTATCCCTTAACTTCTGTTCCTCCTCTTCCTCTCTTTTCCTTTCTAGTCTCTCTCGTTCTTCAATTGCCCTCGGTCTGTTGTCATATTTTCTTTGCTCTTCTGCTCTTTCCTGCTTTTTCAGTTGTTTGTCTTGATACAACTGTTCCCGTCTTTGTCTATCTTTTCTTTTTGCCCCATCTTCTTTCAATCGTTCCTCTCTTTCTTTATCCTTTTTGTCCTGTTCATCTCCGTCTTCCCTTTGACTTATGTCCTCAATGCTTTTACCTTCAAGTTTAAGCAAAAATCCGACCATTCATCCATTCGTTCTGTATGAGTGCTACCTCATCAGCCTTATCCTTTTCTCCTTTCCATCTCTTTATTTATCTTCCTATATCTAAGGATGTACTCGCTCGATCACTTCTCTCCTTGTCACATCTCTCCTTGTCACATCTCTCTCAAGAATTTTCTCTGCACCCTCATAGCTGCTTTGCGCTGGTGACTCATATGCCAGTTTGCTGTACCCGGTTGCTGCCTTAAGCTCTCTTAATGGGTGCACTCTGTCATCTTTTTTGCTATTGCCATCTACTTCAGGCACGGCGGGGGGAGCAGAAGGCTCCTCACCCTCCCTCTTTGCTTATGTTTAGTATCCAGTCTTCAGGAGGCAGCTCTTTCCTTTCGTCCTGGTCCATTTTTCAGAGCTCTAAGCTCGCTAACGTTTTCTCTAACTTTTTTCCTGTGTATGCTGCATACAAATATGCCGTCATATGCTGTAAAACTGCCATTGATAGTGATCCCCCTTGTGGCCATGGTATGAACATCTTGTCTGCTGTGCCCTCAATCCATGCCGCACTATACTGTTTAAGTTTGGGTGCATGTTTCAGCAACTGCGTGAATAGATGTGTAAGTGGAGTAACATCCTCCATTTTGACTCTTCACAGTTGATTGTCAATACTCACCTTTACAATTTGCAGTTTTTTCAAAATGACGTTTCAAGAAAATAATAATACAATATAAGCGTGCACCAACCGTCGCAGGCTCCAAACCATCTATATCACGTTTTTATTCCAGACTACTTTATTCGTTAAAACACCATCATTTCAATTTCAACAAATAAATAATTAATTCTTAAAGCTCGCATTTTCCTTTTTATCGTCTTTTAATTTCTCTATTATTCCTTCACCACATATAGAGCTATATGATCACATAAAACAAAACAGAAAAACTGACATACTTGACCGGCCACATGTATCTCAGTCTACGATCCTCGAGACTTATCCTGTCCCTAATAAATACCCCGATTGGAATGTGAACCTTTCTCTTTGGTTTGTCTTTAAACAAATCTGTAGTCTACATCACCCATAAATGGCCTCTAGATACAGTTCCTTCTGTTACATATTTATGACACTGGGCTTACTCTACTGTGAGGCTCCCCATCTCAGTTTATCAATTGCTTGGCTCCTCTCCTCAAGTCAATTACTTAATAACTCGACGCTCATCATCTTGAGTTGTTTTTACCCCAAACCTCCCTTCATTACTCGTTTCCCCTTATCCCTTTCTCCACTCGCTGCCCATTCCCAATTTTGCCACCTCACTCAGTTTTACTCACCATTCGCTTTTTTGACTTCTGACTCTCGGGATCGCCACCTCGTTATCAGCCTCTTCAACCTTCCGTCCATTCAGCTTCCTGTAGAAGTTGGGAGGGGTTTCTGCCTGAAAACAGGGGACCTGTCTAACCTGTTATTGCAAGAATTGTGTCTTAAAAACTAATTCTGCTATCTACAGGGAGCTTCATGTCCTTTCAGTTAAATGGCAGAAGACACTCGATATTGCCGGGAACCCAAAGCTTACTTTATCGATGGGTCTTTAACCATCATCACTCCGCTACCACATGAACTGAGGGAGTCGCCTCAGCCCTTTAAGCCAAGGTAGGAATACAGTGTGATGAATGGGGATGCAGAAGTTACTCAAACATCAATAATCAAAATGACTCAGGTAGTTGGAAAAAAGGTTAACTGTTTTATATCAATTATCTAAAACAGGGAGTACAACAGACATCAACAGATGTCTCACCACATGATCTTTCAATTTGCTTCAGAAAAAACATGCGTTGTATAATAAAAACTCGTCATAGATGACGTGAACCTACGTATTTACTAACGTCATCCTATGTGGCAAACTACTAAAACCTAGTGGCAAATGTGATAGGCTCAGAGGGAACATCTACGTACATGTTCCCTAATAGTCAAAGAAAGTGATAGGCGTCTTAACATCAGGTGGGGCAACTAAGCCCTTCCCTCAAACAGGTCACTATGAATGCCACTAAACACACAACGTCCCATTTGTTATACAAACTACAGGGCCCTTAATTATGCAGCCCCCTACAATTGTTTTGCACGCTTACATTTGTCAGTACTTTTCCACCTACGTTAGCAGCACGCAGGACAGACTTACAGCATATCATCTATCATCACCTCAGTGGTCTGCTGTTTATTAAGGCTTTGAACTTGTGCTTGGAAATGTTCTATGCTCTGGAGAATTCAGGGGAAGGAATGCACGCTCTGCCTTCATGCGTAGGTGTGGTCCGTTATGTTTGTCCAACTTCATCGTTCCACGTGACTGAAGACCACAAATTCAAGCTCTGGTGCATTTAAAATACTATTTTTCAATAGACATCTGACGTCTTTCTTGTTTTTGTGCAGGAGTTTTGTTCTTTCACACGATTTGTAACTACTTTCTGCTCATCCAAGTCTGGTAAGACCTCAGCTTCTTGGTATCCATCCAACCTCGCCTTTCTGAGATCTGCTTCTGTTATTCATTCAATTGCTTTTTTCAGCTGCGACACACTGGAAAAGAGGCCCTCCTTCTTTTGGTCTAGCTCTGCCATAACACGTTGTGGAAACGTCCATTCTTTTTTTATTCCTATATGTATACGTTGGTCCTTGCCACAATCTATTCACTACATAGCCAGCCTCAAGAATACTTTGTCTGCTTGTGTTTCATTGTATATGTAAATGTGTAAAATGGCTTAATATCTTCATCGTTTCTGTAGCATACATTTCTGCATCTTGAGCCCAAGATGTCACTTATCTTTGATACGTTGTTGATGCCTTATAGAATATTTTAATTCTCTTGTCTCTCCATCTCTTCCATGTACATCAGTTCAGCTTCGTGTGTGATGCCACCAATCCATTCTTTTGCTCTCTTTTCATGCTTCTTCTGGGATTTAATTCAAATGGTCATCATGCTATCTTGTATGCAGGTATGACTTTCTCAATGGGAAACTTGGCTCCAGGATTCTCCTCGGTATTGGTATTTTCACTGGTACTGCACGTGTCTCATGCTCTGGTTCATAACATATAGGCAATGTGGGCGAGATGGTTGAGGTGGGGGTACTTGGCTCCTCCTCTACAATTCCATAAACTCAACAACCCTCTTATGTGACCTGCGAGCCATACATGGCCTCCAAAAGTAACATGTCCCCAAAATCCCAGAAACACAATGGCCTATTGCTTCACACCTGTTTGAGAATGTGCATGATGTGCCCACAAATGTCCCTATTGTGGTGCGTGGAAAAGCAGAGCATTAAAGATCCAAATGTGACATAGATTCTGCCAAATGAACCACTGACCAAGAGGTAATTGACAATTGTGACAAAGAGGCTGACACACCAGAATGGCCACATCCACACATGCAGCAACTAATGTAGCTATTCCATATGGTTCAAGATAAATGCACATCTTACCTGTCCCCTGGGCATGCAGTCGACGGTCAAAACTCATCCCATGAAATAGCCATCATTTCCTGACGCGAAGATCTGCAGACAATGAAACATTTAAAACTGAGTGCACCCAAAAAGTACAGACACGCCTTCCCCCCTCAGTAACATGCAACACATGCAAACAACAACTCACAAGACAACCATCAACATGTGTCACAAAACACATGCAGCAACACCTGCACACTGCATGAAATTCAAAAACACAAAACACACACACTGACAAACAACCACAACCCCCAAACTGCTTGACCCCCTGAAGGCCATGCAGTGACTGTGCATGTCACTTATCCCCATTTCCAAGCCGATGGCACATACACAACACACACATCAGTCGACATCCTGCATGAAAATGAGAATATATCAGAAGTGTAGGTAATTGAGACCCAAAAAAGCAGAGACCCCTCTTGAAGACCAGCAATGACATGACAAGGCATGCTATCACCAGCGCAGTAGTGGGACAGTGCAGTGAACACAGTCCATGATGGGAGCCCATGATGAAAAGCTAAAGAAGGCTAGAACACAAATACTCACTTCTTGCACTCCACGAGTGCAAGAAGTGAGTATTTGTGTTCCTATCCTTCTTTAGCTTTGCATGCTGGAGACAGCATTTCACAGAGGCCGATGTCGGACTGGAAAGATGGTCACCGAAGCAACTGCCAGGGAAGACAAAAGCAAATGTGGCAAAGCAATGTGAAACTGCAAACAAGGATAAATGCACACAAAAGGTCAATGCAGAATTCAGTGTGACAGCATACAATTGGTTCAATTGTGCATCCAATTGACTGCATCAGCACAGCACCATGCACCCAGCTGTGGTCAACTTGAAGCTGCAAACACCATAGTGCAGCATGCATGGGACGCCTGTTCACAACATAGCATCTCAAAAATGTGCATCAATGGTGCCATGTTTGTGGATCATAACTGGGGCTACACAATATCAATGGGGAACCCTGAGCAAGTGAGGCCAAATGTGCCATCACACCATTACCGAACAAATATTACATGGGATGCAAAGTGCCACTTAGTATACATGTGCAAAGTGCAATGAAACACACACCAGAACAACCATCAACACCTGTCACAGGCCACAAACAGCTGACCCTGCCACCCACTCACAACCCCCCAGGAAAGTTGTACATAACTGGAATACCCACAATTTGGAATCTGTAACCTGTGGCACCATGAATCCATCGAAACAACACCATGCCCAGACATATGACCAGAACCACACCATGTGACACCCATGAAGTAGTACCTGTGCCCCACAAGACAAGGCAATGTAAAGTGATCACACATTGCAAGACTCCCAGCCAAACACCTCACAAGTGCCTGCACATGCCCTTCACTTACCTGCCCAGGGTACCCTCCTGCCTTGCATACGATTCAACCCACCATGAGACACGTCCCCTGTATGTAAAGACATGCATGCTAACAACAGAAAGAAACAGCGCATCCATGACAACACATGAATGGATGGCGGAAATATGCAGAGAACACACACTGCAGAAGGACCACAGGGTGCAAGAGGGTGACAGGGCATAGACTGTGATCTGCCCATGAGTGCAGCGTAGCACAACAGAGGGGGAGTGAGAGTGAGAGTGAAGGCCAAGTGAAAAACACATCAAGGAGTACACTGTCTGGAGTGGAGATGGCCAAGGACGTGAACTACTCCACAGTCAGTGCGGGCATAGCTGAGTTGACCGAGGGAGGAAGATAGTGACATGAATACCACTTGAAAAACCATCCTGGCATAGTAGCATGTAAAGCACATATAAGGAAACTGCCACATGCAGCAATCACAGGGAACAATGACACAAGCTCAACTTGCAAGACAGTGCTCATGCTTACCAGCTGACTGAGCAAGCATGATGTGAATCCCACATCACCTCCACCGGGAACTGTGCCTCCAAATGAGTGAGAGGAGGGCATGGGGGCATGGACGTCAAAGGGTGCAGGGTGTCTCCCCTGGGACTACAGTCACCACATAATTACGGATTACTGAAACAATATGGGACAAGACATTACAACAGGCATAGTACAGTAGCATTTACACAGCACACATGTGTGTCAGGATACACTGAACCCATAGTTACCTGTACATGCCATCCTGAGCACCACCATGCAAACATGCAAGTTGACCTCGCTCTGCATGACTGCATGTCCACAAATGCATACGTCTTGAGAGGGCAACTGCACAAATCAAGTTAAAAAGTCAAATAGCAAAAAAAATAAAAATAAGACAAATAAAAGAATTCTGGAAAAGGCTAACTACAAAAGGGACAAAAATAAAAAAGACAAAAAAATGTCCATCATGGACGGGTGAGGGAGGTGTTCACCCGGGGGGGAGGGATGGCTGGGGGTAGGGTACATGTCAACAGCCACATGGGTGGACGTGCAATAAAAACAAAAGAATACAAATGATCCCCTCCATGGGCTCATGGACCTCATGCAATGGTTGACCAGGAGACATGTCTGTGCTGGCACCCCCATCCTGTCTTTTATCAGCTGGTGAAATTGCTGCTGGAGGCTGACTGCGATCATATGGATCACTGTGCCCACTTCCCCTGGCCTGCATTACCCCTCCCAACCCCCCACCCCACTTACCTTTGGGGTGGCACACTTCTGCGTGTGCCGCCCACACTCTGTGATCCCTGCGGTGTCAGCTCTTCCCACTAATGTGGTTTGGAGCTGACGCCGTAGGGTGCTTTTTTTTTCCTTTTTTTAATGTGTTCCCCGCTTTCCGAAATGATAAGCGGGGGACACCCCCGTAACCCCTGACCCCCATTACTGCACCCAGGAAGACCGTGGGACACCCCCACATCCCCCACTCTGCTTGAGCGCAGTAAATGTAACCCTCATTTTGTGCGCCTCCACCGTCGCAGTGACTATGGGGGTGCACAAATGAGGGCGACATTTTTGTATGATACCGGACTGCATCACCTGCAGCGGTTGAACCACCTGTGTTGCTGGGGGGGATCATGGAAATGGCCACCCTATCTATGCCCTCAGCCAAACTCTGAAACTCATCACCTTGTTGGTGTGCGGAACGCAACATCTGCTACTGCCACTCTGTCTGCCCAGCCTGCACATGTCTCTCACATGTGCGGGGCCTACTTCTGCCTGATGCAAGGGAGCATGGCCCTTGCTGTGATGCCCCTGTACTTGGCTACCTGTCTGCAGCCCCCCCCAACCCCTGGACATCTGTCCCAGGACCAGAAACCAATACATGAGAGGGTGGCCTTGCAGCCGTAACCACTGCAGACGAGAGGACCACCAATGTCTGGCCTTGTGAAAGTAGCTGACCCCCTGAAGACTCACGGCCCCCAACTGCTCCAGCCATTGGAGCACTCACCTCCACCAGCATTGAGAACTGCACATCCGGTTCGGCCTCAGAGCCAGCTGAGTCCAAAGAATCAGAAAAGTGTGCAGCACAGCTTAGGATGGTCTAAGTAGGTTTGCACGGCCTGCCACACCACGTCCTCCACTGGAGGTCTGCTGCACTACAAACTCTTCTTCATCCTTATCCTCCTCCTCTGCATCTGGTGCATCCTCACCTGTACATGGAGTCATGTGCACCGTGTCTACTGTAAACATATGCATCACATTGCTGTCAAGCAACAAAATGCAGGGCATGTAGTCATAAGAAATACAGCATCCACGCACTGTGGACAACAAGCAATGGGAGCATGGCATATTTAGACTGTCCACCAAATCCCCTCCTCAAGGCCATGCTAGCAGCGGACACATTGCCAAGCAACAGTGTCGTTAAGAAACTAATTATGGGCCATGGTACCACCCACTCTTGACGAATACCAGTGAAATGGTGATGGACATGTGTCTCTGTGATGTGCAATTACATCACATGGCAACAGGCAGTCACACATATCCACATACAAGGCTGCAGCCATCACATGCCACACCAGTGTTGTCTTAGTACAGGGACTAGAGACAATGAGAACATGCCTTAAGTTTGGGAAACAGGATATAGTCCCAGGTGATTTATGGCTGTAAGAGGACCACCTAGGTAAGGTCTGTAAAGTGGAGAGATTAAGTTAATGGAGTTGTAGATAGGAACAAGGAACAGTGACTCACAAAAGGGAGAGGGGCATGGGCCCATGGAGTGTGGGTTGAGTGTGAGAGGGTAACAGGGAGCAGGTGTCACAGCGATTTGCCTCTGGAGTGATTGCCATTGGGGCAGCATGGATGTGTACAGTCTGAACATATGCACTCTCACTCAGAGCATGCCATAAGGCATGTTGTATGTCAGCTTTGATGGTCTATGTGGCATGGCAGCACATATATATATCACTTTAAAATCGGAAGAAATAAAGTAAAAAACTTGGGTGGTGAATATTTCATACCCCCCCCCCAGCTGCTAATGCACAACGCACTTTAAATTTACCTCTAGAATCAAAATGCTCATTCGCATGAATGTATGTCTGTCAGGCAAACTTACTAGGCAAAGATGTCTGCCATGGTTTAGGCACGTAATGCAGATCACTAAATGAGGCCTTCTTTGATTTCTATGTTGCCTGCCGTTCTACCCCCTCCTTTCCCTCTCTACTCCTCCTAGCTTCATGTTTTAAAGTGGTGTATGGTGGAGAGGTTGTTTGTTGTGAAAAAGCGGCGAGTTGGCCGCGAAACGCGTCACGCCTCGAGTGCTGCACTTGGGAGGACCCACATTGGGGTCATACTTTCTACTTTTTGAAATGGATTTCCATGATTTTTAAATATTTTTTCCCGTGTGGATCAATAAAAGAAGAAAATTAACAAAACGGAAAGCGGTTGGTGTGGAGTTTTACTTCCCCCCCCCCCTCCTTTGTTTGCTGTTTGGTGGAAATTGGGCAAGCATGGCTTTATGGAGAGTGCAGCTCGACTTGGCTACCCTAAGGTAGAATTGACAATATATATATATATATATATATGTGTGAAAAGAGATTCAATACCCTGCATGACATGAGGTGTAACTAGGATTTAGGACACATGCACATTGCTAGCAGAGCAGTGTCACTCACATCAAGGATGCAGCAAACAACTGCGTTATGCCCAGACTATGTTTGTCCAATACTTCAAAACAATCAGCAAGCAGTATATTGGTAACCACTAACCTAGTCCAGGTGGCGCTGCTAGATGTAAAGAGAATTTTCCTAGTCACCCCTCTGCGCCCCTACTAAATTGCTGTAACAGAGAGAGGTTTGCAGGGAAACCCCTGTTCTGTGCTGCTAGGGAGCAAAGACTCCGGCGCCAAGGAAGGATCAGGAGTCCGGCGTGGAACTCCCTTCGCCGCGCGTTCTTTAGGATCTGGCTACAAGGTAAGACAGACTTTAGGTAAGAGAAGACATAACACCTGTAGAGATTCTGCAGAAGGAAGAAAGCCTTCCCCTTAGATAATGGTGTTCTCTCTTGCATTTCTGAATGAAGGGCAGGCGCAGAGAATTCTTCCAGGTTTGTACTGCCACGGATAGACAGGAGAGAGAGGCTAGATAGAAGAAAGACTACTGGAAACCTACTGTGTTAAAAGCACGGAAGCGAACTGGCTGTAAATAGGAAAGGACTGCTGATGACTTCTGGGAGATGTAGTCCAGGAGAGGAAGAGACTGATTCTTTGTGCTACCCCTGTGCAAACACTATGGTGAGTATGTGTGAAAACTCTCTAGTGAATGTGATAAAGGCGTATCTAAGAGCTTAGACCTACCCAAGAGATTCTGAAGAGAAGCCCGGGGGAGCAAGTGAGAAATCCAAAGGAAAACGCTCCCTTCCACAAGCAGCATTGTGAGGCTGGTAAGGCTGTGAGGAAAGAGGGAGATGAAACCTAACAAGACCGTAGTAGAGGCACGCCATCTTGGTAGGATCCCTCTGCCAAGCCTAGAAACCAGCGGCCGCCGCGGCACTTGACAACCGCGCTGGGGCGGAGCCAGGATTGTGGTATCCTGTTGCAGATGTTGGGGGTGGGGATGCTTGTGGGGGATGAGTAGTGTCACACAGACATTTTCCACTGATGGTTTGGTCCACAATTGTGTTTACTGGACAGGAGTCAGTCCACCACATGACATGATTCACCCAGGGCAGTCATTCAAATGCAGCCAGATGTGCACCACAATTAATCATCTTCATGATCCATTGCTTCACATACTCTGGATGCACAACGTTGGTAACTCACCGGACGTGTGCTCATAATTTTTCAGGCCTCCCACACCTTTGAGTAGAATTAATTGGTTCATAGCCTCTTCATGCTGTGTCAGCTCCTCCTACTTTGGTGATCCCCCTCCAGTTGTCATAGCAGAGGTCAGGTTGACACTGAGCTTGTGCTTGGTGCGACGTGTGAGATCATTCCAGTGCTCCACTACCTGTTTAACAGTGCGCTTCTCAAACTCTAAGACGTTCATCCCGCCGTGACATGCTGCCAATGCACCATACACCGAGCAGTTGTATGGATGCTACCCGGATGCAGGCACATGTCACGGTGCGTAGTCCATGAGGATCTGGAGTTCATCATCATGGAAGTTCTTCTTCCTCAACGTGCCAGTGTCCTGTGCCGTGTAATGGGGTTGAGCCAGTTCCTGCTGTGCAGGCTTTGCCGTCTTGCCACGGGTGGCACAAGGTGTTGGTGCCACCCCAGTGTGGCCGGGACCACTTTGGGGTCCAGATGCTGGCTACCTAACAATCCTTTGAACCGGTTCACATATTTGTTGTTTCATGCTCCTGGCCACTACAACCATGCCAAGGTTGTAGTTTCAGATCTGCATGTATACGTTTTGGCCATGGCACAATTGGTCGTGGTGGAATTGACCGTGGTCAAATCGGCCATGAAGCCAATTATGCAAGGCCAAAACAGCCCTGTTTAAAATCCCCCACACACCCCCTACTTACCTTTTCACTGTCTGCCCTTTATGGACCCAGCTCTGTCTGGTCCGTTCCTCCCACGTAGTTGGGCTCTGATGCTGCAGGGTCCGCTTTTCTTTTTTTTGGTCTTTTTATTTGTCCCCCGCCTCCATACCTCTGTAAGCGGGGGACACACCCTCTGCACCCGAGGGCAATCACTACCAAACTTGGGGAGCAGGGGACACCCCTGCAACCCCCTCTCCCCATGTTTGGTAGTGATAACCCAAATTGGTCAGTTTGAAACGACCAAATGGTACTGGCCGAATTTGGCAATTGTTCAATTCGGTCAATCCGAAACGACCAACATGGGTAATACCTCATAACTATGTTAAATACCTGCAGCCGAAAAGAACGAGGCTAAATACTTTGAAGCTGATATGTTCACATGTTTAAAATGTCGAAATGTATTTATTTTACATTTGCCCCCTGCTTTTGATGTAATGTATCCAGGGGACACCCCTGCAACCGCAAAGCCCATAATGCCAAACCAGGGGAGTTTTATACTATGCCAAATGCGCACAAAATGTGCATTCAGTTTTTTCTTTAAGGTCTTTCCGGGTAATATGCATTGTTTCACTACTTCTTTTGTTACATTTCTATCATTGTGTTAGGGAAAGAGCAGCAGAAAGTCCACAAGGTGACTCAGCTTTGCCAGCTTTGCCATGTTCCCGTGGTGCGCCATCTTGTGATAGATAAAGGGAGTTGAGTTGTGCATTTAGCCAAAGTGTGGATTTGTGAAGCAAACTATGCTGCTGTTATGCTAGGATTCAATCTTACAACCGGAGCTTGTGGCAGGATATGAAAGACCACCTACCTGTACCAACTTCGGGCTCTGCAGAGGACAACTGCTTGTAGAAAAAAGGAATCTACCTGGGATCCCCTCTGGGACCCAGCTCAAGGCTCGGGCACAAAGAGAACTCCAGTGAAACCCCGAAAAACCATGTGAAGAGCTGCTGGGGTACATAGTCTCCTATGCGCAGTCTTCAGATGAGGAGGACTGAAGATTTGAGGTCCAGATACGAGTTTGACTGTTAGCTGGATCTGGTATCTTCGGGGGTTAAACTACGTGGAAAGGATGGGACGTTAATACCAATGTTTTATCTCCCTTATGCTATTTTCCCAAACCCCCCATAACATATTTTACCCCCGGAATGCAGCGATAGAGAGGTAGAGGATTCTGTGCTGAGATGACGTGAGAATGAGATCTGATGGACTGAGCGCGGTGAGATCAGAGTCAGAGTTGGACGTGGGTTACGGGGTTCGGCTCCTGGGAAGTCTGGATAAAGAAAGAGATGAGGTTAGCCCAAGGCGGAAAGAGGTGGAAAGAGGAGAGAAATGAAACAATACCCCCAAAGTTGCCTAAGTATAAATTACTAAACAAACTCACAAAGCATGGCAAAACTCCTATGAGAGTAGCGTCGCGAGGAGCCCTTGATTCTCCTTCCAGATATGCTGGATGGACGGGGGGCGTGGCCTCCAGGGGTTGCTCCTTTATGTGATTCACTAGACCGGCACCAGGAGTAGTGCGCGACTCCATCTTGGAGTTAGAACAGAAGGAAACAGCATTGCCGTGTTTCTGGATAGCCAAAGACAGATTCATCACAGCTACCCCTTCACCTTGCCTGTATGTTTTTTAACCAACCAGGTGCTTCACTTATTAACAGGGCTCTGTTGCTTACCCTCTAGATTGTTTGCTTCATCTTTATGAATTACACACTCACATAAGAGAACCATTGCTATACTGATTCTGGTGCTTAATTAGCATTAGCCATTGGTGGTAGGCTAGCATGGTTGGTTGGCTGGTATTTGCGGATAGGGAAGAGAGTGTAGGACATAGGGCCTCATTCCGAGTGCAGCGGTAAGGGTTTAACGGCGCTGGTAAGGATGCCGGTGCCGTTAACCCCTTACCGCCGCATTCCGAGGTCCGCATTCGAGGTCATTTAGCAGGTCCCGCCCAGCCGTCCTTAGCGAGACCCGCTAAGGGACCAGGGAGCTAATAACGGGCCCGTTGTTAACGGCCCGTTATTAGCTCCCTCCAGATTCCCATTGAGCCCTATGGGGTCTCGAATGGGAATGGGGATGGGTTCCCTGAATGGGGAAATACCGGGTCCTCCAAGGTTAGAATGACCCGGTAAGTCCGCATTCAGGGAACCCGGACTCGCAATGAGGCCCTAGTCTTGTGAGTACTTTTCTATAAGGCAAAAATCTTTTAGAGGAAAAAGTCAAACTAACTTCTACTTCATTCTAAGGAGAAACAATGGCAGAAAATGAGGTTGCTTCCCTTACATTTTTCATGGAGAAAAAGTAGACTCTTTGTCACAACTGAATTTAGAAGTATGCCTAAGTATCCCCTTTGTGCAAAGTTGAATTAGATGTGTGTCCAATAGCGTGCCCTGGTTGAATTTAGAATTGTGCCTAATATCCTCTCTGTGTAATGTCGAATTAGGAAGTGTGCCTAATAGCCTGTCTGTGCAACGTTGAATTAAGAAGTGTACCTAATATCGTCTCTGTACAAAGCTAATCTTAGAAATGGACCTAATAACGCACATTGCACGAATTTGGAAGTGCGCCTAATAACATGCCCTGGTTGAATTCAGAGGTGTCCCTAATATCCTGCCTGGTTGCCCCAGCTGATCTCTGTAGTCTGCCCAAACATCCCCTCTGTGCAAAGTTGAATTTAGAAGTATGCCTAATATCCTCTGTGCCCTGGTTGAATTCAGAAGTGTCCCTAATATCCTCTCTGTGCAAATTGAACTTAGAAGTGTGCCTAATATCCGCTCTGTGTGCATAATATCCCTCTCTGTGCAAAGTGTGCCTATCAGCGTTGAGTTATTAGTGAATATAGAAGCACCCCTAATATCCTCTCTGTACAAAACTCAAATTTAGAACTGTTCCTAATAGCGCCCCTTGAAAAGCAAATCTGTGGCGTTGCTACATTCAAATTTCTCCCTAATAGTTTACCTGTATTCCAGCTTGCTTAAAGAAAGTCTACCCAACAGTGTAACTGTACAGTAGTCACAACTAAACAGGCCGCCCAACAGCACATCCTAGTTACAATTAGTACATTAAAACCTAGTATACGTGAATAATATCACCCAGCTTAGTGGAACTCAGAAATAAAGAATAATCTCACCCGGTGATATAGCCAAACTTTTAAAGTCCTAATATAAAGTGTAATTTGCATCTGAACATATTCCTAATAGCAGGTACTAACCATGAGTGCCCCCAATCCACCAAGGTCTGCCAGAAACGACCACAGTGGTCTGCCCCCACCCTCTGGTCAGCCCTGCCTCCCGTCCCCCCCTCTCCAAATCATCCCACCCTCCACCTCATCCCCTACCCATCCCCTTTCCAAACACCAAGCAAGAGGGGCACTGCTCCCCCGAAACCCCCCACCAATCAGCTTACTTTGATCATACCCACTCCCCTCACTAACATACCGGGCTCACCCTTCCCAGAAATCATGCTCCCCCCACTTTTCCCACTAACCCCCACCATCATCCCCCCTGACCACACCCCTTCCCCTCCCTAAAAACCGCACACCTAGCCCTAGCAAGAACAGAAGCATCATCCCTCTCCCTCTCTTACCCCCCTACCCTCTCGCACACACCAATCACAACAAAGACACTAAAGAGAAAACGTACCTGGTCCCCCTCATTCTCTCAACACTCATCACCTCCCCTGTCTCAACCCACCACCTCACCCCCCCAATCACCACCATCCCCCTTGCTTCATCCTTCCTGAAACCCCTCTCCCTCGATTTCTCACCGGCCACAACCGAAACTCCTAACCCCCCACACCTCACTTTCATATCCCCTGTGCCAAACCCAATCACCCGAACACACGCAGCCATCCACTCCCCCCGAAACCTGCCAACTTCTCTGCTTGCCCACTTTTCCCATCGATCAGCAACCACCCACCCCTCTCGCTCTCCAGTTTCCACCCTCTCCCCCCCATCGCTGCAGATCCGATACCAACCTCACCTACCGAAATTAATTGCATCCTACTTAATGCCTGATCCGTAGCAAAAAACAGACACAGCATCTTTGACCTCATCAGCTCTGACAAACCAGACCTGGTTTTCATCACCGAAACTTGGTTCTCTGACGACTTCACCCCTATCGCCAATGAAGCCTCCCCCAAACAACTCCCTCATCCCACTGAACCGTCCCTCTAAATGAGGGGGAATAGCATTTGTCTACAAGTCTCACTTCCACGCCTCAATCATCGACAACCAACCCTCCATTCCTTCCTGCAAATCACTCCTCGTTAAATTATCCCTTTCCCCGTCATCCTCACACAGCTTCCTAATAATCTACAGACTCCCTGGCTACGATAGACAATTCTCAAACAATCTCTGCGCATCTATTGCCATCCTTCAACTAAACCATCCCAACCTCACCCTTCTAGGAGACTTCAACATATGGCTCAATATCCCCACCAACCCTATGACACACTCTCTGGTTGACGGTCTAGACGCAATTAACCTCCAAACCCACATAAACGGCCCGACTTACTATAAAGGACACACTCTTGATGCCATCTTCAGCTCCAACAACCAGATACATCTAAACCCCCCCACCCACATTATCTGGTCCGACCACTTCATTGTCTCTTTCACCATTCGCTCACCCGACTCGCTTCCCGTACTCGAACCTGAACCTCCGAATATATGCAATTGCTGAAAAAACGAATAATTCTTCCTGACCTAGCCGACGCACTCCTCCAATCTCCTCCACCTACCCGCCAACACAATAAACAACTAACCCCGACGCCTTTGACTCATGGCTCAACACCTCACTAATGAGGCTCACACCCTCATGCAAACCATCAGCCCGCCGTGGCCTTTTCCCTAGATAGTTCACACCTGATTTGAAGACCTCTAAACAACTGTATAAATACCTAGAACACAAATGGCGGAAAGACAAAACCCAAGAGAGCAGAGCCACCATGGCCCAGCACCTTCATCAGTACAAGACCGAAATCCGGAAAGCAAAAAAAGCCCACTACAACTCCTGAATCCTAAACTGCAAAAACCCCAGCAAAGAACTTTACAAAATCATCACCGAATTCACCAAACCATCATGCACTACCACCGTCCCGACCCCCTCACAATCGCTGTGCGACTCACTCTCTCTCCACTTTTACGCCACAGCTCTGGAAAGAACAAATGCCCTAGCCACCAAACTGGCTTTCTTACATCCACCAGGCATCCCTCCACCCATACCGGCCAACCCACCGCCTACGACCACTACGCAACCAACGTTCGACTCCAATATCACCCGATAAATTTCTCAAACTTCTTTCTGCCCGCAAACCATCCGGCTCTCCGCTAGACTCTTGCCCGGCCACAACCCTCAAAGAAATTTTCGCCTCTACCTGCGCAGGAGAACAAGCAAGATCCATCATAATTGACTCCCCTTCCTCTGGTATTTTTCCCGACGCATTCAAAACGGTTCATGTCAAACCTCTAATAAAAAAACCTTCATTCGACCCTCTCGGGCCCAAAAACTACCGCCCCATCTCAAACACCAGGTTCCTTGCCAAACTCATTGACCAAACTGCCTAATCCCAACTAAATGCCTTTGTCGAAGACAACAACCTCCTAGACCGTGCACAATCAGGTTTCAGAACCCGACACGGAACTGAAACAACCCTAACCTCAATCTGGGATGACCTTAAAATCATGGCAGACTCTGCGGGATGCGCCGCTTTAATCCTTCTTGACCTATCCGCTGCCTTCGACACAATCAATCACTCAATCCTCCTTGACCGCCACCACTCCTTAGGAATTCGTGGAACTGCTCTCAAATGGATAGCTTTGTTCCTCAAAGATAGGTACCAAATAACGCTACTCTCCACCTACTCCTCCCAAGCCCGACCAGTTGACACAGGAGTTCCTCAAGGAGCATGCTTATCTGCCCTACTGTTCAATCTCTACTTGATCACCCTCCTACCAATAATTCGTTCACACAACATCCTGTGTTACAACTACGCTGATGACACTCAACTAATTCTAAAACTCCTGAACTCAAAACCCAACTGCCAACCTGACCTAGCTTCCTGCCTCCTCCACATAGAACTCTGGATGACCAGAAACCACCTCTTACTAAACCCCTCCAAAACCGAAATCATGGTATGTGGCAACTCCAAACTTCTTCCACACCCACTACCATGGCCATCTGCCGTGGGCAACTCACCGACTCCCTCTAATACAGTAAAAAACCTTGGAAGCACCCTTGACTCTGACCTAACACTCTCGCGCCAAGTCAACAACGTCTCAAAGTCCTGCCACTACCACCTTAAAACTCTTAGGCGCATCTTTCCATACCTCTCCTTTCCCAACAGACTCTCCGCGGTCCAATCAATTGTTATATCAAGACTGGACTATGCTAACCCCCTCTACCTCGGAGTCCACGCTTACCAACTGAATAAACTACAAAGAGCACAAAATGGCACAGCCAAACTGCTACTTGTGCTCAGCCCGAGAGACCATATCTCCCCAGCCCTCAAAACTCTGCACTGGCTTCCGGTGGCCCGAAGGGTGACCTTCAAAACCTTATGCATTTCTCATCGAGCACTGCATAAAACCGCTCCTCAATATCTTCAAGACAAGCTAAAACCCTATCACCCTCCACGTACTCTAAGATCAAGCTCAGCCGGCCTCCTAGTCATACCTAAAACAAACTCAGTCAGGTTAGGTGGATCATAATTCGCAGCCTTGGCCCCCATGCTGTGGAACGCACTCCCAGCCCACATCCGCCTAACTGAAGATCTAATGTCTTTCCGTAAATTATTGAAAACTTGGCTCTTCCCTGTGCTCAAACTAACTCAAACTGAATAACAGCATCTCAATGACACCAACTCAACAAACTAGTAGATCTTGAATAACAATAAGACAAATAACAATAAGCGAGAAATCGACAATTAATAACCGCTAATGTAAACTAAAAGGACAAACAGAATAGAATGGGTAAAGTAGACCAATGCAGAGAAGTGGGTAAAAAAGAATAAATCGTACGAAAACAGTAATGCGATCTAAATTCATGAAATGGATATAATGAATGCAACAGATAAAATGAACAAAATGGACGAAATGAATAAAGAGAAGAGGATGGAAAGATGAATACAGGAGACTGATGAGTACACAGATGGCATAGAATGTATGAGCGCATGGCATAACTGGAAAGTACAGAATAGATGAAGCCAGTAAATGGGATGGAAGTAGCGGTTGAAAAAGATAGACAGCACGGAACAGATCCAGTACGTATGCCAAGTGACATGGCCTGAATCGATAATGCTTGATTAATGAACGAAGTGAGTGGAGCGGATGAAGTCGGTAGAACGGATGACGCGTGTGGAACGGATGAGTGCGCTGAGCGGATGAATGCGCTGAGCAGATGAGTGTGTAGAATGGATGAGTGTGTAGAGCGGATGAGTGTGTAGAGCAGATTGGCGTTTAGAGCGGTTGAGTGTGTAGAGCGGACGATTGCGTAGAGCGTAGAGTGGAAGGGTGCTCAGAGCGGACAAGTGTGTAGAGCGGACGAGTGTGTAGAGCTGAGGGTGTGTAGAGCGGTTGATTGTATAGAGCAGACGATTGCGTAGAGCGTGAAGGGGAAGGGTGCTTAGAGCAGATGAATGCTTAAAGCGGACGAGTGTGTAGAACGGACGAGTGTGTAGAGTGGATGACTGTATAGAGTGGGTGAGCGGGTAGATCGGATGAGCTTATAGAGCAGATGAGTGTATAGAGCGGATGAGGGTATAGAGCGATCAGTGTATAGATTGGATTAGTGTATAGAATGGATGAGTGGATAGAACGGATGAGTGTAAAAAGCGAAGGACTGTGTAGAGCAGTTGTGTGCATAAAACAAATGAGTGCGTGGAGGGGATGAGTGCGTGGAGCGGATGAGGGCATGGAGCAGATGAGGGCCTGGTGCGGATGAGTGCATGGAGCGGGTGAGTGCGTGGAGCAGATGAGTGTATAGAGCAGATGAGTGTATATAACGGATGAGTGTATAAAGCAAAGGACTGTGTAGAGCAGTTGTGTGCATAAAGCAGGTGAGTGCGTGGAGCAGATGAGTGTGTGGAGCGGATGAGTGCGTGGAGCGGATGAGTGCGTGGAGCAGACGGGTGCGTGGAGCGGACGGGTGCGTAAAGCGGATGAGTGTGTAGAGCAGACGGGTGTATAGAGCGGATGGGTGTGCAGAGTGGAAGAGTATGCAGAGTGGAAGAGTACACAGAGCGGAAGAGTGCGCAGAGCAGAAGAATGCGCAGAGCAGAAGAGTGCGCAGAACAGATGAGTGTATGGGGTGGACGAGTGTATGGAGCGGACGAGTGTATGGAGCAGACAAGTGTTTGGGGCGGACGAGTATATGGGGCAGACGAGTGCGTAGAGCGGGTGAGTGCTTAGAGCGGGTGAGGGCGTAGAGCGGGCAAGGGTGCGGAATGGACAAGTGCCCCGAGCAAACGTGTACCTCGAGCGAACGTCTGCCTCAAGGGGACGAGTGCGTAAAGCATACAAGTGCGTAGAGCGGATGAGTGCATACATCGGATGGAACAGGTGAAGTAGGTGGATGGAATGGGTGACATATGAGGATAGAGCGAGTGATGGATGTGATGGAACTGGGAAGTATGTGAATGGAACGGATGAAATATGTGGAAGGTACTGGTGTAATATGTGAAAGTTACAGGTGAAATATGTGGAAGGTATGGGCGAAATATGTGTGTAGACTGCATAAAACAACTTAGAATACACGGAAATGATCAGAGTACATGGAACAGATTCGAGTGCATGGAACTGATTCAAGTGCATGGAAGGGATTTGAGTGCATAAAACGGACTGTAGTGCATGGATCGGAGCATGTGAAGCAGATCGGAGCGCGTGGAAGCGGATCGGAGCGCGTGTAAGGGATCGGAGTGCATGGAGCGGACTGGAGCGGACTGGAGTGCATGGAACGGACTGGAGTATATGGAACTGATTGGAGTGCATGGAACAGGCTGGAGCGCATAGAAGTGCCCGACATACATGGGATGGTCTGGAGTGCATAGATCGTTTGAAAGAGCATGTAAACGATCATATCACATCACAACGCTCATTCTCTTGTTTACATCACCATTCAACTAGAACACAGAGATACTATGACACCATTCGGTATAGCTGTTCTCATACCAACATCTGCCACATACTCCACATCACTCTAAACACTGCTGGTTACACACCCTCCAGCCAGGCGTTCTCCTCAGGCCTAACGCAGCCACAACCGGTCTGGATAAAACCTGCCAGAACGAACACATATTCTTGATCCCCCAAACACCACACCTACCGCTATGAAGCAGCTATTACGTGAATGCCACACCAGCTGCACACATATCCGGTGCTCACACGCACCTTTGACTCTCTCTACTCTCTCTACTGACTTGAACTTCGGTTCGTGAGGGCGTTCAACCTACCACCGCCTTGAGACCATACCAATGGTAGATAAGGCACTATATGAATGCAAAACAACATAAAATAACATAAAATTTGCTTCACTTTAGGGTGTATGATTGCTGGCAGCCAGCCTCATACATATTACACATGCGGCCACATTACTTGTGTCCTCATTTACACTCAACAGACATCACCAACCTCCATTCACTCCTATTCATTGTAGACTGGTAAGCTCAAAGGTATTATTTCCCTCTTTACGATCACAGTCCTTCTGCCCCTCCATTTTGTGATAAAAGTGGGCCACCTTAAAATGGGCTGGAGCCCAAAATGAAAGCATGAAAGCAAGGCGTAATGCTTTCATTCCCTTCGTTTTGCAATCCAGCCCATTTTGGGCACGTTCCAAGGCGTAGCAGGAGGATGGAGCAGAGATGCGAATTTTCCAGAATCTGAGATTTTCATCCATGCATATGGAAGCTGCCTTAAAATAGCTGCTCCTGAAGACCAGGGGGATTCAATAATAATACACAAGTAAATGCCGCTTCCAGAGCATCATTTGTATTCAACGTTTTCTTTTTTTTAACAAGATGGAGTGGTAAAGTAAAGGGTAAAGGTGATGTTGCATGTTTTTAATGTATACTGTTTCACTCTGCCTTGCAATAGTTGTACATTTCATTCAGAGGACCCAGCAACACGTTAACCTTGGGGGCCCTCTACATGCCAGTTGACTTTCATTTATAATGATCACCAAAGTCTCCTTTCTCTGTTTCATCCTTGACTTCATACCCTAGCCAGCTAGCTTAGGTAAACACGTATAGGTCCGAGCAATTAAAATATGTACTTATGAAAAATGCTTGCACAGGGTACCAGTTTCACAAAATGTTCACTGCGAGAAACAATTGTGTGTCTAATGCCTTTGTCAAAGTGCATAAACTACATGATGACACCCTCAGCAAATACAGCCCTGCAATGCATTGTAAGAACATGTGATGACACAGTAATGTGTTTATCAACATTGATCAAATAATCTATGTGAATTCAGCCAATATGCCTCTGTTATTGCCTCCACCAGTTTTTTTTTCGTCCTGGAAAATCCGTACTTCTGAACATAGATACATTACTATAAATAAACAAAAGAATAACAATAAAACATTGTTAATACATGTACGTTCTTGCCAGGGTCAATGCATGGGAAGAGGGGGTGCACATGCATTCTCAAGCTTAGAGCAAAGGTAAAAGAAAGCCTGACCATAACAGATTATTGATATTCAGACAAGCAAGCCTATTACCTATTGTTTTGTTCGTTTTGCTTCACTTCCCAAGGAATGTGACATTTCGGAATATCGACAATTAAAAAAAACATTAAAAGCATACATCACCGTGCCTCAGAGCCATACAACCACAGCAGAAAGCATGTAGTAGAGAATGAGTCCCTAAAGAGCCATACATACTACATCCGTGCGTACAGAAGACATGTGGATGAGATTGGTTTCTTGTAGAACACACATTTGCATGGTTCTTGTGTAAGAGAGATTGGGCTGCTCAAAACATGTACCCGTCCCTATTCTCAAAAGACGCAGGGCCTCAGTTTGCAAACTCGCTTAAATTAGGCAGAGGGAACCTGTTAGATTTGCACTTTGGTGCACACAGGCCGCCTCCAAGGAATTTTAGTATTTGCACGTTGTAGGTGAAATTGCCTTTATGCCTCGCTTTTGCACTCCGTTGTGAAAAATGAGTACATTCTGTCTGCCATTTAGGCATGGCAGGCAGCATTTCAAATGGATACCTATTGAATGCGTTTTGCTGGGGAACCAAGCAGGTTGATTCCATAGGAATTCACAGCATTTACTCCAGCATGAAAATGTCATGCTGGCGTAGATGCTGTTGCTTTTGTAGGGCAGAGAGGATGCAGGAGGTGGAATTGGATATTCTGTTCAATGTCCCCTCTCCGCGTCCCCTCTCTGCCACACAAATGTGTGAAAATGAGAAATAATATAAAAATAAAGCATGAACGATTTACGCATTTATTTTTTCTTGCTCCACGAGGAACAGAGATCAGGTAACTGAAGAGAAGCCTGCGTGCAAGGCAGTGTCTGATCTTTTGTGGATTTAATTACAGATACCACTAAGGCACAAACCCTAATTTAATGCCCCTTCAGGTAAAATCCCACCCCACAATTTTGGGACAAGAAACAGACTGTATTAAAATTCAAAATGATTAGCTATTCAAATAAATCACTTGAAAGAACATAACACACATTAGGCCTCATTACGAGGTTGGAGGTAGTCATGGCGCTATTAGCGCCACAACTGCCTCCAATACCGGTACCGTGTTCAATGGGGACTTAACGGTCTATTCCGACCTTTGCGGGACCGGTAAGTCCCCATTGAAAAAGCCATTCCCCATTCGCATTTCAGCCCCCATAGGGCTCAATGGGAAGGTGCTAATAACGGTACCGCAAATTGCAGTACCGTTATTAGCTCTGAAGTCCCTTAACGGGTCCCTTCCATAACGCCTGGTAAAACCAGGCGTTAAGGAAGGGACCCGCTAAGGGACCTCGTAGTAGGGCGGTAAAAGATTACCGGCACTGGTGCCCTTACCGGTGCCGGTAATCTCTTACCGCCCACCTCGTAATGAGGCCCATTCTCTTTTAATGCTAAGCCATATGGATGTGGATCTATGGCTGAAATCATTAACAGAATGGCTCAGTGCCTTGGAGGGGAGGCTATGGAAACCTGCCCTTGGCATTGGCCTGGACACATGTATACAAGCAGTGAGTTTGGAGTTGGGACTTCCTTCGCTGTACATTTGACTGGAAATCAAGAAAAGTATCCTGTGTCTGAAAATGTTATACTGCAGGGAAATTCACATAATGACCATATTCTGCAGACTAATCAAGCATAATCTAGACAGTAATAGGCCGTTTTGTAGATTTGTACAGGAACGTGAAGTATTCCATAATAGTATTGACTGGCACGTTGTTCCCAATGCGAGTACTTTGACACTGATTAAAGGACTGAAAATCAGAGCTGTCAGACGGGATTGGGCCAGAAATATTGAACATCTTACATCAAAAGTAATTTTTACGAAATATACAAGACAAGGCTTAAAAAAGCACATAGCAACCTCTGTACGTTTACGGTACAATTACTTCTGAACTAGCTCCCTTCCTTTATGAACATCAGTGAGAGAGATAAGATAAATAGGGACAAACAAACATGTAGAATTTGTATGTCGAGAGATATACTGGAAACAACAAGACATCCCCTCACACAACGTCCTGTATTGAAGGAAACATTATAAAGCATTTGGCCAATTCATTCATGAAATTAGAAATATGAAAGGCAATGCTTTCTGGGAATATTGTGTCTTATGGACGTCCATGGAATTATTAGCGGCCCTATGGGACCTATGGCTACAGATTATAGATTTAATTACCAAAAACAAACTGGATGAGAAATGATTAGACAAGGCAGTGACCTTGGGGAATTCATACATTTTAGGAATGAAATTATTAATGCATTTAATTGGCTGTGTGTTGCTTTTTGCCAATTGGTTTTGTACATCAATCTATTATGTTTTATTTTAAACTATTTATAACTGTATTGTGATATATATGGATTGGTATTTTAAAAAGATAAATGTGAAAAATCTTGTTACTACAACACACTATATTTTTAAAAAGAAATAATTTTAAATGCATTTCTGGGGCATTTTATTTTCTCTGACTTGTGAGACCTTAAAGCTAGCATCATGAGTCATGTAAACAGCTTGAAGAGGCCCTTTTTACTGAGCTTTCATTACTGAGTATGAGGTGGATTTTTGGTACTTGGCTGATGTAAAAAGGTCAGAACTTAAGTGTATTCAGCCCTTTGAAGTCTTCATCCTGAATAGCATAGCCTATGTCAAGTGGTTAGTCGAGGTTTGATCTCTGCAGAGGACTCTTGCTGAAGTCTATTTTTAATGCAAAGATGTATTTTAAAGGATATTTTTCCTTGATATGCACCTATTTGGATGGGGGCATCTCATTAACTCAAATGCCTTTTAAAGATGGTCTTTGTAATGGAACTTTTTATGAATATCTTTGATGGCTTTTAATTATATAGTTCTATTTTCTCATGATAGCCATGCTAATCCCTGGGGCCTTAAAACAACCCCCACAACAATACTAGATTGAAAACTAGTTTTGCTTGCTGTTACGGTAGATGGAAAATCAGCATGGGAAAGGACCCATCTAGAAAATCAATGATTTCCTATACATAAAAGGCGTGTTTACATCTGTTATATTGATGGTGCACAAGCGATTCTTTGTAAGTACTTTACCGTTATTTCTTTTCTTTGAGTCTAACCTATCCTGAATATGAATAACATTGCAATTTAAACACCCATGGTTCTGTTTCCTTGATATTTAAATACAGAAGTGCTCCATTTGAAACCCATCATGTTGCAAGTTCAGTTGCATTTGCAGTATTCTTCCATAATGGAAAGTAAGTTGTCTTCTGTACTTAACAACATTTCTCACAATGGGAGAGTTAAAGTTCTAATATACACATCCTTTTCTTCATGTGTAGCAGGAAGTGGAACATGTTTATTTAGAAAACAAAACGTTCCCACGATTCTCCTTACAATTTGTGAATGTGCCTCATATGTGGCAAAATCAGTGTCATGTGTCAGGCCTATGCCTCAGGTGAACAGTTAACTACTGGCATTCCTCATGACTAATTTGAAGAACAACAACACATTTGAATGAAGCAAGACATTAATGCAGTGTCTCTCATTTCTATTGTATTCTCCCCTACATAACCTATCTCCCTTCAGGACCAATGTCTCGAAGCAAAGCATATTGATGCCTGGATTGTTGTTTTAATAGAAGTGAACAGAAAACAAAATCCACACTAGTTAACCTCCTTATTTTCTTTTTAACGTTCCTTGACAGACACGTTCTATCATTGACACTTACAATTCCGTTTTGGGAATTTAACCTCTGCGTGGAGGAGGATGTTGGGTTCCTCACCTCCACCTTTCCAGCTTGATGGTGTGAGGGAATTAACGCCATTCATCCCATTTTCCTGGTCCTCCATCCTGGAAATAACCTCCAGTTATTTAACTTAGAGAGGAGTAGAAAGGCTGCTTTAGTATAACATTGAAATTTGAGTTTGCATATTCCCTTATACATACTGTTCAATTCTGTACTTTATATCAAGTGCTAACAAATACAACTAAAACCTAGCAGTTTATTTATTGAACATTACTCAGTCATCGTTTCATCTGAATATTCAAACTTACTTATATAATGCAGATTCCTTATTATTCAGAGGTTGTCCAATCGGGAGAAGGACCTCATTCCTCAATTCGATTAAGGTCTATTCAGAGATGACAGATTTTGAAATGATTCACATGAACCCAGCATTTCTCTGTCTGTTCCCCTTTTGCTATCTTGATTTTGTAGGTAAAGGGAAGCATCTTATATATGATCTTGAAGGCCCCGCAACACAAGGGAAGGAATTTGCACTCTTTAGATTGTTTGCATTGGAAATTATAGAGAAACCTGATCACCTAACTCATACTCCTTTTTTGATGTCTTTTGGTCATATAGAGATTTCATACTTACCAGAGATTTCTCTGGGTTCCTTTAGGCATACATAAATGCATTTTGACGATGTCTGAAAAGGATTTCTACATATTTCTTAATGGCAGAGGCATTGGTCAACATCTGTTCCTGTGTTCGGTTCAACAGAGAAAAAGACAATTTTTCTTCCAGGCATACATTCAAAAGTAGACATCTTAGAAGCAGAAGTAGGAGGAAGACATCTTTTTTTTAATTAAATTAAATATTTCAAACCTTAAACATTATCCACATTACACTTCCTTATTATCATTAGAAAAGAGAGGTAGAAAGTTAATGAAAATAAAATGTTCATGCAGCATTTCATCAAATTCATTGTACACATTCCAAAAGCCAATCAAAAGAAAAGACAAAAAAGAAAACCAGATAAAATAATTTCTGCCTAAGAACAACCTAAATCGTGCTTTTGTTTTCCCCAAACAAAAACATGTTCCACCAATCTTCTGCCAATAAAGTTTCACATTATTTAGCAATAATACCAAAATATTGGATTCTAACAGATGTTAGGGCGTTGCATTCTACCAACAGATCTTTTAGTGATTCGGTCAAATCTTCCTTTTTACAGAATCTACAATAACCCTCAATCTTCTCTATTTTTTGCCTGACGCTTAACACTTCCCTGGTGGGAAGCAGATTTAAATATAGCCACATAAATAAATCTCAGAATTGGGGTCATAGAAACTTATTCTGGTAGTTGGTTAATAGCTTGTTGTTCAGATACCAGGTTTATGGATAATCTATAAGTGTTTCTTCTATCCTGTGCATTTATCCAATTCTGTGTCAGTATCTTTTTCTTTACCGTCTCTGGGTTTGTTTTTAATACATCAACAGTGAGGTCTAAGCTATTTCACCACTGCGTACAGTCTAGTTTCCAAGTGTCCAAAAGCCATTAATTTTTCCCACCATCCCTATTTCTTAAGATCTCAAATAGAGGTAAATTGTCTGTCATTACACACTTGCAAAAGGGAGACAAAGATTTCCATAGAATGATCGACTGGGTGGATTGCAGACCTAGTTCATACCTAGCCGTTGCCATAAGTAGGCTGCTAGGCAGATGGAGTACCCTTCTCCAGAAGACACCCTCCAGGGTGTTCCAAGTTTGCCAATGCATATTCAGGGTCACTTCAGCCCTTTAACTCAGGATCAGTGTGACTTTTTGTTAATAGAATGTAACAATTGGACACATGCATTTGCCATACTTCTTGTGAAGCACCAGACCCTGAGTTGCCAAGATTCTACCTTTAGATCTGAATACCGACTCACATTCATTTTTGTTTATACTGCAGCTAATGGGAACTCCCAGATAGGTAAACAAGTACACCTGATCCAGTCTGTCTTCACCCGCAAGCCATTTGAACCTCATGTTATGATTACCCTGCATGGTACTTAGGATCATTGGGTTTTGTTAACGTTAATTCTAAGATCGTTCTATTTAATGTACATTTCAAGTTGGATTAATCTCTGCTGTGATCCTATCAGTGTTTGATCAATCATGACCAAATCATCTGCATATAGGACCCAGGGAATGGCATGGTCATGAATCTTTGGTGGAAAGGCCATAATACCCTTTTGGTTTTCAACCATATCCAACAAGTATAAATTAAATAGGGCTGGTGCAAATGGGCAACCTTGCTTTAGTCCCGAAAGGTGTCATCTTTTTGGAGAAGACGCTGTCCTTTGACAGTCTAACTTGAATAGAGATAGACGTGTATAGCGTTTTTATTGCCTCAACCAAATCAGGTGGGCAGTTCCAAGTGAACAGCTTCTGCCAGACTCTCTGCCTGCTGACACTGTCGAAAGCTTGCCCCAAATCAATGAATGTCAAATAGATTTTAGTTTTGGTCTTGATCGCTCTTAGCATTAACAGGTTCAGCATGAAAACATTGAGGCCTGTACCCACTCCCTTCACAAAACGGGACTATATTAGATCCAGGCAGCTAGTATCCGAGGCCCAAGTCATCAGATGATGCAACAATACTTCTGCAAAGATCTTTCCCAGAACATCCATGCAGACGATTGGATGATAATTTCTAGGATCTTCTCTATCACTCTTCTTTAATATGGGGATGATCACGGCCATCTTCCAGGAGATAGGGACGTCCCTTGCCACTAAGATCTGGTTGAATAATAAAACACAAAAATCAGCCCACGTATCAGGATTTAGTTTAAGTATAATGTTGCAAAGGCCATCTGATCCCAGGGCGTCTCTGTCAAGTCCAATCAACCATTTCTCCCTGGGCTTGGTCTCATCTGAATTACCCATGGTATAATATGATATGATAGTTTATTTATATAATGCCTATACACAATGTGTTTCAAAGTGCTTCAAGGAAAGGGAGGGAACAAGGGAAAATACATTGACATCCTTACAGGCCATGAACAGTAAGGATGTGAAATTAACTATCGTACTCGGCCTGACGACATTTCAGATAGTGCAAGTGCTAAGACATAGATAAGGAAGGGAGGGGGATAGTGGGAAGGAAATGGAAATGGAAAGGTGACTACCATACTAGGCCTGACAGCATTTCTGGTAGAGCTGGAGAAAAACAAAAGGTGAGGGAGAGGGGTGCAGAAAGGAGGGGAGGTACAAAACAAGCGACTATCGTGCTAGGTCTGACAACATTTCAGATAGTGCTGGAGGTGGGGGGGCAATTAAGGGTAGGGAGCAGGAGACAGACAAGGTTGCTATCATACTAAGTCCAGGGACAATTCTGATAGAGTAAGTGCATAGAAGAAAGTAAGGGGAGGAGGGGAGGAGATAGGAAACGGGAGAAAGGGAGAGGAGGATTTAACAGAGAGTAAGCAGTGAAAAAGTGTGGAGAAGCAAGAGGGGAGAGTGAATACAATTGCAGAAGTCAGTAGTAACACATAATGTTGCAGGCCAGGATACAAGATGAAGATGGGAACAGCATGATTCAGGGCCACCATGAGTACAAGATGCAAAGGAAATCCAGCATGAGAGTTGAGTAAAGGTGACGAACCGTGAAACAATGAAGTGCATAAAGGTCAAGTTCAGCAGTGGCCACAAGACGGTGATGGTCAAACCAGAATATATCAAAGCAGACTCCTGCAGAAGTAGGCTGGAGTTGGATGAAAGGGGAGCGGGGTAGAAGAATCAAGCAAGACAGGAACACCTGTGTGCGTGAAGGGTTGGGAACACAAGGGAACATCACAGGGAGACCAGAGGGTGTGGGGATGGCCTGTGGGGACGGAGGGAGTAAACACATGTTGGTGCATGTTTACCTGCTGTCTGAGCAGGGGTTCGGGCCCTATGTCCTCCAGGTCCGAACAGGTACGAACTGGAATTGCCTTTTCTTCATCTGCCCTTCACTTCGGACGCCCGGTCGAGAGACACCCTTGATCTAAGAGTTAAGAGCAGGAAGGAAGAGGCAGGGCTAAGAAGGTGGGTGGTGCTTAGGCCAGGTGACCTGGATCCACTTGCACCTGCTCCGAATCTGCAAAAGAAAAGAGGTTGGAGCGCTTCTTAAGTAGGGAAAAATAGCAGCAACCAGGAAAGCACCAGGTGGGCGGGGCTTGCCAAGTGAGGAAAAAGAGTGGCAACCTGGAAGGTGCCCGGTGGGCGGGGATTAGGCCAGGTGACCTAGACCCACTTGCACCTGCTCACATGAATTATAGTCTTGCAAAAAGGGACTGTAAAGTGGGCGACTCACCTGTCCTTCGAGACCGGGCTGACAGTACTGCTGTTTTAATCATCTGTGATTATTAAGTAGGGCCCAGATATCACACGTGTTGTTCTTGCAAATCATTTTTAACATTTGCTCCGCATCTACTTGCAGTATTTGTACGTTTGAAGCTAACAACCAATCTGTAAACTGTTGTTTCCTTTTTTCCTAGGGTTTCTCACCCTCCTATGTGGATTCGATTTAACTTTCTTACATCGGCTCAGTAGATTATCTTTACCTCGACCAGTTATCTAAGCCAAAAGGCTTCCTTTTTCTGTAAGGAATTCTTAGGAATCGCCTTCCCCTTATCGTCTAGGCACGTTATATTGAGGTCTCCAATATAGATAAGAGTATTACTATTGTTTTCACTACACCTCCCGTAGGCCCTCCCCAATTGATCATCAACATTTGTATGAATTGGTTGCGGTTTATCACTTCAGTCACTGTTAGCCCCTGACTTGCGGGATTCAGGTAAACCATGAAGCCATCACATAAAACTTGGATCGCATCCAAGTCTCCTGGAAATGCAAGATGTCATTGTTTTCAAGACCAAGATTTCCCTTATTAAAAAGGTGAACAAATGCTCTGTGTTCCAGGAGCCCATTATCAGGGGACTACATTCCTGACTTTAAATTGTCTCGGTTATGTGTCCCCACTACTTTCCTCTCTTGGCTTTTCGAAGAGTCAAACATCACTTTTATCAAGGCCTTTAGAGTTTTGCAAAAGCGACAGTTAAGGCTGACATCGTATTGTTCTGAAGCTGACCAATAATGGTAGGTGAGAGATCATATTCATAGGGGATTTTATATGTTCTATTTGTTCAATCGTCAGTCCAGTTTTGTGAGGGTTCGGAGGATAAAGACAAGGAAGTTTGCATTTTTTGCCGATCCCCTTCCGAGCACAAGCTAGTTTCCTCTTGTGGATCGTTATACAAGTGGTTCTGTGAAAACCTCTGGTCTCGATCCTCTACATTTGTCAACATTCCACCTTTTCATGTATTCACTATTGTGGACGTAGTACTGGTCTTAATGGGTGGAGAATCTGCATGATCAGAATGCATCGGTGTTGAATGATTACAACTTGGTAAGTCTCTCCGTCTCCTTTGTCGTTCAATCGTGGTATTTATTTCGGCTACAGCGATAGTCGCGCTGCCAGGATTGAGTGCAGCCCTTCTAGTTCAATCAAAATGCTTGCCTGCTTTTCTGATTGTATGAACATATGTGATCATGCACTACCAGCTGACTCAACCCCGTCCAAATTGACTTCCAAAAAGGCACAGTCATCATCCAGATGCAATCTCTCCTTTGAGTTAATGGGCCTCATTACGAGTTTGGCGGTAGCCGTGCCCTTCCTACCGGCACCCGTCAATGGGCCATTACTGGCCCATTACGAGATGAATGGGCTGGTAATTGCCCATTTGCGGGGGCCGGTATGGCCGGGCTCCAGATCCCCATTCTGCCCCAGAGGGCTGAATGGGCGTTGGGAGCATGGTCGGTAAAATCACAAGTTCAGCTTGCAGGTTGCCACTCTGCACGCTTGGTCTGACCAGGCGTGCAGAGCGGCACCGGCAAGCAGAACTCGTAATATGGCGATATGGTAGTTGCCTTACCGCCACATTCATAATGAGGCCCCATATTTTTCCTTTCCTTTGGTACCTTGGGATGAATAAGTAAATTAGTCTTCACTGTTAGGGGAATCTTGTCAGTGCTATCAGTACTGTAAGTCACTTTTGATTTCTCTTGCTAATCATGTTTCACCCCTGAGGTGTGCGTATATCGGCCGAGAATGATTTAATTCCTTTATCTGCACATTCAGTATTTAATAGTGTCACAAACTCCATGGAAATCACCGTTGCCATATCTGTCAGAGATGTTGGAGATGTTGGAAGCATTCGGGACTTCCCACTGCTGCCCAACCCCTGATCGGTTAAGTCAGACCCTTCCACCATTTTCACCGATCTGTGAGGGGACTCTCCACCCATGACAGTGACTGTATTGCCATCAAGGGGGAAAAGCACCCTCACCTTGGGTGCGCTCAAAGAAGCAGACTCTGAAGTTGTTTTATACAGCAGCTTCACTTGACACCGAGTGGGCGGCCCGCTCGACACCATCAATTCCACAGCATTGATAGCACCTAGCGTCTTCACTCTGTCCCAACACCTACCTACTCACGCACCGGCACTATGCATCTGGCGTCTCCTTATGAAGCTGTGAACTTTGATCTTTTTTAAAGGAGCCACTTCAATAGCCAGTTGCCAGCCCACTACAGGAGCAGTCTCACATGCTGGTACTCTGTCTCAACTCCTGCCAACTCACACACCAGCGCTATGCACCCGGCCTCTCCTTATGAACCTGTGAACTTTGATCTTTGCTAAAGGAGCCGCTTCAATAGCCAGTTGCCATCACAATACAGGAGCAGTCTCACACGACAACACTCTGTCTAAACTCCTGGCAACTCACGTGAGTAGACATCAGAGACATCAGGACTAGTGGACATTGACTGTTACAACTAATTATGTCCTTCCAAATGTCGCCCCAGAGCTAGCAATATGCCAACAATTAAATATGTTGGATGGTCTCCAAGCTTTGAGGGAGAACTGCTTCCTAGTCTATAATTCGACTGTTGGAACAATATGCTAACGTTAAATCCAGTTCTACCCATGTTGACTTCTATAATTCCTTAGTAGATAGGTTGTCTCCTTTTCTGACTAGAGAAAACAAAATGCAGCAGCCCAGAACCAACACTATTCATGACTGGTGTGACCAAGACTGCAGACAAGCTAAATCTGCTCTTGTGCAAGCTCTCAAAATTCAAGATGGCAGGAACACAGATAAAATGACCAATTTGAGATACGAATGTAGGGTTCTTTTATGTACAAAGAAGGTAAAGAATATGGAGGAAAAGTGGGCAGCATTTGTGCGTGTAACACAGACACAGAGTACTAAAGAATTATGCCATTTAGGGAGATCTGGCCCAATTAACGTTGAAAGAGAAATTCTAGCCGATATTGTACCAGATGCATGGGCAAATCATTTTCAATCATTGTACTCCTCAAATCAAAGCACAATTGTGAAGGAAGGAGAGGTTACTAGCCCTAGTGAGATCGAAGCGTTAGATCCTCTGTTATTCTCTCTCAACACTAGGGCAAAGCACCTGGCCCTGATTATATTCCAGTCGGTCTCTTTAAGAGCAATCCAGATATATGGGTACTTTTCTGACCACATTTTCTAATGAAATTAATAGTTATTTGGTTCCACCCAGTAGTTGGAGAGGAGAGACAATAATTCCAATGTTCAAAAATGGTGATTTGAAACTTCCATCAAACTACAGACCCATATCCCTGATTTGCTCAGTAGCCAAAATATATGCAAAAGTCTAATTGTACACCTTGGAAAAATGGGTTGAAGAACATAACATCTTGTCCAATGTGCAGGCAGGATTCAAGAAGGGAGTGTCAACTATTGATCAAGAATTTAGGCTGGAGTTTATCCTGCAAAAAGGTGCTATCCTTCAATTCCAGCCCATCTTGTTGACCTCCAAACAGTCTTTGGCACTGTACCCAGGAACAAACTGTGGAAGGTCTTGGCGAATTTGCAGGTTCCTACATCACTTAGCAGACCTAGTATGGCTCTGTATTCCAGTGACTATGCACGTGTTAAATGCAATAAAGGGAGTGAACTATCAAGTCCTTCCCAGTCAACATAAGCATAAAACAGGGTGGCATATTGACCCCTCTCTTGTGCCTATTATATCTTAACAGTTTAGCTCATGACATGTCTCACTGGACCAATGAAGTTGATCTGAAGATCAGATCATGGTAATGTCAATCCCCACTGTTGGGCGGGGGAAACTTGGTTAGAACTGAGCACACACTAGACACACTTTTAAATGAGTATTCAGATCTTGACCCATGTGTGGTCTATAAGCGACCTCACTTAGCTTCTCCATTGTCTTTTAACATTGCCGATGAACGGCGGTCGCTGCCTCATGGGCAGAATTTATCATTATGCTTTGAAATGAGGTAGATACCACCTGCTGATCATAACCAAAAGCCCATTTTGAATTTTGGAAACCGTTCTGAAACTCCAGGGATTTTTATATGGTAGGAATATCCATCCACATGAACTATGGGAATTCCCTTACATGTGCTTTCATGATGCACCTTCTAAGGAGAAGCTAGTTATGCCTCCACATTATTGGTTATCTTGAATCTTTCATCCACCAAAAACTGGTCTTGGGTACAGTCGTTTAGACTGGCTAATCCTTATGCCGTCATGATCTTTATTTTGGCCATATCTGATTTCTACAGGGTAACCCTGCAGGGAAAGAATCCAAGAAATAATCCTTGAGTTAGAGGCATTCACAGTTCATATTCAGTGAAGACCCCAGTCTCCACTGATTGGATGCACTTGGACCTCCCCCTCCCTGTGACCTCTATGCACTTGCATGACCCAAATGCAACGTGTCTGAGGATCGCCTGTGTTCTTCCTTGTCTTCTCCCCTTATTTGCGTTGGTAAAACTGCAGAATCGCTGTCAGACCCATTTGCTGTGGCTCAACTGTTAAATGTCTTTTACTTACTGTGCCTGTGCAGATTGTTATCATCACAGAAATTCAAGGGCTCTGAGCGACTGTTGTTTTTCCCCTTGTTCTCACCCTCCTTGAGCGCTTTGAAACACTTGCATGTGTATAGGCGCTATATCAATAAATAATACAATACAATACTTTACAAGTATAGTAGAGGTGGGTGGGAAGTCTTAACCATTATATGTGCCCTGTAGATCAATAGATAGTAGTTTTGCAATGCCAATACTGCCTGGTCATGTTTCATATATAAGACTGCTGTTAAACAGATATGAGAAAAAACTGTTTCAAGGAAAGATAGTTTATTTTTAATGAGGTAAACCAAGCAGAGGGATTGAGAAATACTTATTTGCAGTTGTTTCACAGCCTGTTTAGGAGTCAACCCACTCCCACTTTATATCTGCCTTCAATAGATGACCAAGGACTGAGTGATTTCTGCATAATACTCTATCAATGTATGACTGTAATTAGCCAATCCTCAGTGACTTCCTAATTTATGTAAATTTGTGTATTTCTTTAATTTTAGTCGAGCCTCAACCTTGTTTTTCTGCGGGTCGAGACACTCGGCTGTCATTTCATGGCCTAAGATTTTTACTTTAGCTATACACCGCTGTATAGAGGGACAATTTCACACATGTGTTCTTTAGTTGGGTGAACACATGGCAGGTTTCCAACAGGTGTTCTCCTTATTTATGGCGTCTACCAGGGTGATTGATTCCTTAGCGTCAAGGTCGTTGCGGTTCCCAGTCAATTGGTCGAAAAAATTTGGTCGACAGGACAATTGGTCGACACCATTTGGTCGAATGCCAAATGGTCGAATTTTTTTTTTTTTTTTTTTTTACACTTTTTTTTTTTTTTTTTTGGGGGGGTCCCCCCCCCAACCCCCTTTTTTTCTATTTTTTTTTTTTCGACACACGAAAACCCACAAAACACATATATATATATATAAAAAAAAAAATTCGACCATTTGGCATTCGACCAAATGGTGTCGACCAAATGTCCTGTCGACCAGTTTGCTGTCGACCAATTGACTGGACACCGGTCGTTGCTAGTGACTGAATACTCTCTCATCTTTTAGCATGTCACAAGTAACATCCTCCAACCCATAATGGCATAGGGAGTACACCATAGAATTCCCCCTCTTTCGGATATAGGCAGTTTCTGGTCTGCTACCATCAGTATTGGTATTACAACCTTCTGGTATGGAACCAATGATGGGATTGGCTAAATCCATGACAAAGGTTGAGAATCAACAGCCATTCCAATCAAGATGTCAGGGGCTAAAATTATGCTTTGGGCATCCTTACTGTCAACCAATTTTTGGATGGTATCACCTTTAACATCTGCTAATGGAGTTGTTAGTAATAGCAGACGTTGTTGCTGAACAATATGTTTTAAATGAATAAAAGCTTCTTCATTAAACAAGGTCTGTCCTTTCCTGATCTTTATTGTCAATGTGTATTCTTGAGTATTTCCTAGAACAATACCTTCTGTGATTTGCACTTCAGTGACATAAGCCAGCTATTGAGCTCACCAAGATGCCTTTTCCTGATCCTTCAAGTCCATTTGGGTCCCCCTGATTTTGGACACCTTTTAATCAAAAAATCCAAATTAATTGCACATCAAATGTATATGTTGTTACCAATGTAAAAATCAGAAATAACATTTCTTACAACCCAGAAATTATGAATTATCTGTGTGTTTCTGACTTTGATCTCCAGCATTCATCAGGTACTAATCAGGTTCTCTGAATCCATTCCATCAAGTCCAGATTCCCATTTATCTATCAGATTAAATGTGGAAAGGTTCTGAACCTTTGCTAATTGCCAAAGCAATGTTTTGCTGATGAAGCTTCTTTCCTGAGTTAAACAAACTTTCGAGAGAACTAGTTCCTTACCTTCGTTGAGTTAAAAAGGGATGAATATGAGTCCCCCCCATTTCTTTGTGTATTAGCAAAAATTCCGAATCTATCTCTGTAATTATCCGCCAGTTGTCCTTGATCATCAATGGAAAGAATGTCAGTGTATTTCACTCCAAAGTGGAAAACCACTCATAATTTGCGGAGCATTTATTGGCAAAGGTTCTGTGGGAGTCCCTTCACTATCATCTTGTTTTTTTCAAACATATTAAATTGATGTCTGGGACTTTAGTGTCTGAAAATGAATCTCCTCTCAGTCTGGATGTTTTTCAATCATGTAATAAGTTCCATTCAAACTGGCATAGTTTGCACTTCTTTTTAATGTGACTGGATGATGATTTTGGGTCATGGGGACCTGGATCAAGCAGTCTATCAAGACAAAAGCATTCGATGTAAACCGTTTCCCAGTAAAACAGGTGTGCTCTGAGGAGCCACAACTATCACCGGATGGGTGAGTTTGTGTCCTCCCTAATTTGATGTTTATTTCTATAACTATGTCTAGTGGAATCTCCTTAGTATCAAAAATATGTAGATCCCCACAGAGGCATTTCAGGGTAATATTATTTTCTATTTTTTTTTTGGTTTATGAGAAAACCTTTACAAAGAAAGAATATTAAAAGTTCAATTTTCATACAAAAAGCAGTATTTCCTGCATATTTAAGAGTGCAGAAAGTGAAAGAGTAAAGCAACAAGATAAAATAACAAGGTAAAATAAAGGCTCAGAAACCAGGGATTTAACTAAATAGACTGATCCTCTTGACTGGAGGATTCAAGAACATGGCTAGTCTGTTGATAGTTCCTTAAGATAGTAAGCTTCTCCAAAATGTTTACTATCTCAGCAGTTAGCATGACTTCTTGGCCAGAGATCAGTCTGTCCCAAAATGCGTCCTGAACTAGGCTCTCCTCTCTAGTTACAAATCTCCCCAGTGATGATACCCTGATCGCCCATGTGCGTTTGCACTCCAGCAGCAGGTGTTTGAGGGATTGTAAATTCAGAGAGGCACAGATCTTGCAAAAGCTTATTGCCTTCTCACCCTGGTTTCTTTGGTCCAGTATTTCACCCATGTGGGCTATATTCAGTCTAAGCCTGAGAAAATTGTTTCTGATTCTTTGGTCCGGGAATATTTCCAGGTAGTGCGGGATGGTGCCGAGCTTTCTGTCCGCTGTCAGGAATAGGTTTGGGGGGTTAAGCCTTCTGATTCCCTCGATCGTTTTAATCCAGTCCTCCGTTTCTAATATTTTTTTGACTTTCTTAGGATTTTGTATGAGAGTTTCTGTTGTTAATTCCAGCCTATGTAGAATGCAGCCAATCTTTTCTTCCAAGCCGAGGAGTTTTTTTGATTTTGACTTTTTTAGATGTTGGTTTACATCGGGGATACACTGGCTGTAATTATGTTACGATAGGGGACAGGAGCTTCCACTCTGCACGGCAACTCAAAGAGGTCAGACCCAACTAAAATCTCAGACTAGCGAGATGAGTGCACGATGGGAGATGAAGAGAAGATTTCCACAAAGAGCCCTCAACTTTGCTCCAGTCATAGTTCCACAAAAGAGGCTTTGCCTCAAGGCCGTAGAGGAGGACCGGGACAACTTTGCCTATGTAGAACTTCTTAAGCGGAATTATAGAAAATTTGCAGAATCTTCCGTTCAGATTTTTCATTTGTGCAATAACTTTTGATTTCTTCCCCAGAATGGAGTGTATCACCTTGTTTGAGGTTGGGTGGGCAAGAATTTCATATCCCAGGTATGTTAACTCGTCCACCCGTGGGATTGCTTTGCTGACCAAAACCCAGTTTCTTGAGGTCACCCTTTTTTATGCATGTTTAAAAATGAGGACCTTAGATTTGGATGGGTTAATTATGAGGCCGTTCAGTTTGGCATAATCGTTAAGTTTGGATAGGAGTTGTTGCAGCCCTATCGCTGAGCCATCCAGTAGCACCAAGTCATCCGCATCGGCTAACTAATGGAGTTTTCTTCCATTAATTCTCAGGCAGATTATTGATGCAGAGGCTAGGAAGTCTCCAATGTCTGAAAGAAACAAATGAAAGAATAATGGTGCACCCAAGTAACCTTGTTGTACTCCCTTCAGGACTTGGATTGTTTCAGATAGATTGCCTGGTTCGTCCAATCTCACTCTGATGGTAATGTTCTTGTGGAGTTCTATGAGCATTGCAAGAAGGGGTGCCGGAATCCCCCAATTATTTAGTTTCTGCCAGAGTAGGGATCTGTCTACAAGGCTGAACGCTTTTGATAAATCGACCCAGCCCCGTATAGTGGAGAACCTTCTTTCTCATTTGAGCTTTCGCTCAACAGGTTCAGGATAAGTCCATTAAGACTGGTAGAAAGGCCTTTCCTGAAACCTGTCTGCTGAGGGGGAAGGATGTGTCTAGAGTCTACCCATAAAGTAAGTTCGTGTCTAGAGTCTACCCATAAAGTAAGTTCTTTCAATATTAATCTCATAAAGATTTTGCTGTCTATGTCCAAAAGGGCGATGGGTCGATAACACGCTGGGTTTCGCCGGTCACCCCCCTTAAAAAATGGAATAATAAGTGCGCTCTTCCATGATGGTGGGAAGACTTTATTCTTTAGAATTTCTTGAAATAAATGGAAGAGTAATTTTGCCCATAACTTTGGTTGGTTTTTAAGCACCTGATAATTGAGGCCATTCGGACCTGCTGCCTTAGAGATAGAGGAGGATGTAATAAGGTCCTCAATTTCTTCCTCAGAGAATGTCAGCGACCAAGTTACGTTTGGGTGAGGATGATCTCTGAGTTCAGTTGCTTCAAAGTTTTTGGACAAATATTCCACCCACTTGTGCTCAAGGACTAAATTGCAGAGTGAGCTATTTTGGCCGGTTTCCAGATGGTTTAATGCCGCCCAAAAGTTCCTGCAATTATTTGCATTGAGGAGGAAAAGTATTCTCTCCCCGGCTTCTTGACGTTTTTGATGCTTGTGGTTCTTTGACCAATTTCAATATGTTTGTTTAGCCTTTTTGAGCTTTTGTATACAGCTGGGCTGGTCTTCTGCTTCATTTTGTCTTATGTGGCGTAGTGTTTGGCGCAGGATTCTCTTCTTGTTGAATGTTTCCTCATCGAAATTGTGAAGGTGCATCTGTTTCCCTGTAGTCTTTCCTTCACTTGGCTGGCAGGTGGACCACACAAATTTCCCAAATTTTTCTGGGTGCATTTCATTTGCCCATATAGCAGGAGGAACTGCCTTCAGAAGTTTGTTTAACTTATTTCCCCCATTTCTGTATTTGACCACTTTCAATTTACCTTTGTGACCCTCCAATTCCTGTGTGATATATAGGTTGGCGACTCTCTGAATTTTGGGGAAGAGGAGTTCCAGCCTGGCGTGATCACTCCCCCCTTCCCAATCCAGAGTAAGACTGGGACAAAGTAGGGTAAGAGATGATGAAATGAAGATGTAGTCTAAGGTTGATTGCAGAGCCCCTTGACGCCAGGTTGGTCCAGCCACTTCCACAGACCTACTTTTTTCATTCATCATGTCCAGGTCTCATGACTGGAAAAAATCCCACCATTGCTTGTCTTTCCGCATAGTACTTTGTTTAGTTTGGCCAGACCTCACATTCCCTGAATTAATACAGTCAGTATTCAGGTCCCCTGCAAAGATGATCTGTGCTCCCTCATATTTGCTCTTAGCCGTTGACAGTAGGGAGTGTAGGGATTCTTATGAAGTCTTGGAGTTTTGACCTGGCAGGATTCAGTAGACGTTAACCAGGATTAGGGTGAGCCGAGAATCATTCGGTCCTATCTCTGCTTTGCAGGCTTGAATGCCCACAATGTTGTTGCATAGTGGGACGATTTATTTGACAGTAGAGTTTTTGGTTGCTATTAAAAGGCCTCCTGCTGGTCTCCCTTTAAGTTTTTGTGCGGCCTTAAGATTCTGTATTGTAAAGCCTTCTATTTCAATGGGATTAACCAGCCATGTTTCCTGAAGCAGCATGATGTCATTCTGTTGTAAAAGATTATTTTTCAGCTGCTTTTTCCTCAAGAAACTCGGCCCTCTGGTGTTCCAGGAAATTAATCGGAGACCCCTTTGTCTAAAGACTGTTCTGCTCCTCGCCTAGTTTCAGGAAGATTTGTGTGACAATTTCTGGGATTTTTGCTAACAGGTTCTCATTTAATTTGGGCCCGGGTGAAACTTTGCTTTGGGGCTCTCTTGTCGCTCTGGTGGTGCCCATAGAGGAGGATGCGTCCTCTACTCCTGTCTGTTTAGGACCTGAGCGATTGACATACCTTCCTTCCTCCTCTGATTCAAATACCCAAAGACCTTCTTTAGCTAGATCGTGTTTGTTAGTGATAAGGGCCTGTTGCGCCTTTCTAGAAGTGAGGGCTATTTCCACAAAGAATTTATCTTCTCTGATCGGAAATGAAAGGTACTCAAAGTCTTCTGAGGCAAAGAGAAACAAATTGTAGTTCTTTTTAATCTCTGAAAGTAGAACTGATCTGCTAAGTGATTTTTCCTTATTTTGTTTTTCTAATCTCAGCCACACTTTTGGAATGGTAAAATTAGGCTTCACAGTTTCTTCTTTTCTTATGGGAAGCAGTACTGTTTTCTTTCCAGTTTCTCTCTGCAATCATCCTGAGGAGGAATTGCAAGATTTATGAATTTCCCTAATCCATTCCGACAATCAACTTCAATAATTGTGGCTCTTTGTGGAATTGCTTCTTGGGCAGCTATTAAGGGAGCAGCACTGGTGAGAGTGGAGGTAGAGCCTGTTTTCCCCATCGGTTTTAAGAAAATTGGCGCTAATTTTATAGCAACTTGTTTTTCCTCCAATTTACCCACATTTGCTTTTCCCTTATTCGATTTTTGTTTCAGAAATATTGGGGCAATTTTTATGTTTGTATGGGCTGATTTTTTATTTTTGTTGTTAAGGGCTGCAGATGGGGATGTTATAAGGTCCGTTTGCATACCAAAGTTTAAAGTTTGAATTTTGATGACACTGGGACCTTCCTTGCAATTTAGGCCTGCCTTTTTCTTCCCTTTTTCCCCCGGTACACGCTTATTGGCTTGTGAAGTAAGCGGATTTGTGGTCTGAGAGGAATTGGAAAGAGGCAGAGCAGCTGTGCTAGTTTCTGCTGTCTTTTCACCAGGCGGAGTGGTCAGATTTTTCAGAAATGTGTTCTTTCCTGTTTTTTTAGGAACATTATTTCTCTGGTTCTTTGATTTCTTTGTATTTTTGTCATGTAAAGTATAGGGAATGATCTCTTTGGACCTGCCCCCTTTTTTCCTTTTTTGCTACTTTTTGCTTTTGGTTTTCAAGGGTTCTTCTGGGCTCTGGCTCCCACTGCCGGTCAGTTGGTCTTGTATATTATCTCTGTCCGTTTTTTGGGCGCTATCGCCAGTGTCCATGTCAATGTCGACATTTACCAGTCTTCGAAATTCTTCCAGAATAGAGTCTGAAAGCGGAGTGTCATCAAAGCAATCTTTTGCACCCTCCCCTGTTGGGATCTGATTCTGGTTTTGGGAGTTTTGTATTTCCAGAGGGAGCTTCTTTAAAAGTTCTTGAGTTGTAACACTGCTTTTTGCTCCCTCTTTCAGTAAATTATGGATTTGGGCAATATCTAACCCTTGTTTGACTCCCTCAATTTGAGTTTCTTTCAGAATTGGGATCAAAATTGCATTCATGATGTTGTTTGTGGCGACCAGTGCTGATTCATACTTCGAGATTTCATGTGACATCTCCAAGAGGAGACCCGCTTGTGTTTGTACCTCAGTTTTAAGAAGGTCAAATACTGAGACCAAAGAGTTTAAAACAAAGCTCAAAGCTGCCAAAGTACTTTCTCCTGGTGGGGGGATCTTTCAGAAAAGATTGCTGTTGGATCTTCCAATTGGTTTTGGGGGTTGGCGAGCTCACCCTATTATCTTGAATGGTATTTAAGGGCGTTTGATTATTTTCTTCACTCTCTATTGTTGGGGTATTTTCCAAATTCGTATGATCGTGGGAGGGTGGCTGCCAGATGGAATCAATAATGTCAACCAGGTCGTTGGCACTCTTGTTTCTTTTTCTGCAGAAGTGGTCATTGATTCTGCTCTGAATCTTTCGTGTCGTCAGGGTATACTCCAGCCCTCGTTTCCAACCTTTCTGGATATGGAGGTTTGGGAACAACCCCTCAGGGGTTTGCTGACTCTCTATATTACTGAGAGCGTAGTTGGTAGCACATACCGGCTGAGCTATAACAGGGTCAAGAGTGGTAGATGCCCCCTGCCCAGCCTCGCTCCCTGCCTCCAGATATGACCCATCCTGTCCAGCCATCTCTTCCTCAAGAGGTGAACTCCGTAATCTCATTACGGGCCTCGAACAAAAACAAAAAAAAAAACAATTAGTAGAGAAGCTTTTGGATTTGTTTACCTTTTTGGTGCGGCCCCAGTGCGCCAAACAGTCGCTTAACAGTCCCTGGGCTTTACTCCTACTGGGCTTAATGCCGCAAGGGTGGTAGCCTTCCTCCTTTGAAGCGGCCCGTAGTCACTTGACCGGGTCACGTGTCCCTCTCGCCCGCCTCCTCCAGGAAGCGCGATGTTGCGACGCCGGCAAGAGCCCAATGTTGCTCGCAGTGGCAGGCACACAGAAATCAGCCTCTGCACAAAAAGAGTTCACCTTGCAGAGCACGTAGCACCAATATAATATAGTGATTTCCCCTGTTCCTTGGTTCAGCGTATCAAGTCACCTATGGCCTTGTATCTGTGACAGCCAATAGGTCACACTGTCCCCGAAAATTGGATAGGTGCGGAAAACTGTTCATCTTTAATTTCCAACTTACAGAGAGAGAGAGTGAGTTAGTGGATAGTTATGATTGTATTTTATTGATGTTTGGAATTTCATGGGTTTATCTTTAGGTAGGCCCCCCAGGAGCATTTTCCTCGGGATCAAGCTCACGTGGGTTGGTCAAGGACTCTGGAGGAATGAAATTATACTTGGAAATGGAAAAAGGAACAGTGACTTCTCCCCCTTCTGTGGGTTTGAGGTCATTATTGCTGCTTAGATTGTTGTACCTAGAAAAATCTTGGGAGGAAAGAAAATACTTTGTTTGAGAGTGACAGTTGAAATTACTGTATATGATTCTTCTTTTCTTCTTGAGTATCGTGCCTAGGAGTTTCTTGGCTAATAGCTTTCTTTTCTTTCAGGTTGTTTTCTGTCATGTTTCTTTTAATTTGGAGTCTTTACTCTTTTGGACGAGATGCACACTACATCTGGAAAAAGATGAAATGCAGGGTTTTATGCCCATGGAGTTCTGCAGCTTTCCAAATGTATTTATCCCTTTTTTCTCTTCAATAAACTTCACTTTCTTCTTTTTATCTCAAACAATAAAAAGGATCCACCATTGGTCTTTTCCAATTTTCAGCAAACTCTTTCACGGGATATAAAAGATCCTAAGCTTCATCTTAGGCTTGGCATATCTTTTCTGTCACATTCCCCTTTTTCTCTTCTCCTTATGCATTTTGAAATGGAACCATTTCCTCTTGTCCTTCTCTGCCCTGACCTGTTCTCACTCTGGCCAAGGTTTCTGTGAGCATTAGAATCAGGATTTTCCCTGCTGGGATCTCATGATCTGGCCAATGCTCTTTGTCAATTGTTTGACCTATCACTCATGCTGTGAACACTTTTCTCCACCCTCCAGACTGCAAGCGTTTTTTGGTCATATCTCTGATTGCTGTGTTTATATGTGTTGCTTGGTCTCCACTCACTCTTGTACTGGGATTGGTTATCCTGGAAACTTGCAGGAGGAGGGTCATTTTCTTGGTAATTGTTTCTCAGAGGTGATGATTGGCTTCTTTTCCTATGAACATTCTGATTTGGATTACCCTGGAACCTGTTCCTCCATCCTAATTATTTCTCTCTGGTGGAGTGTATAGCCAAGGAGTAGCATAGAGCCTAAATATAGTGGGCAATGTAGGTCTTCAATTTTGTGGGATCAGTATTTTGCATGGCAGTAGTTGGCTGGCTTTGAACAAATGGTCTACTCTGTCCGTTAATATCTTGAAGAGCAGAGGAATACGTCTTTGGCCTCCCTGTCTCTAAGTCCAACCAAGGAGTTCTCTAAACCTCAGCTACCATAATAGTGTCTGGAACAGGTGCTTGTTCCTGGTTCATTTCTTTGTTTTTTAGAGTTGTTTGGTTCTGGACTTCATAGGTCTTAGTAGCCTGAGTGAAGATCCACTTGAGAGTTCTTCAGTCATCAGAATTTAACATAAACTGCATCCCGATATATTTATGAAGGATGTGGAATAATGCAGTTTTGAAATCTTAGATTCACTATCAACAAATTTGGGCAAATGCATGCTTGAATACTTGAACAAACTCCCAAGGAGATTGATCCTCAGCACACATTTAATTATAGGCTGCCATGTGAGTTGTAAACTAGACAACTCCAGAGAAGAATGTCAATTTTATGAATTAAATATTGTTTTGGTCATTCTTCAATCCAAATGATGCCATTATCTGTTTGTATAGATAATGTATAGATCTAGATCTAGATGTTCTCAAATAAAATATGTCACATGTGTATGGTACGGGGTCATGAAGCTTTTTATGTCCTTAATCTTTTTGATTGAGTCTTTCACAAACTGTAACTGTGGTTTTCTTTTTCTGTGTCTCCTTACTTGGGTCAAACATTCCTCATCAGAGTCAGAGCCACTTCTTTAACCCCGTTCCCTTCTTACATATTTGTCTCTCCCTGCCGTACCAACTGTACAGAGGTTTTCTATGTGTACGGTACAGGTGGACTTTTCTTTTCTCTCTCGCTCCCATTAGTTTTCTTGTTTATGGGACTCAAATATTTTCTAAGTATGGTATCTCTCAGAATCAGTTTTTCACCATCTACCTGTGGGTTCTGGGTTATCCCCATAATCCTTGTTCCAGATAGGGATCTTTAAAATGCCCCTTTTGGGTTGCATTTAATGTCTCTCAATATCATGGTCGTTCTGATGGTTAATACAGTATACTACACTGTAAATTTTGTTCCCTTAGCTCATTTTCATATCTCGATTCACAGATTCTCTTTTTGGGAGTGCTCTCATTTCCTCTCATGTCCACTCTTAGCATACTAAGTGTGGCACTGCCTATCCTCTCACTTGAAGTTCTTGGTATTGCTCTGAATCTGACAGGGAACTCATATCTTCTTTTGAAAATAGGTGAGTTTGTTTAGGCGACAGGGTGTGTCTTGCACCCCTATATCTTGACTATGGCTAGGTGTGCCAAAGACAACAGCACATCTCTGGGAAGGTCTGTTCTGTGGAGAGGTAGTCACAGGAATTGGAGATAGTCTCCCTTCTTCCATGAAACTTATCTCTTTGCAAATGTAGGATTGTGATTCTGAACGCAACTGAATATCATTAATCTCTTGTCTAAATTTAGCATTATGGTCCATTTCAATTATCATCTGCTACTTATTCTGTACCAATTGTTCCCTAAATCCATTAATGCTAGCCACACTATTATTGAAGGCTATACTTTTGTCATCCAATTTTTCTTTTGTGTTTTGTAGCTGCTAAGTATGTATTTCTTTTACTCGCTCTTGACGTATGGACTGCCAGCTCGCTAATTCTTTCTACAGGTGCTCAATCTGTGACATTACATTATCAGGATCATTCCCTAATTGTTTTGACTTCTCTCTTAATGCCACATGTTCTTCTATTATTTCCAGTAGTTCCTGCAGTCATCTTACTCTGATCACTGTGTGTTCATACCTGTATCAATTATAAGGTGAGCTGATGTATTTCCTGAATTGCAGTGTCTTTTTCCACTGCTAAATTGGTCTGTTTCTTCTTGATGATTTTCATATTATTATATAGCTGATCCAATTCAGCCAGGGAATTTACATCCTTCATGATATGGGTGACAGTTATTTCCTTAATCTCTTTCAATTGCATTTTTATATTCATAACATCATCTAATAATCTATTGGTAAAACTGCTTGATCAGTTATTGTGAGCTTTAACATATCATGTGCCTGTAGGCTTTGCCTATAAATGACATTAGTATTTAAAATGTATCTCTCTCAGCCTTGCTTGGCTTCTCTGAACACTTTCAATTAATCTTGTATTGCCTCAACTAAACTCTGTTGTTCCAGTAGTAACGCTGCTTGTCGCCCAGACACACTTTCAACTGTTTTATTTCTTGCTCTCACTGATCACTAGCTTGTTGAATGAGTATGCATTGCGCTGAAGTCTTTTGAGCAGTTTCTGTAAATGGGTACAACTAATGTACATTTCCAGCCAATCTATCCCGCCACCATCTTGAGGTGAAAGGGGAGATGGGTGGAAAGATTCACAAGCATTATATATCATTATTTCAATGCATCATCTAGTGGGCTTTCTCTTGCCCAAATATCTTTAATTATATTTTGCACAATTACTTTTCATTTTGTCCTTTCATAACTCAAGGTGCTCCGTCAGCCACTGTCCAATGCAGAACATAGCTAGTTAATCCGCTGGCTTGGCACTGATGTCCTTTGATGACATACCAAAAAACCTACGTTGCAGACAACTGATCGTGTACTGCTCATGGAATGCTCAAAAGGACGAGTTAAGACAAGCTTCCACCCAAGGTAATCAAATCACCAACCAAGTTCCAATACTGAGCGCAGCGTCAGAAGAGATCACTCTCCACTGACTACTCATTTTTATTATAAAATCGAGTGAGCCACTACTAAGCACCAGATGTCCTGACAAACTGCAGACACCAAAAGGCTCACCTACGGACTACTAACAGCCAGCGAACAGAGAAATGCTAGCATAGTATACCTGAACAGACTTGAACTACCCACTGAGAGACTAATCATCACAGTCAAAAACGACCTGACAGTTTTTCAGATTCTAATTTCAGATTGGATTTAATTCTAAACCTCCAGGACAGCTTCCCTATTAAGTAGAAACGCTTCACAGGACCGTAACCCCTGACTGGAGCAGTTCCTCCTAATACGAGTTGAAATAGCCTTCAGCAATAGAAGACAAAGTCCAACTTCGTATATAATCATTATGACCAGTTTTCCACCCTCCTGAAGAATGTTGGATAGTGATCTACAGAACAGAAACATGTTGAGTTTAACCTTCTAGTATTTGTCTTATTAGAATGCCATCAGAATCAAATAGAGATTGTTACCATCAGAACAAACATTAATATTATATTTCGTTGTTGTTTTTCCAATTGATTGATCAAACTGGCAATTCAGATTCCTACTGATAAGCATAATCTATCACTAGACTATCATGTTATAATATGTTTTAACAATGTATGCACTTTATATTTGAGTATTGTTTTTAACACCTATGTTTGAATGGAATTGATATATTTTCATAAACTTACTTAACCTTTGGTCGAACTGTTGTACTAATCCATCTACCTATTATATACATATTGTTAATTAGTATATATATATATATATATATACACATGTTCTACATATACCAATCACTAATCTCTAATGAAATAACCAATCCCTCAGAATTACTTTTTTCATTTAAAAAATCAAATAAAAAATCCACCATTCATCAAGATCACTTCTTAAATTCGTTTATTGATATAAAATAAAACAATAACCTGTATACCGAGGGACCCTCTAATTCAATGCACCAATGCAACCTCACCCACATCTGTGATCTTGTGCAGAATCTGTGTTACACAATTCAGAGGTGTGTTGACATTGGTGATGTCCTCTCCTTAGTGTCCAGGACAACAAGCCCCCATTGTGTCAAGATATTTTGTGTGTTATATTCTTTCCACAATAAGTGGGTATCTCAAATTTAACTCCCCTAATATGCAATCCCACCTCACAATTCTTGGACAAGAAACATGCTGTATTAGGAATCAAAATGCTGTTGTATTCAAATATATTCACTTAAAAGGTGGTCCCCTAACTTTATGCTGGGGAAGTCGCCACAATAAAATATATATATTGGTACATTTTTAACTGGTTTACAGAAATAAAAATTGGACTGCCTGTACAACTTTCACTATGAAACCATGCACACATGCAGTCACAAAATAAATCAATTAGTTATATTTCTGAGTGTAATTGTAATAGGACAATATAATTTCTAGACAACACAGTCTAAATCCATAATTACACAGCCGTTTACTGATGATTGTATTCAACCACTTCACATAGAAAATGAAAATACTTTATTATCTCCACTATCAATAGAAAGTATAGGTATCAGAGAATGGGTGCATAGAAAACTGACAAGGTAAAACACATTTGAAATAAACTCCCCCTATGTGTAGTAGATGTGGTGCTGTGGGTTTCTGACTTAAGCATGAAAGTTGAATGCAATCTGTGCTGAGTCGCATCAGACTCTTTAGACATGCGTTTAGGGTCACTGTGATATCAATTTCGAAACAGTGTAGGGGTTTATCCACTCAACAATGGGCTATAGGTGTATGGTTTTGTGATAAAGGAATAATTACCCCTCCCAATTTACTTTGTAGATCCAGTCCCACTAGTACAAGTTCACCCCCTACTGTACAATGTTAAGAGGATGGAGTTTATGTAATGTACTGTGGCATGATTTTCTGTGGCTATGGAAGTGTCACAGCTGACCTCTCTTTAATCCACAATCTTTCTTTTTAAATATCTATGGCTTTCATAGGTCACAGATTAACAATAAATCATGGAGATGTGGAAATATATGCCCATCCACAAACACTGTATCAGACTACACCTTCCTACACCTGTGAAAAACAGTAGTGTTTTATTTAATTAGCTTTGGTTTTACAAAGAGCTACACTTTATGTATTATGTTATGTATAAAAAATATGTTTTTGTTTTGAACACAGTGACAAAGCAAAGTGCAGTGTCCACTTGCTTTGAAATGTGCTCCCCCTACTGGAAATCCCTCCCAGTCCACCCACTTCCGGGTCTATATCTTATTTAATTTGTGGAATTTCTATGTTCTATTTTCTTTGTCTTTTTATGCTTTTCCTCACCCTCGGGTGCCCTCCCTGCTTTTATTTTTCGCTATTGTGACACTTCCTGCCCTCACCCTGCTCCCCTGCCCTTGATTGGCTCCCCCTGACTGGGAAGCCAAAGTACCTCTCCCGACCAAGGACAGGACGCTCTTTCACATCCTGCTCCTTGGCCTGGCCAGGTAAGTCCCCCTTCTCTCGCCCTCTGTGCCCCCTCCTCTACGCCTGCTTCTTGTACCTTTTTCTCAACTTTTTTCCATGCCTTTTCATACTTTTTCTCACTCTCGTGGGCTTTTTCCCCCGCTCTGTTTTCATTTGTCACTATTGCGGCCCCTCAGCTGCCCTCCTGCACCACCCGTGAATGAGTGCACCTGTCCGGAAAGTCAAAGTACCTCTCCCGATCAAGGCGAGGATGCTCTTTCATATCCTGCATCCTGGTCTGGTCAGGTAAGTGCCCTTTCTGTCGCCCTCTGTGCCCCCTCCTGCATGTAGGCCTGCTTCTTGCTTTCTTCTTGTTTTTCTTACCTTTTTCTTGCCTTTTATGCTGGCTATTTTGCCTTCCTTTTCATGCTTTTTCTAGCTCTCTCTTGCTTTCCTCCTATTAATTTTTTGCTATTGCGACCCCTCCCATAATCCTCCTCCCACACTCCACCCTCCTTCCCTGGCCCTGATTGGATACCCCTGTCTGGGAAGCCAAAGTGCCTCTTCTGACCAAGGCCAGGATCCTCTTTCACATCCGGCATCCTGGCCTGGTCAGGTAAGTGCCCCTTCTCTCGGCCCTCTGTACCCCCGCCTCTAATTAGGCCTGCTTTTTGCTTTCTTTCACTTTTTCTTACCTTTTTCTTGCCTTTTTTCCTGTCTATTTTTCATGCCTTTTCATGCTTTTTCTCACTCGCTCATACTTTCCCCCTCTGCTTTCATTGTTTGCTATTGGAACTCCTTTCCTTCCACCACTCGCAATCCTCCTTCCCGGCCCATGATTGGCTGCACCTATCTGGGAATCCAAAGCACCTCTCTCGACAAAGGCCCGGATGCTCTTCTACATCTTCTGCACCCCCTCCATTTTTTCAAACAGTGCAGGCAAGGTAAGCAGTTTGCTTCACACTGCCCTGACCCCTCTGCCCCATTTTGTGCAGCTTTGATGCATTGAAATCAATTTTCAGCGCTCAATGTGCTTACTTGATTTCCACTTTCCCTGCTTCCTGGCTTTAACCCTCTGACACAACCCTTCTGCATCCTTGTGCCCTGATTGTCTCAAGAGCATTACATTACCACATCTACACAGGGCAGCCCTCCTGCTCTAGCAGCTCCTCAAGTTAAGGGCCCAAAGGGCAGCTCCCAAAGAAGCAGAACCAGACCGTGTTGGCCTATGTTAGCCAGCAACCATCAACCAGCAGTTACTGAAAAAGTAAGTGAGGTTCTGTGCAGCCATCATTGCTCCCCAATAAACTGAACAACCCAATCTTATACTTTCTTATACTATCTTGCTCTCTATTAGCTGGTTGTCTGATGCACCCACCACCAAGGTTTGTATAATAATCTTACCTCAAATTTAGCCTGATTGTGTTTAATCAGCCATATCTCGCATTTAACCTGATTGCGTTTATTTAGCCGTATCTCGCATTTAACCGGATTGTGTTAGTCAGCCACATCTTTCATTTAGACTGACTGTGTTTAGTTAGCCATATATCACATTTAGACCGATTTTAGGCAATTCTCTCTCTTTTTAATTATCCCAACTTTAGGTGTTACTACATTTAGGCGAAAAGGTGCTAATTAGCCATATCTCACACTTAGGCGAATTGTGCTCCAGCCCTATTTGAACTTAGACCAACTGTGTCAGTTAGCCGTATCTCACATGAGCGGATTGTGTGACTTAGCAATATCTTTGTGTTGGTTAGCCATTTCTCACACTTAGGCAAATTTTGCTCCAGCCCCATTTGAGCTCAGACCAACTGTGTCAATTAGACATATCTCTCACTTGAGTGGATTGTCTGAGATATAATAGACAATAGGGCTTGTACTAAGACATCAGACAGCTTATCAAATTCTGGAGAAGTTTAGGAATCATGATTGCTGAGGTGACAATTAAGATAAAACTCAGAAAGGGCAACCAGAGTGGAGACAAAGATCACAACTGCCACAGGTGACACAGTTAGATGAATTTCATGGGTAGGAAATGTGACGCATTTAGACAGATTTCAGGGGTGGGAATTGTGATGCACTTGGATGGATGTCAGGGTTAGGCAATCTGATGCACTTAGATGGCTTTTGAGGGGGGATGTGTGACACATTTGGATGGATTCCTGGGGTGGGAGATGTGACGTACTTGGATGGATTTCAGGGGTGGGAGTTATGGTACAGTTGGGTGAATTTCAGCAGTGGGAGATGTGATGCACTTGGATGGCTTTTCGGGGGGTGATGCACTTGGATTGATCCCTGGGGTGGGGGAGTGGTGCACTTGGTAGGATTCCAAGGGTGGGAGATGTGCACTTGTATGGATTTTGGGGGTGAGCGCTGTGGAACTCTTGGGTGGATTTCCAGGACTTTCACCAACAATCCATACAAATAAACTCACTCCTCTGCACACACCTCTCAAACTCTGGACTTAGCACAACCAGACCTCTACAGCACCACAGTCCACACGTACTTCACAACACCACAGCCACAAAACATACCACACATAATCTTGAACAACAGCACATGGTGGCCAACTTCCAAAGATCACATTTATGCTCAGTGAATGGTGTTTCTGAACTGAAGCTGCCAACAGTACATCACAGCTCTCTTTCGCTTTTCCTACTGAAACCTACTAACCATCCACCCTCTCTCCTTGCATTACACATCTGCCTAAGCACCTGGAGACCACACAAGTAGCATTGGTGCACAATATAAAAACCTTTAACATTAACATATATCTTATAGGCACAGAGCCAGCAATGACTCTCAGGAGTTTTCAGGATATTCTCAGAAATCTTACCCTTTTTAGTCTCCTTTTCCCTCATCTAGGATAGCAGTTCTGCCACAGGTAATAATAATTTGGCATTTATATAGCGCTATGAACCCTCAGGTATCTGAGCACTGCTTATTATTACCCACAGTGTGTGGTGCTCATTTATCGACCTCGGAAGGATGAAAGGCTGAGTTTGGTCCTGCCGGGATTCAAACCTGTGTTAGCAGGCTCTGCACAAATCTTAAAGCGAGCGCTCTACTCACTGTGCCACTTGACCAGCATGCTTCAGGTAATTCTGCTTCAGGCTCCTTCATGGACAAGGCCGCTTTCATCTTGAGATATTATCCAAGATCAGCAGTTGTTATACATTTGGAGCAGAGGCTCCCCTTTTGCAAGCTTTCCAAATCATAACCCCCTATTTCCTGTGTATTTCTATGTATATAATGGGAATTTATTCTCACACTATTGTAACGCTCACCTGATTCTCGCAGAGGCGCCGGTCTTGACTGGGCGACTACCGTATCTTCAAAGGTGATGTGTAGCACCCGGTTGGCTCTTTGGGCTGGACCTCTGTGCACTGTATGCCTGACTTCAAGAGTAAGATGTCTGCAGACAGAAAATATGGGATTAATGAACTGGGGTTATTGGGGGTGTCCTATCTCTTCCCTTTTTTGCTCTCCTGTAGACCCCCAAAGGTTAACGCTCTCACCTTAGGTAAGTGAATGTCGAGCTCTCCATCTGCCTCGGGGCAGGGTGCTGTAACCAGTTTCTTCACTGGATCGGTAGCGCAGGACTCTTGACTTCAGAGGACTGCTGTCCGTCGTTTACTGCACGAACTGTGAGTTTCGAGTAATTCTATTGTCTTTAAAGTCTTTAGCAATGATGTCTCTTGTTTTGCAGGTTCCGGCGATGGCGGATGATGGGCTGAAGTGAGTTGAAGATGGAGTCCCTATGATGAATTGAAGCGCCTGGAAGCACGTAAGTAAGCGCTTGTTGCCTGCTTCACGATGCGCTCTAACTGTCTTTTATTTTGCAGGTACGAGTTCGGAGCGGCTGCAGGGTGCCGGAATACCCACTGGGGTTGATGTGGAAAGGAGTAATGGCACGTGAGTATTAAAGTTCCCCAATGTCTTTAAACGCACCTTGTTTTGTCTTTCAGATGCAGGATGCAGCGCCGAAGGCCTCCGGAGCGTGCGAAGAGTCGGTAAGCTTTTGTCTTTCAGATGCCGGAATGCAGTGTGAAGACCTCCGGAGCGCACGAAGAGTAGGTAAGCCTTTGTCTTTCAGATGCCGGAATGCTAACCTGTTCTTTCTTGTCTTTAGAGGTGTTGCTGAAGACTGGATTCAGGATGGTAAGCCTTTTTCCTTAGGCCCAGGATCCGATGCAGAAGACACGATGAGCGTTCTGCTGCAGAGGATGCAGAATAACGCAAAGCAAGATTCATCCACCGGGTGTGGTTTAAATAGCCTCCTGTAGTGCTTAGGTGTCTCCTTCCACAGCCATGCCTAGGTAAGAAAAGAGTTCCTGCTTTCCAGAAGAGTTCCAGTGTTCTGAATCTAGGGAGTGGCTCCTGCCCCACCCAACAGGAAAAGTAGTTCCAAACAGAAGAGGATCAGAGGCTCATCTGGCAGGCAAGTAAGCAGCATGGTCTGCTGCAGGTAAGTCCACCCAAGCATTATGAGCCCGGCGCTTCCAGCGCTGGGACTGGGCACATTTATGAGCCTGGTGCCACTGGCGCCAGGACTGGGTCCAAAAGGTCCCAATTGGGACTGGTTGGCCCTCGGAACCTGGGTTATGGATCTGCTTCCAAGGGAGTTGGGAAAACCCTGACCTTTTGGAAGCAGAGATCATGACAACTATATCATTGTGACCACACACTCTTTGATTGGTGAAGATTTTCGAAAGGCTTGCTTAACAGTCAGACACTCCCAGGGAATACACCCTCTTTGTTTTCATAGTTTGATCATGTTTCTAAACATGTGATAGGCAGGGGCTGTATACTTTGCACACTGTTGAATACAAAATCATATTTTATTCCATATCTCAAAGTTCCAGCATGACACCTTAATGTCGTTCTCACAAACACAGGGCAATGCAACATGAATTTGTGTGATTACTTTTGATGAAATTATTAATATTTGTAATTTCATTAATTATTAATTGATAGTAGTATGTCAAATTTGGTCTCAGTTTGTGTAGGTGATTCTTGGGGTTGTGGAACATGTTTCCTTTGTAATTCTAAGTCCTTTGGTAGTTCAGTTATGTCAAAACTATTCTTTTAATGCATTTCTGGTGCAAACTCACATTTAGTTTAGTTTCCTTGGATTATGAAACCTTGTGCTAGCATCAGGAGTCATGTAAACAGGCCTCAAAGCCCCCTTTGTCTGATCTTCAATTAACTGGGTATCTGGTAGATGATTTTATTAGATAGCTGATATGAAAAAGTGACACTCAAAATGCCCTGAACTGCATTTGAAGTTTGATTCTAGAAATGCTAAGCTCAGAGCAAGTGAATTAATTTTAGACTGCATCAGTCTGAGGACTGTACTTGAGTCCTATTTGGAATGTTAAATGCATTTTTCCTTGAAAAAACTTCCCTCGAGGTGGGTCCATGTAGGTGGGAGGCTTCTCATTAACCAGATGCCTTGAACAGATTGTCTTTGTTGCAAGGATTTCAATGTGTTTCTTTGGTGCAAAATGAAAGAGTATCTTTATTTCCAAATCACAAACTAATATACAGAAATGTCAATCCAACCCCCATTAATATTGTCTGCAGGGCTGAACATGAGTTCAGCTTTTTATCAGGTCCCTTATAGATTCCGCATTGGCAAAGACAAATTAGAAAATCCATATTTCCTATACAAATTACACAGTAATGTATACACTATTTTAAAGTCTTGCACATATTATTATTTCTTAATGTATGTTCAATAGACTTCTAGTTGTATTTACAACGGAATCACTTTTATATTCAATATTATTTCACATATTCTGAATGAAATGCACTGCAAGCTGACTTCCCTGGTACAATATAATGCTTCATTTAAAACGTCAACGTTTCATAAAATTTCAGGGTTGCACACTGTGGTTCTTCATTTGAAACACATTCCGATATTTTGTTTTAAAAAGTTACAGATGAATACATTAAGCTCTATTGAAAACTTAATATTGTTTTCCGAGTAATGTAAGAACTGACACCAGGTTTTCTGTTACGCTTGATTGCATTTTTATGCAATATGCAGAAACCGGCACTTCCTTTGCCACATTTTTGTACGGAATGGTATTATTATTTTTGATTAAATGAAATGCTGCTTTGGACTTTGCATTCTCCACATTTCTTCTTTCGTGGAGTTTTGAACAATGCCTTATGTGAATGCAGCAAGGTTCAATTTTTCTGATCAAAGGAGACATTTTTTTTTTTAAATTAGCCCGAGTAAAATGGCAATCACTAATTATAGGAGTCATGAGAAATAACAGGAACATTAATGGTTTGTTGTGGATAATCACCTTTAAGAAGTGGATGAATTAGTATACTTGGGTTTTCTAATCGCAAATAACAAGCAGGTAGTAAAGATTAAAGTAAATGTATATGCAAAAGGGGATGCATACACGGGCCAAATGAAAATTATATTTACGAAATTCTGCCCGATTCTCTCTACAACCTGTGCTTGTGGTCTACAAAACAAAAGCTATCCCCTCTATTAAATATGGTCTGGAACTCATTGAAATGCAAAAACTGACCTGGTTGAATATTCTTGAAGGATGTATTTGGCAGAGAGTATTGAGATTGCCAACTTGAACTCCCATTGCGACGAACAGAGCGGAATTAGGTCTGAGAATCCTAAAATCAATTGTTAAATGGAATAAAATGAATTTGTTTATAATAACACCCTACTCTAAAAACCATAATTCATTTAATGAAAATGATGAAATTAAACAAGCTGATAGACATGCAAGACTTGGGGCCGATTTCCCAAAATGTTTTCCATTTAAAAGCATTTTTGTAAATCAGTCCCTAGGCATATATATTGGATCAAAACATGTATTGTAGAACTACAACATGGTTAAGCAAGAAATGAAGCGATGAGACATAATAGAAAAAGAGGCACAGTTTTGTATTGTATTAATTTATTTTTAACATTTTTTAAAACACCCAGACCCCTGGGTATAACAATGTTAAACGACAGTTGCTGACAGCCATAAGTAGCGCTCAAACAGGTTCTGGTATTGCTCATATTTGTCAAACAGCCAAGTTTTTACTAGCTTTTAAAGGTAATGAAGTATTGTTCATCTCTAATGGGTGATGGCAAAGAGTTCTAGGGAGACGGGGCAGTGACGCAGAAGCTGACCCTGCCAGTTCTTTTGTTCTTGAAGCAGGGGTTACCAACAATGGACTGGAATTCAATGTTAGCGCCCACCCGGGAATGTACTGAGTAATACAATTATTGAGGTAAAGGGGTGCCTCTCTATGGATGCAACAGTGCTTGATAGACAGAGTTTTCAAGTCCACCCAAGCTTTGATAGGGAGCCAGTGGGTATCTGGTTTCTGTGCTGCAGTCTGAGCATTGTAATCCAAGGGCAGCTCTGAGAGCTTTAGTTTGTAGTAGTTGAAGTTTGGACAAGTTGGCAGGAGTGGTTGCCATAAATAGGACATTGCAGTAGTCCAGTTTTGAGAGAATCAGTACTTGTGCGAGTGTGAGGCAGTTGCTTGGTGAAAGGAATTGCCTGCTCAGGGAGATGAGCCTAGCTGTGTAGGTGGTGGATGATGCTAGGGCATTGATATGCCTGGTCATGGATAGCTTAACTTCAAGATGGACACCTAAAGTTTTGATCTGTTTCAGGACGGCGATGGTTGTGCCATTCAGGCATGGATGGCCACACACGGCTTATGCCTGAACGATGAGAAAACCGAAATCCTACTCCTCGGATCCAACACTAATCTAAAAAAACTCAGCTCCAACTATAAGGCCTTCAACATTGATGGCAACACCATCACAGTGGCCAAAACAGTGAAAACGCTAGGCTTTCACCTTGATGCAACCATGTCACTAATAAAACAAGTCAACTCTCTAGCATCCCCTACCGCCTACACATGCAAGCTAAACAGGGCAAGCAGAGCCTTCCTCACCCAACCCAGCTGCATCATCATTGCCAATGCCCTAATACAATCCAGACTTGACTATTGCGATGCCATGTACCTAGGAGCCAACAAATACATTACCAACAAACTACAGACACTACATAATAACGCTCTCAGAACAGCCCTTAACCTACCCTCCAAGGAACACATTTCCAACAAAAGGAAAGAACACAAATGGCTCAAAATCTCTGACCGCTTCTCTCTCAAAACGGCATCACTCACCTTCAAATGCTTAAACAACGCAGCCCCCCCCCCTATCTCGCATCCAGAATAAAGAAAAAAACCTCCACCCGCCCCACCAGATCGATTAACTCTTACTGCCTGCAGGTACCCAACTTCAGATAAAAGAAAACCGGCGGCAGTAGCTTTCCTGTCTTGGCAGCCCAACATTGGAACGTCCTCCCACTCAACATTAGGACAGACCAATCCTACTACAGCTTCAGGCGAAACACCCTCACCTGGTTGCGGTCCAATGATCCATATGACTAACCCGGCCATGAAACCTGAATGCTATGCACAGCATTAAATATGTAAATATGTAAGCAATTCATTAACTATATGTATATATGCACATACCACGCAATGTAATGCTATGCCTCTTCTTCATGTGTGCCTTATCCTGCAACTAAGTTTTTATGTAATCCTACCTTCCTGCTCTCTGCTGCGCCCTGTTACCTCTGGGTTTTGCGCGCCATACTAAATAAACAAACAAACAAACATTAATGCCGAAGGATGAAAAGGATGAATCGAAGTGTTTAAGGTGATATTAGGTGCCAACAATGAGGAGCTCTCTTTTCTCATCGTTTAGGCACAGATTGTGGGTGGCTATGCAATGTTGGATTGTACTGTACACTGTGTTGATTGTGGTAGTGTCCTGTGCATGATCACCCATAATGAGGAGGAGTATTTGAGTGTCATCTGCAAAGTTTGTGTAGATAATTTCCCTATAGCATCATGGAGATCAAATAAAGGCTTGGTGTATGTGTTGTAGAGTGTGGGAGAAAGGCAAGAGCATTACGGGACACCTAGTGGGGCTGGGATGGTGTCAGCTGCAGATTCCCCAATGAATACTCTGGTGCTGTGTTCACTGAAGAACAATGTGATCCATGCTGATGTTTCAGGAGAAAAGTGGAAATGTTGGCTTAGGTGTTGGCAAAGGATGTTTTGGTTGACTAGGTCAAACACAGCAGAGAGATCTAGAAGGAGGAGGTTGGCGAGTTTGCCAGACTCTCGGATTTTGTCCATTTGGATGTTCAGGTCCAGCAGTGCAGTTTCTGTACTATGCTTTGGGGGGAAACCAGATTCCCTTTTACAGAGGAAGTGGTTAAGCTCCAGGGACTGTTGGACTTGAGCATAGGTCATGCAATCTAGGATTTTAAGTACAAAAGGAGCTGTGGTAATTGGTAAGGATGGCGTGGTCTAGGGAGGTTTTTTTAGGAGTTGTGCGATCCAGGGAGATTTGATGTTAGACGGCACAGTGCTGGTGAGGAAGGAGGCATTGGCAAATTCTGTAATTAAAGGTGTGAGCACAGAGCTGCACTATGTGGGCAGGGCAAGAGCTGCCTTTACAATTATAAGGTTTCAGTGTTTTGATGGTTGCAATCACTTGCTCTTGTGTGACTTTGCAGAGAGTGAAAGGGGGGTATGAGAGGAGAGGACCCCAATGGGTTGTTTAGAAGAGTTGGGCATGGTGGTTTTTTTTTTAGCAAGCAAGGCCTTCTTGTCATTGATCTTGCTGAGTAGTGTTGTGATTTTGTGTGAGAGGGCATCTTGTACCATGGTGCACCAGGCTTTGTCTGCACAAGTGCCCACAATAGGTGGGATGGGAGTTTCAAGCTCACTAAGGATGGAAAATAATTCTTTAATATTGAAGCTTGCATTAGAGATTCTGACATTGCAGCAGTTGATTTGGAGGCGACTACTTATTTTTTGTATGAGTAGGCAGATGTGGTGCAAGCCATACCGTTGCTTGGAGAGGGGTGCTTTTTGGCTAGATCTTCTAAGGATCTTCGGTTCCTTCGTAGGGTGACTAGATCCTCTGAGAACCAGGTATTCTTAGGTTTGACAGGTTTTCATCAGTGCATGTTGGTCGAGAGTCTGGAGGAGACATGCGTGAAATTGGTTGGCCAGGTCTTCGAGAGTTATTCTGGGCCTGGGCATTTGAGTTGATCGTTGCTATGAGTTTGGGCCTTAGGTTCGCATGCGTCAGGTTGCAAGTATTATGTACTTGTATGGGGTTCAATCTGGTCAACAGAGCTTTGTGGAGCTTGGTCGGGGAAAGAGTGAAAAGTATGAGGAAGTGGTCGGATCAAGATACAGGCTGAGATGTTGATGGTACCATTGGACGTAGGAATCCAGTCCAGAGTGCACCCTTTGGAATGCATGGAGCCATCTATCAATTGGGTGAAGTTCATGTCCTCAAGAGCTCCTGTGAGCATGGAGGCTTGGGATCTTGGAAATCTTGTAAACTAGATTAAGATTGGCAAGAATTATACATTTGGTAAAGGATTTCCTATACGAGTGATAAGGAGAGGGATTTCAAAATCAGGACAGCTGTGCCCTGGTTGCCTAATAGATTAGGAGCAGGTTGAAATGTATTTGTGGGTCAATGGTGAGCTTGAGGAGCAGCATTTCATACCCTGGGGTGGTGGGTAGGATACAGGGCCTAATCTGCAGTGAGGATCTGGCTATGAAGTCTACCCCTGTGCCTATTGCGTTAAGGCGGTCCGACCTAAAAATAGTGTAGTTGGCAGGGATGGCTAGGGAGAGAAACGGGCCAGTCTGGTGGTCCCTAGTACAGAACTGTAGGTGGTAGTAACGGGGCACATTCTAACCCAGAGTCTAAGTTGGCGGGTACAGTCCAAGCTGGGAGAGGAGAGCCTTGAAAGCTGAATACATCGTTTAGATGTGAGGATGCATTCATGAGTGAGTGGTCATTTGCATGAATCAGGAGAGACTAGGCTGGTGGTGGATGAGCCAGGGCCTGAGAGTGCCTGGCCACGTTTAAGCATGTGGCTGGTACTATTAGAGACCTTTGCCAGGGGCTGGGGTTCCGACTGAGTAGGGATTGGGTGTTGCACTTGTAGGGAGTCTGATGCGTTGTGAAAAGGCATTCTGGTGCATGGCACAGTATGATGGAACAGGGTGCTGGTGCTGAGTGAGGGATATAGCGTGCAGCACTGAAATAGCACCTGGGAGCTGTAAACAGAAGGGAGAAATGGAGTAGCGAGGGGGCTGGCGGCTGTAGTGAGGGCAGTTTGATGACTCTAATCAAAGATTTGTCAGAAGGTACTGACTTAGGGATAGGGAGTGGATAGCCAGTAAGTGTGTGGCCGTGGGGTGGCTGCCCCGCGATATGCGTGAGATGGCACAGGAGCTTGTGATCTGTGAGGGCATGCATCACTGTAGCTGAGTGGTAGTGTGGTGCAATGGCGGGCTGCAGCGATGCAGTTTTCAGGGGGGGAAGCTGTCGCGCCTGGGAGGAGCGCAGGTAATGCTCTGTGACTATGTGTGGTCTATGGAGAACAGTGGGTGCAATTGCACGAATGGGGAGGTCGGTAGACATTTGTACGTGGCATGGGTTATCCATGACATGCTGGAGGAGCAGCGTTCTTGCTGGTGAACCAGGGAGTCGTGCAGGGGAGCCAGAAGAAGCTGGTGGTGACGGAAGGGTTTTGGGACATCCAGATTCCTCCCTAGGGACTGTCATATAGCAATGGAGTGCTTAGTGCATCCTGACCAGCATAAGGGGGGTAATAATGGCATTGGTGGCTGCAGGGGGCTAACAGTGGGTCTGCGCATATTACGGCAAAGCTGTTGGGTGTCCTGACCCACGTTTGAGCTATCATGCTGCAACATTTGGTGCTGCGGGCTTAGAAAATCCAAGATGGCCAAAAAGCCCACATGTGTGCCAAAATCCAGGAGAACCACGCAGTTTGTGCACACTAAAATGGTTGCCTAACTTGCCACCCACCAGTGCGAGCAGGATGGGCCGGGGTGCCATGAGTGAAATGTGTGCCAAAGGAAAAAACGCACTTTAAAATCACCTTTTGTTTCTCTGAATGCCAGCTCAAAATGCCTATTTTCAAACATTGCAACACATCCAAAAATCTCACTGAACACCAGCGGACATCTGGCAGAATGAAGTATGTGTGCATACTAAATCTGGGAAGATGAAGAGCCCAAAACAATGTTCATAACAAAACTGGCTGGGCTATGCATGTCAGCAGCCTAACTGAAACTGGATTAAAACCACCAAAATCAAAATGTTTAAATTAACTGAGTGACCTACTTTTGAGTGTCACATAGTTTGTAACTGTTAAAATGTCATAGTTTTGAACTTAGAATCAGCGTTCTAGCTGCATGTGTAAAAATTGTTAGTTTTATTTGAATGCAGAAAACTAGGCAACTAAAAGTGACATTAGCTGGGGCCTGGCTTAAGGAACTGGATTCTGCCTGACAACTTCCCCCCAATTGGAGTGAAACTGGATCCACAGCAGTTCTCAGGCCTGGCTGCATTGTGAGGGGAGGTTACCGCTCTCTGATTGAATTACCAAGGGACTGCTAGAAACTAAACAAAGGACCCAGGCAGATGGTTATTAGGGTGGTCGTAAATGGCTTCCTCTTGAACAATGGGCCTTCCAGGACCCAGGCAGATGGTTTATTGGGGGAATTGTAAAGTAGCTTCCTCTTGGCAGAAGCTGGGAGGGGCAGGGTCTCTGAGCTTGGCAGAAACTGGATAAACTGGTTTCTACACCATGTGACCTGAAAAGACACACCCCTGTTGGCCAGAATATGATTCTAAGAAAGATGTATAACTCACAGTCCGGACTTGTCAAAATTATTTAAATGATACCATAATTCTTGTGATTTTTCTGTGCACGTTTTAAGACACGTTGGGAATTTGTGTGATGTTCTGGGGCAAAACCCTGCTATTTATGGATACTACAGACTCTGTGTTTAAGCTGGAGACATGGGAATTTACTGGCCTATGTAAGGACAGGCCGTGTATATGTGTAGAATTTTTAATGAAAAACCAATATTGCAAAACCAGTTAAAAAACGCAAAATGTTGCCGTTTCTGAATGCAAGCTCTTAGAAACATCAGAGTTTGAACAGAGTATACCTCATGTGATACGTGATGTGTGCATGTAATTTCAAACCACTGTGTATCTATGAAATATGTCTTTAGGTCAAATATAGATTTGTGGGCAAACTGACCAGGGGAGGATCCTTTGACCCATAAAACCTACAGCATCACCATGACACACATTTACTTCCCCCAATCAAAGCAGTGCGGAAAGCTAGATCAATGGGCAGTTGAGAGAGGGGCTGGCTAGTGATGCTGCACACACACCCACTTTCAAAACACATAAAAAGAGACTGCTGGGACAGGTAGAGACATTCAATTCCATTTGCTGCGGAGCATGCAGACTGACGACTTCACATCCAGAGATCCTACACTTAAACTTCCAAGCTAAACAGAGACTACAGAACTTTGAACCAAGAAGGCCCACTGCAAGCAAAAGTATTTGTCAGCAGGCCCAAAAATCTTTTGCAGACTATTCACAGCCGGACCCAGGTGTTGATTCTGGCCTGAAACCTTGTGCCAGAAAGATCCAGAAGCAGTGCTGTACCCAGAGAAAGCAGAGCAGTATCCAGAACCAAAGGCCAGAGATCCAGAGTGACCCAGACCGCTGTTAGCAGAACCAGAGAGCTGACCCAGATCACTGTGAAGTGCCGAGACCAGAACCGGAGTCCAGTCCAAACCTGACCAGATCCGTGGCGAGGCTTATTTCAAAAATATATTGTGAGTACCTAGCAGAACTGTGCAGAACCAATCTCTTAGTTAAAATAATCTAATCCAAACTATTTTAATCTAACCAGAACTGCCTCCTAGAAGTTGTCACTTGTTATTTTGCAAAGCTGTCACCTGTCATTTTCTAGCTGCAAGCTGTAACCTGTCGCTTTGAACTTTTAAAATTTCAAATCCGAAAAACTACCTTTATTTAATCGTCCGTATCTCTGGAACCGTTTGGGCTAGGAACTTGGTTTAACTTTCCTCTGAAAGCTTAGAATCTCAGCTTATACTTTTGCCATAATCATGATTCACGCATTCGCGAATTTTGCAGCGATTAGCGATTTGGTTAAAAAATCCAGCCACAGCAGCTTCCTTGCTTTCCTTTGCCAAAAATTCGTTTAACCTGCTAGTTACTCCTAGATCCTTGCTAAAGTGAGCCTGAACTCATCCCAAGTATATTTCACTCACCCTGAACCTCCTAAAGGGAATTAAAACCATTTTCAGCATATTCCTCACTTCATTGCCAGCACATATAAAAGCATTTTGGGCCTGTGTTTCAACTTCTATCCGTAGTCTAAGCTTGCTGGGGTGAACTGAATTACATTTGATTGCATTTCTGAGAACTGTGTGCTTTCCTTCCATTTCCTTGCATTGCATAAAGGGGGGGGGGGTGAATTGCCAGAGAAAAGTGATTACATTGTTTTGTTGAAATCATATTGAGTATTTTCTGTATTGCATTTTCATTCAACATTGCATCCATCTGAAACTAGATAAAGCATTCTCTACCACCTTATTCTTCTGTTCCTATTCCCAAGCGTGCTACCTCATCCTTTATACTACTCCTGGGTAATCAAATCAGTTTATTAGTAGAACATTACCCATTGTTGTTAATAGCTCATGTTCTGAAGTGTGATATTAATTATTAATTTATTATAAAGTGTGATATATATATATATTGTTTACATTCTCAAATAAACCGTTTAAACTTGCAAAACAGAACTACTTCTTGGCTCAGTGGGGTCAGGGGGATTCCAAGAGAGGGGTGTTATATAGGGGTAGTCATCCAGACCTCATGAACTGGACATAAAGATATATCAATAACGGTTTCAATTCAGTATCCCAGACTAGTCATTGACTTAGATGTGGTGCCGGATTGAATCCTCTTACAAATTGGGGGCTCGAGCCGGACGTTTGGGTTAGATCTATCACTTGTGCAGATTAATACAGTGTGCTAACTGACAGGAGACATACATCCGGTCGGATCACCACGCTGTGTTACGCTGTAAAGCACTCCTCAAAGGAACGCTCTAAGGAAAAGGTCTGTTTTGCAAAAATAAAATACAAACTTCTGTAAGTCAGGAAGGAACTCAAATTCCAGAATGACGACCTTGGTAGATATGAAAATAGCCAGAGAGCACTTCTTACATAAGCTATTTGTGAGAGGTGAGTGGACTCATCAGGACCAGACGGTCTGGTTGCAGGCAATCGCACCCCAGATCACTGAAACAGGGTCAGATACATGGAGAGACCAGGGTCCCTTACATGTGGCCCTGAGTGAACTATATATGGCCCCTAAGGCCAAGGATGAGCACAACAAGATTGCCAGGGTAGCGGCATATTTATATTTACATATGGGAGCCATGCAGTACAAATGTGCTGAAGGCCAAGATCTGGCGAGTAGGCAACTGCTGGCATTACAGAAGGCCCAATCTGATCTGGATTCTTCTGAGCAGAGGCTGCAGAGGAGCCAGGAGTCAGAAAATGATGGTAGGCAGTATATCATTAAAATAAAAGAGGACATGGATATACTGCAACAGGAAAAGGCTGACCAGGATACCAGAATTCTGGCCTTGCAGAAGGAACGCCAAGACAGTTTGGACGCCCTACTGCAGAGCCAGAAAAAGCTGGAGCAACAGATCAATTTCAACAGGGCATGCACAGAGCAGGTAGCCACCCTGCAAATCCAACTAGACAGAGAGAAAGAGGAGAGCAATAAACTGATCCTGAAAGACCTGGATACCCAGGCAGAGTTTGATCAGGAGCGCCAGAAAGCTGGTGCCTTCCAAAGGCTAAGGGACGACCTGACGGTACAGATGCAGACTCTTAGTCGGGAAAGGGACACCTTAGGCCAAGAAGTCTGCCACTTAAAAAGAAAAATGGAAGAAAATCACCTGGCCCACCAGGGACTGGGTGACCTCCAAAAAGAACACCAGGACTTGCTAGAGCACACCAGGAGGGTGGAGGAGGCTCTGGCAAGACAGGAGCAGGCCAGTAGGGATGGGACTCAGGAGGTAACCCTCTTGCAGCAAAGACTGGCCCAGTGCTCCAGGACCAATCAGGAAACGCAGAGAGAGAATGAGGCTCTCTGCCAGCACAATGATAGGCTCCAACAACAGGTAGCAATGCAGGAGAGACTGATAGAGTCTAGTAAGGCCTTAACTGAGGAACTGAAGGCGCAGGCTCTTGCAATGCAACAGGGAGCCGGGGCGGATAGGGATCAGGTTCGCTGGGAAAGGGAAACTCCTGAGCATAACCTCAGGAGCCCTAGTACCAGAGGCCTTTATCTCTCTCAGTCCCTGGACTCTGCCACCCCCATGTCCCCTGTCGCACATGAGCACCGGGCCACATGGATGGCAGATTACTATCCAGCCAGAAGCATGGGGCTCATAGGCCAGTACCTCCCAGGAATGGATGGGCGGGCATCCGGGTATGGGCACCCAAGCACAGTGCAATGTAGTGGGGAACCCCAGGAGAATAGGCCCATTAAGGGCATCCTGAAAACTTCTGCCCAGTTAGGTCAGTGGGGGGGGTACCCATCAAATCCTGGCAGCAAGGAGGAATCTGAAGACTCCTCTGAACGGCGCAGGACACAGGAGACCAGGTCCCCACATTCTGCCAGCCAATCCCAGGCTCGCGGAATCCGGGAATACCTGGAAGATCAGACAGGAACCTCTGGGAGCAGTGCCTCTGAGTCAGAGGATGAATGGACCAGGGTTACCCGAACCAAAAAGGCCAATAAGGCAAAAAGGGCCTTATTTAAGGACCCATTGAAGCAAATAAAGGCAATAAGGAGTGTCATCACGCCTTATCACAAGAACGCCAAGTATTCTGTTTGGGAACACTTGGAGCTTTACGAGCAAATGATGGAGACTTTCTATTTGAAGGACAGCCAAAGCTGTATTCAATATGTAAAGTGGACCTTCTCACCAGAATACTCCAGTTTCTTTGCGGGGCTGGAGGACCAAAATCATTTAAGATGGTCCACCTATAAGGCGGCCATCTTGAAACATTTTTCTGTTCACAGAAATCCTCAAGAGGCTCGCAAGGAAGCCTACAATTTGCAATGTGGGGAGGATCAGGCCCCACAAGAATTTGTGCAAGAATTGAAACGTGCCTTTGCGCAGACCACCCGAAGGGTGCGCACAGACAGCAGAGAATTTGTCAATACATTTTTCCATGCCTTGCCCAAATATATAATGACCCGGCTCGTGAGAGATTTTCATGAGAAAAGATCTTTAGACTGGGTCATTGAACAGGCTACCCGGATCTATGAGGTGCAGAAGCCCATAGAAAATAAAAGCAATACCCAGAAAAATCCCAAAACCAACAGCACCCCTGCTGCTGCCAAGGTGGCAGAGGTAAAGGTTGCCCCCGTTTTAGATTTGGAGATGGGGGGGCCTAAAAACCTGCCTGCACCAAATAATTCACAGCCCAGAAGGCCCTCGGGCCAGTCACAAACAGGGAGTCGAGGAGGTAGTCCCACAAATGGGGTCCCCCGTTCCCCTGACTATGTAAGTCCCCGCTATAAGGGAAACCGACCAATCCTGGGTTATGTGTGGACTCCTCCAGCCCAAGGGGGGGATCCAGCCAAGCACCTGACCCGGGGAACTTCCCTCCTAACTTCCCCCAGGAGGGCAGAAATTCTCCAAATCCTGGGCAGAACTTTTTCCCCAGGTATCCACCCAATTTCCAGCCCCAAAATCATCCATCCTTCTTTCCCCAATTCCCTGAGCCCAGACAACCTAATCCGGGATAGGGGAGGCCAAGGGTGGAGGGGTACCAAAATCTTCCCAACCAGGGGTACTACCAGAGAAGGGATAGCTACCCTTCCCGGGATCAGCCCAGGGGAGAAAATAGAGCCCCGTATCAGCCTGAGCGGGTTTCCCAGTTAGAGCGCCAGGTCCAAAATATGGCACGGGATCTGGGTCACATACTGAGGGCTCAACAGAACCCTCAGATGAGCATGCCGCCGCAGAATGCCCCAAACTCTGGACCTGGTGCTCCAGAACAATGACGGGGGCAGCACCCCGATAACACACCGGTTCCCAGGGAGGAGGCACAAGGGGAAGGGGGGTGTAAAGCTTTGGAGGAAGCTTCCTTCCCAACTTGTAAACAGCCCCCGGAAAACCAGGAACCGGAAACAAAATCTCCTACCCCTGAAAGCCTGCCTCCCAAGGAGCAGAGGTGGGGTAGGAGAAACAAAGGACCCAAACAGACCCACTTTGTGGAGGAGGTACAGATCTTCCAATTTGAGGGAGAGGGATCCTCAGAAGATCCTGGGAAAAGGATCTTCTCCTTCAGAGATGGGGGAACTCCTCCCAAAGAAAAATGGGTCCCAAGGGATTCCAATCCAGACTGGGGAGATATGGAGACTGAGCTACCGCCGCCCATCATCTCATCCCAGAACCCACAATACCAAAATCCCCTGGTTCAAACCCATCCTGATGACTGCCTCCAAAAAGGGCGGGGCAGCCCAGAACTGGAACCAGGGGAACCCACAATGGCTCTGATCTCCAGTTGCCAACTTTTTCTTTCAGATTCCCAAGGCTCTCCACAGAATTCTGCCCAAATCTCTTCTCTCGCCATGTCCAAAACCAGAAAGTTAGCCCACCAGTTGTCCAAAAATGTGCATTATCTGTGCCCCCTTGAGGAGAAGGAGGGAAGATACTATGCCCTGGTACAAGTACAGGGGCAGGGTACAATTTTGGCACTGGTGGACACTGGATCCCAAGCTACCCTTCTGTCCAAAAGGGCCTTTGAGGAACTAAATGCAGGAAGGGGGGAGAATTACCGTATTCCTCTCACCTCTCTTCCTGGACAACTGCAGAACTTTGACAGGAAGGAAATCCCTGTTGAGGGGACTGCAGACTTGGACATTAAAATTGGGTGACACAAGGTGAAACACCCGGTCATAGCAGTGACTCCAGAGGGCCCCCCTTGTTTACTAGGGAATGACCTCCTGAGAAGGTTGTCACCCCTAATAGATTGTGTAAACAAGGTCCTCTGGACCCAGACTAGCCGACCAATAAAATTAAAACAGAGTGTCAACCATGTTAGTTTAAACTGCACCTGCCACATGGTTGAACAAAAATCTGACCAAGTAGAATTTCACTTCCAGAACAACCAAACTCCAGAGGTACAGTAATAGCAGTAGGACAACAGACTGGTGATGGGGGGTCCTCTCTATTTCTGAAAATCAACCTTCCTTCCAGTTTAAGGTGGTATTCCACACTGGAAGGAAACACCCTGAAATTCTTTACTAATCCACAATCAGAAACTCCCACTCCTATAGTCCAGAAAGTTGTGAAATCAGCTCAGAGCCTGGCTGATATTCAGCAAATTGGAGAGCAGTTGTTCATCCCTGTTCAGTTAAATGGTGGGAAGGACTCTGTTCTCGCTCGAGTGTGTGTGAACAACGGTAAGAGCTTCATCAGCGAAGCCATGTTCCGCCAACTCCCAAAAGATCCAGCCATTCCCACATTCAAACTGATAGACAAATGGGAAATGGACCTGGAAGCACCCAATTCCAAACATCTCCTGCCAAGCAGGTGTATGCTCAAAATCTCCATTGGCAACAAGAGCATAGTCCACAATTGTTGGGTCGTGCGAGACGTCTCTGCCGCCTTTTACTTAGGCAGTGACATTCTCAATCGCTTTGCCATTAGTTTGGACCTAATAAACTTCAAAGCTTGGTCCTGATTAGCGGATAATCCCATGGGCTTTGATGATCCAGAAAAAGCATTTAGGTCAGCTCAATTGCTACCTTATGGAGTTGAAATTCAGATCGAAGAGGAAGTCACCATCCCAGAAAGGACCCCACAATTCTCCCTGGAAGTGAAAGTTAAAAGAGGACAAAAATTGCAAAACCCTGATGCTTACATACATCTAAACGCTTCTCTCCAGCAGCAAGGGTTGGGGGTAAAACCAACTCCATTAGTCAACATAGAACATGACACCATTCCAATAGAGGTGGATAACAGCGACTTAAAGAGTATTACTCTAGCCGCAGGCACCATTATTGGAATGGCGGTTGATGACCGACATTTTTCCATTGATCTAGGAAATGAACTGTTAGGACCAATCCCCAAGGACTGCTTTGACAGTGACAGTGATAACAATACAACACCAGACAGGATTTTTACCCGGCATGGGGGGAAATTCCTGGTGTACACTTCCTGCCCTTATGGTAAGGAAGATGTGACTTGTGACTTCAGGAGGGATGAGGTGATTTTCCAGGTCCATGAGGGTTGCCTTTCCCACCTGAAGCCTCCAGTCCAAATCAGCACTCTGACCAGGGACTTCTCCACCCAGCTGGAGGAGGCCGCTGAGATAGCCAAACCAGAAGTCTTTCCAGGCTTCAGGCAGATGGTGGAAGAGAGAGTCAACTTAGCTGATGCCTGTGTGACTCTGGAACAAAAGCAAAAGTTGAAACAAGTTTTCTTGGATTTCCAAGATCTCTTTGCGGTAGACTCATATGACTGTGGCCGCACCGACATCCACACAACAACAATCCCCACGGACCCTGGCATGACTCCAGTGTTTGTGAAGCAATATCGCTTGCCTCTCGCATCAATGGAGTCCCTTACTGAAATAATTAAGAACCTGGAGTCCCGGGGAATAATCCGTCCAGTTCACAGCACCTTCAATAACCCCGTGCTGGGAATATTGAAGCCAAACGGCCAGTGGAGACTCTGCGCCGACCTCAGGGAGCTCAACAAACGGGTCCATACTTCCCGATGGCCTCTGCCCTACATTGACCAAGGGCTGGCCCAGATCCAGGGGTCACAGGTATTCACTGCAATAGACCTGACCAATGGACACTGGACTGTGCCTGTCAGTAGGGAGGACCAATACAAGCTGGCTTTTACCTTTGGGGGCCAGCAGTACACATGGACCCGGACTCCCTTCGGATACCTCAACTCCGGCAATGAATTCAACATTTTCCTACACAAGGCCATGCCCGACCTGGGTGCAAGGGGTAACCTGGCTTATGTAGATGATGTCCTCATCAAAAGTTCATCTGTGGAGGAACACATAGCGGAGATCCGTTATGTTCTGACACAGTTGAGGGCCGCCGGAGCAAAACTTTCCTTTCAGAAAGCACAGTGGTGTAGAACCCGTGTTAATTTCTTGGGGCATGAGATTACTCCTCAGGGTCTTTGTCCCCAGGAAAAGAAAGTGGAAGCGCTTCAGAAACTGAAAGACCCCACAACTCTGCGGGAACTAAGGAGCCTCCTTGGACTGACTAATTACAGCAGAAAGTTCATTGAGGGCTACGCAGAGATCACCAGACCCCTGATTCATCTCCTGAAGGGGGTGGTCAAGTGGGAATGGGGTCCATAACAAGCCGAGGCAGTAAGACAACTCAAAAGAAGCCTCTCACAAGCGCCTTGCCTAGCTTACCCTGTCAGAAACAAGGAGTTCTTCCTGGAGACGGGGTTCTCTAATACGTGCTTGACGGCAGTATTATACCAAAAGCATGACAAGGTCAATAAAGTAATCTCCTATGCGAGCAAAACGTTATCCTCTGTGGAGGAAAAATTCAACGATTGTTAGAAGGCACTCCTGGCAACGGTGTGGGCATTGAAGAATTACTGCCCGTTTATCCAGGGGGAACACATCATAGTGGAGACTCCACACCAGCCTCTGCAATATCTCCAAAGTGATAGAATCCGGGCCGGAAATGTGAGTAATTCGGGAATTACTTCCTGGATTCTGTCAATGCAAAGCTTTCCTGTGGAGGTCAGATATGGCCAAAACAAGAAGAGTCCCCTCGCGCAAGGTCTGGCTGACTTGCATGATTGTGTCAGAGAAAACCATCTCGAGGACGAAAGTCTAAAAATCAAGGACAACACGGAGGCATACCTTAATTCACCACACAAAGTCTTTGAAGAGGACAAGTGTGAGGGAATGCCCGCTGTCTATGTGGATGGATGCTCTTACCATGTTGACAATAAAGGGGAGAAAGAACTGGTGGCTGGCGTAGGGAATGCATGGGTGAAGGAGTTCCCAGAACCCTTTGCTGGATACAAAATTGGTCCCCGAAGTAGTAAGGTGGCAGAGTTGATGGCTGTGCATCAGGCCATCCTCACTGCTCTCCAACATCAACTCCACGAACTGGTCATAATCACAGATTCTGATTATGTATGGAACGGGTTCGTGGAGCACCTGGTTAATTGGAAAACCAGAGGCATGTTATGTGCTAACAACAAACCCTTGAAACATGGGAAGTTGATCCAAAACATTGATGATCTGGTCACCTCGAATGAGATGACCATCTATTGGAAAAAGATCATGGGTCATTCCAAAGTAGAGGGACCAGACAAAACTGGAAATGACTTAGCTGATCAGCTGGCCAAAACCGGGGACATCCAAGGGGATCTAATCGAAATAGAGTCCCTGTTGGGGGAAATCCTGGTCACTGCTATCACTAGGTCCCAGACAAATGCTCACAATGATCTTTCAACTGCCCAATGGAGAAAGGAGACCCCTGATGCTGATTTGATTACAGCTCAGAAGGGGGATCCAATTATTGGTAAGTTTTACCAACACCTTGAGGACCCTGAGAACTTTCCCCTGACGGATACCGAGTACATTGGGAAAGAGGACCTAAGAGTGTTGATGAAATGTCCAAAAATGTTCCGGATCCAAGACGGTTTGTTGGTAAGGAAATCCAAAGCTGGCCACGATCAGTGGGTGGTTCCTACCTCATTCCGAAGCCTGATGTTAAGTCACGCCCATGATGTGGCCACCGCCGGTCATAGGGGGTTTCACACAACACTGGAAATCTTAAGAGAGGTTGCCTACTGGCCACACATGGGCCAGGACCTCAACCAATATTTGAAGGTTTGTCTTGTGTGTGCACAATTTCAGCCAACATCCCTCACGCACCGTGCGCCTCTCCAAAAGAGGGGGATGACACTGCCATGGTCAGATGTTGACCGTTACATGCTTGTTTACCAAGTGGGTGGAATGTCTCCCAGCCCCAAATTGCAAGGCAGAAACAGCAGCTGCCCTGATGATTAACCACATATTTTCCCGTTTTGGTCTACCTCAGAGGATTGAGTCAGACAGAGGTAGCCACTTCACCAGTGAAGTAATGACAAAGATGTGGGAGATACTGGGGGTCAAGAGAAAGCTACACATTGCTTACAGGCCAGCTTCTTCTGGAGCAGTGGAACGCTACAACCGGACAATTGTGAGCATCTTAAAAAAGTTTGTGGCAGATTCTGGGCCAAGTTGGGATATCCGATTACTTCTGGTCCTAATGGCCATCAGATCTACCCCTTCATCTGCAACCAAAATGTCACCATTTGAGTTGATGACTGGACGCAAGATGGTGCTTCCCCAGCATTTGCTCTACAGAACCCAAGAGCAAACGTTGATAAATGCCTCCACAACTCATGAGTAGGTGGAGAATTTAAGGAAACACCTTCAACATGCTTTTGCCTATGCTCAGCGGAATCTAGAAAGATCAGCTGAGAGTATGAAGACCCACTATGACCTGAAAACTTCCAGGAAGGAATATCAGGTTGGGGACCGGGTCTATTTATACAATTTCCAAAGGAACCAGGCCAAACAGCGAAAATTCGTGCCCACATGGAAGGGACCGTTTGAAATTAAAGACAAGATCTCCCCTGTGGCCTACAAGATCTGCATCCCCAAAGGCGTTTTGGCAGAGGGGGAAGACAAGTGGATCCACATAAACCAGTTGAAGTGTTGCCATCCCAGGCACACTTTGCAGCAACTGGAGGAGTCTCCGGTAATCCCAGAGGGTACCGCTCCAGAGTAATTCAATTCCAACCCTAAAAGATCCTACATATAGCCTATCAAATTCTGTGTTTCTCAAGTGTATGTGTTCCTGTCTCTTAATTTAAAAAAATGTGCATGTTCATATCTGTTGAGTTCTAAAATATATATGCCACCCCACTATATCAATGGTGGGGGAGAAATGTCCATGAATAGGTATTGCCGCTCTTCCTTTGTCATCCTAGGAGAAAGAAAACCTGGAGACTGGCCAAGGAGGACGATCCGGCGACCGGGAGCAGAGACGCAAGGGGCCCGGGGTACCGCCCAATATTCCCATCAGGACCGGTGAGGAGAACTGGTCGATCAGTACCAGATGGAGGAAAAGATGCTGAACTGTGCCATTTGCAGAATTGGGAGAAGATTATGCAGACATACCAGTGCGTGGGTCATCACCTTCTGTGCACCCGACTCCCCATCGACTCAAATTCAAAGTGCAGTCACGTGGGGGGGCTTTGTTGGGTGTCCTGACCCACGTTTGAGCTATCATGCTGCAACATTTGGTGCTGTGGGCTTAGAAAATCCAAGATGGCCAAAAAGCCCACATGTGCGCCAAAATCCAGGAGAACCACGCAGTTTGTGCACACTAAAATGGTTGCCTAACTTGCCACCCACCAGTGCGAGCAGGATGGGCCGGGGTGCCATGAGTGAAATGTGTGCCAAAGGAAAAACCGCACTTTAAAATCACCTTTTGTTTCTCCGAATGCCAGCTCAAAATGCCTTTTTTCAAACATTGCAACACATCCAAAAATCTCACTGAACACCAGCGGGCATCTGGCAGAATGAAGTATGTGTGCATACTAAATCTGGGAAGATGAAGAGCCCAAAACAATGTTCATAACAAAACAGGCTGAGCTATGCATGTCAGCAGCCTAACTGAAACTGGATTAAAACCACCAAAATCGAAATGTTTAAATTAACTGAGTGACCTACTTTTGAGTGTCACATAGTTTGCAACTGTTAAAATGTCATAGTTTTGAACTTAGAATCAGCGTTCTAGCTGCATGTGTAAAAATTGTTAGTTTTATTTGAATGCAGAAAACTAGGTAACTAAAAGTGACATTAGCTGGGGCCTGGCTTAAGGAATTGGATTCTGCCTGACAACTTCCCCCCAATTGGAGTGAAACTGGATCCACAGCAGTTCTCAGGCCTGGCTGCATTATGAGGGGAGGTTAACCCTCTCTGATTTAATTACCAAGGGACTGCTAGAGACTAAACAAAGGACCCAGGCAGATGGTTATTAGGGTGGTCGTAAATGGCTTCCTCTTGAACAATGGGCCATCCAGGACCCAGGCAGATGGTTTATTGGGGGAATCGTAAAATAGCTTCCACTTGGCAGAAGCTGGGAGGGGCAGGGTCTCTGAGCTTGGCAGAAACTGGATAAACTGGTTTCTACACCATGTGACCTGAAAAGACACACCCCTGTTGGCCAGAATATGATTCTAAGAAAGATGTATAACTCACAGTGCGGACTTGTCAAAATTATTTAAATGATACCATAAATCTTGTGATTTTTCTGTGCACGTTTTAAGACGCGTTGGGAATTTGTGTGATGTTCTGGGGCAAAACCCTGCTATTTATGGATACTACAGACTCTGTGTTTAAGCTAGAGACATGGGAATTTACTGGAGTATGTAAGGACAGGTCGTGTATATGTGTATAATTTTTAATGAAAAACCCAATATTGCAAAACCAGTTAAAAATCGCAAAATGTTGCCGTTTCTGAATGCAAACTCTTAGAAACATCAGAGTTTGAACAGAGTATACCTCATGTGATACGTGATGGGTGCATGTAATTTCAAACCACTGTGTATCTATGAAATATGTCTTTAGGTCAAATATAGATTTGTGGGCAAACTGACCAGGGGAGGATCCTCTGACCCATAAAACCTACAGCATCACCATGACACACATTTCCTTCCCCCAATCAAAGCAGTGCGGAAAGCTTGACCAATGGGCAGTTGAGAGAGGGGCTGGCTAGTGATGCTGCACACACACCCACTTTCAAAACACATAAAAAGAGACTGCTGGGACAGGTAGAGACATTCAATTCCATTTGCTGCGGAGCATGCTGACCGACGACTTCACATCCAGAGATCCTACACTTAAACTTCCAAGCTAAACAGAGACTACAGAATTTTGAACCAAGAAGGCCCACTGCAAGCAAAAGTATTTGTCAGCAGGCCCAAAAATCTTTTGCAGACTATTCACAGCCGGACCCAGGTGTTGATTCTGGCCTGAAACCCTGTGCCAGAAAGATCCAGAAGCAGTGCTGTACCCAGAGAAAGCAGAGCAGTATCCAGAACCAGAGGCCAGAGATCCAGAGTGACCCAGACCGCTGTTAGCAGAACCAGAGAGCTGACCCAGATCACTGTGAAGTGCCGAGACCAGAACCGGAGTCCAGTCCAAACCTGACCAGATCTGTGGCGAGGCTTATTTCAAAAATATATTGTGAGTACCTAGCAGAACTGTGCAGAACCAATTTCTTAGTCAAAATAATCTAATCCAAACTATTTTAATCTAACCAGAACTGCCTCCTAGAAGTTGTCACTTGTTATTTTGCAAAGCTGTCACCTGTCATTTTCTAGCTGCAAGCTGTAACATGTCGCTTTGAACTTTTAAAATTTCAAATCCGAAAAACTACCTTTATTTAATCGTCCGCATCTCTGGAACCGTTTGGGCTAGGAACTTGGTTTAACTTTCCTCTGAAAGCTTAGAATCTCAGCTTTCCAATAAGCTTAGAAACGACTTGCTACTCCTTATACTTTTAATCATGATTCACGCATTCGCGAATTTTGCCGCGATTCGCGATTTGGTTAAAAAATCCAGCCACAGCAGCTTCCTTACTTTCCTTTGCCAAAAATTCGTTTAAGCTGCTAGTTACTCCTAGATCCTTGCTAAAGTGAGCCTGAACTCATCCCAAGTATATTTCACTCACCCTGAACCTCCTAAAGGGAATTAAAACCATTTTCAGCATATTCCTCACTTCATTGCCAGCACATATAAAAGAATTTTGGGCCTGTGTTTCAACTTCTATCCGTAGTCTAAGCTTGCTGGGCTGAACTGAATTACATTTGATTGCATTTCTGAGAACTGTGTGCTTTCCTTCCATTTCCTTGCATTGCATAAAGGGGGGGGGAGTGAATTGCCAGAGAAAAGTGATTACATTGTTTTGTTGAAATCATATTGAGTATTTTCTGTATTGCATTTTCATTCAACATTGCATCCATCTGAAACTAGATAAAGCATTCTCTACCACCTTATTCTTCTGTTCCTATTCCCAAGCGTGCTACCTCATCCTTTATACTACTCCTGGGTAATCAAATCAGTTTATTAGTAGAACATTACCCATTGTTGTTAATAGCTCATGTTCTGAAGTGTGATATTAATTATTAATTTATTATAAAGTGTGATATATATATATATATTGTTTACATTCTCAAATAAACCGTTTAAACTTGCAAAACAGAACTACTTCTTGGCTCAGTGGGGTCAGGGGGATTCCAAGAGAGGGGTGTTATATAGGGGTAGTCATCCAGAACTCATGAACTGGACATAAAGATATATCAATAAGGGTTTCCATTCAGTATCCCAGACTAGGCATTGACTTAGCTGTAGTGGTGGATTGAATCCTCTTACAAAGCATACAGGTGTTAGCGAATGAGGGATAGATGGTCCTCTTACATTGGAGACGTGAAACCAAAACCGTTCACTGTACTGGCAAGATAGCGGAATCGTTTGCCTTGCGGGTCACATTATCTCCTGGCATCTCGGCAGACATGGACAGGCAGGGCCCGACAGGGATCTCAGGAGCAGGCCTTAAACGTGGGCCTTTAAAGGGAGCCGGAACTGCCAGCCGGCTTCCAGAGGCATACAGCATATGTTGCATAGGGCAAATATCGGAGGCGGGTGGAGGCGGGATTAAGGCCTCAGGCATCACAGATGTATCAGCAGTAGTGCGGAGTGCAGCCATCTTAGAAGGGCTCAGGATGCCTTCATTGAGCAGCTCAGGAGGGTTTACCTGGGTGTTGGTGCTCAATAATCCATGTGGTGGAGGCAGGCATCATGGTGCTGGCATCGCACCTGTGCAGCGGTCTTATTGACACAAGGCCCGACTGTGATCTCAAGAGCATGTCTTAAACATGGGCCTTTAAAGGGGGCCAGCGTAGCCAGCCGGCTCCCGATGGCACATGGCATATGTTGCAGAGGGCACCAGTCAGAGCCAGGAAGAGGCAGGATTAAGGCTTCAGGCATCACAGATGTATAGGCAGTAGTGTGGAGTGCAGCCATCAGAAGGGCTCAGAATGCCTTGATTGAGCAGCCCAGCAGGGCTTAGCTGGGTGATGGCACTCAATCTGTGTGGGTGGAGGCAGTCATTATGGTGCTGGCATGGCCGACAGGGCGTGCATACACGTGATTGGTGGAATCAAATAAATACCCACGGTTCACGAACCAATGCCTTGCATATCTGAGCAAATTCCCTTGCAACATCAACAGGGATTGTTATCTAAGATTCAGATTAAATATATTTAATACGCTTTAATTTATTGGCCATTTACGTAACATTAAAAAAACATACAGGATTTGTAGGTTCCGTTGAAGCAATCTAAACAAAACATTAAAGCACATTCTGATAAATGCCATGCTGCAGAGGAGAAAGGGAATAAGCACTTTATTTGTTTTGTTCATTCTAGGGTGTCTCTATCATGAGCAATTCTAGGCTAGAAAGGGAGGGTGGCTCAGGGCCAAAACGTTTGTCTTGGAAACAAGACAATATGGTGCAACACAGGTTCAAATCCCGACTCCATGCTTAGAAATCACTCGCTGGTATTAAGCGAGTTATAAATGAACAATTGATTGAAATGTATGTATGGTGAATAACTCGCACTCACTCTTGCGCTTTCAGCTTTTCTTAAAGAAGTATTCAGAAGCTTAGGTGAGCGGGAATCCAGCTATTTTAGGCGAATGCTAAGGGCTACGTGGCTAGGATGCTATTTTCAAAACATCTCTTATATTGTCGTATCGAGAACATATCTGCTGAAGAGCCACACATTCAGATTTCTTTGACAAATCACATGTTGTGTGAACACCTTTTGCACAAATAACCATGGGTTTCATTGTACTCTAGCAGCTACCACTTTGACAATAAGTAATCGTGTTTACTCTTGAGAACTGAGGTAACTTCTTTGGAAGAGACATACATTTCGATCTTCCTTGATAAATTAAGTGGAGCCACCTATTGTATAAGAATCCCACATTCACAAGACCCTTATGCATCATTGTACTGTAGCACTTAGCACTTTTCCAATAAGTAAATATAGTTAAGATTTCTTAATGAGCAAAGGTATACCAGATTTCCCAGGAAAAAGCTTAAGTGAAGTCCTCTCCCTTTTTGGGTATTAGCATTGTATGTATTGATATTGATATTTTATTTCTATCGCCCTCGTACACAAGTGTTTCAGAGTGCGACAAGGTAGGGGAGGGGAGCAGGGGAGGACAAAAAACAACGATCTTACTAGGCCCAGTGACATTGAGAACGCGCAAGTGCATGGGAGAGGAAAATGGGAAAAGTGCATGGATGGGGCGAGAAGTGGAAAGTGTGGAGCAAAGGAAAATCAGATAAAATAAATAATAAAGGCAACAAACAGAGGTAGTGCAACCAGAAGTGGCAAGTGCAGAGTTTAAGGCGGCAGGCAGGGTATCTCTAATAAGAGCAGAAGAAAAAAAAGGGGGTGGCTGTATGGGTACAGATACAGACCCCAGTGCAATCGGTGGCCCGGAGGCAGTGAGGGAGGGTGAGCAGGTACCTGGGCCCAGAAGGCAAAGGGTAGGGTGCACGGTGCTATAAGAGAGAACAGATCAGCAGGGGAGAGGAGAGGGAAAGCAGAAGCAAAGAAGAAGGTCTTGAGGTGCTTCCGGAACCGGAGATGGTTCTCCTCAAGTTTCAGAGTGGCAGGGAGGCTGTTCCAGAGGGAGGCCCACTACGTATTACTGTACCTGTAGCACTTAGCACTTTTAATAAGTGAAGCTGAATCATTCGTTCTGTTCTCCACCAATAAGATATGGTGGTAGGAATGCATGCTATGTTAGAAACATTTTTTTTATTTTTATGATGTAGGGTTCTATTCTAAATTGTACGTGACCTGTGATAACAATGTATGTATATTGGTTATAAAAGGTGAAATGTTTAAATTGTAAAACGATATCACTAATAAAGAAAATATATGATTTCCAAAAACGGAATTGCTTCTACATTTATAAGCTTAAATGTATGACTTCCACTTCCAAAAACGGAACTGAAGCACAGATTCTGACAGCCTCACCTGTAAAATGTTGTGCTACCTTTTATTATTATGTTACACGAGTGTGCAGAAACTAAAGTAATAGCTCTTGTAGAAGGTTTATTAGCTGCGTCACGCCTCAGACTGGCGCAATTAACTTCCTCTGAATGAAGGCCTCGGAACTTCAGGCATGCTGGCCACACGATCAAGCAAAGAACTGAATACACCTGAAGCAGTGAAACTTACGTCCCTCCCCCAGCAGTCCCATCCATCAACGCTGCTAAAGACATGCTCTACCAATCCCTGCAGAGTCGGCTTTGCTCTTGTCCCCAGGCAGGGCCTCCTTGGCGCAGAAGGAATGCGTGAAAGACAACAACGTGAATTCAGCCGGCGTACGCGCCCTTCATTGGTCGCTCAACCTTGAGAAATGAGCGCACGTACGACCTAGGTGTACGTGCGCCGTTCCGCATACAACGCAGAGGGGTCACTAACAGACCACACACAATCCTGTCAAGCAAGTCTGGTTCCTTTCTCCAAGTTTATTCGGCGTTGCTTTGCTTCAAGAGAAAGGGAGAGTTTCAGGCAACGTCAAAGGGAAGAGGCATGTAGTGCTTCGGGCCGTCTAATAAGTCTCCTTGACAAAAAGGCCTGAGAGCAAAACGGACGTGCGTTGTGCTCGTTCATCCTTTCCATTGCTGCTCCTTGGCCACACCTTTCATCAATCCAATTTGTAAATTACAAATTATACGTGTTTAGTACCGAACCACCTTCCCACCCAATATTCCTGCCCGGTCGCATATTTCTTCTCAAAACGAGCACAGAGAGCAATAGGTGTATGCACCTAGCAATTAGTTCATGTGCGCATACAACAATCTTTTAAAATCGTGAATTGCATGCATTAGGAACATGCACAATTTTCACATTGCATGTTTTTCTTTTCGCTCTACTCGCAAAGATTCTACATATTTCAACTATATCAACACACGCTTGTTGCTGATTGCTTAATATATTGACGGCACATGTTCTGTGTAAACCAGGGATAATGAACTGGGTGAGAATGTACTTACACGTGCAAGGAATGCAGAAACACCTTTCAGTTCTGGAGGCGGCCCGCACAAGATTGAGCAAATGCCTCAAAGTTGCGGGTGGAATCTGAGTTTCTCTTGTGATGGCACTTAAGTTATTCCCAAAACCAGTAGAGTAGTTGAGGGGCCTGCCATCTGACTCAGTGCTGTAAACGGACAAAATTGACTTAGGGATTGGGGGGGGGGTACATTGTCAGTGGTGTTGGCAGGACTGCGGGGCAGAGCTAAGTGGTGAAAAATGTGGGTGCCCTGGACATAGGATGCTGGCTGCTTTGCAAAAGAAGAAAGTGCATTTTGGGAACATAAGAATGACCACCATTAGGTGGTTTGGCTGCCTACATAGGAAGTTTGGATTTGAAGAGGACATTATTATTATTTTTTTTATTCACATATTTATACATTTACATCAACACCGACAGTAAAACCCCCCACCCCAAACCCCATCTCCATAATCACAGAATTAGTACAAATCTAAAAACTTGCCCCAGATATTCTCAAAGCGCTTGTTTTTCTTCTGACGTCTATAGATCACTTGCTCCATCCCTGCCAGTTTAGACATCTCATCAATCCACGCACTCTCCTTAGGGTATATCCTTGACTTCCAATGTCTTAGAATCAGATTCTAGCCATCAAGGAGCCTCTAAACAGCCACTTCTTCTGTGCAACAGTCAAGCCTTCGACAAGTTCATCATCACCCAATATCAACGTCTCAAAATCATAGTCAAGGGAAAACCCTAGCACACTGTTCAAAACTGCGGATAATTTCGCCCAAAATTGCCTCACCTTAACACACTCTCACAGCATGTGTTCCTGCTCTATGCACGCACCCCCAACATTCCTCTTTATCAGTCATTCATCGTATTTACAGGCGCTTTGGCATCCAGTTGACCCTATTCAGGATTTTTACTTGTCTGGGCCTCTCCCCCACGCTGATAGATGAGAGAGCTACATTTCTACAGACATTCGCCCATCGCTCCTCTGTCATTTCACTAGACAACCTTGCTGACCATTCCTGCAATAAAAAAGTATTGCTATTCTCCGACACAATCAATTTGTAATACTTGCTCACTAGATGGCTCTCAACCTCAGCATGAGCATGAGCATTCAGCCATTCAAAATCAATCTCTCCCGTCTCTGAGACTTCTCCAATAGCTTTCTTTATATTACGAAACTTCTGAATTGTACATTGTGAAATTTTCCAGGCAGTCCTCAATTGATCAAAGGTTAGCCATTTCCTTCTTGCCCTAAGATCACCCCAAGGCACCGTTCTGGCCGAAGCAACATTTTCTTCCTGTCTTTGATGGCAGGGTTGCACCAAATGGAATAATAAAGACGTGTCAACACATTACCTCCCAGAAGAGATAGGACCTTCTTCCAAGAAGCCCTCAAAAATTCAGTAACTGGTGCCATAACAGATCGCACAGACTTTGTTGTTTGAACCACCTTTGGTGTGTCAGGATCAGATCCGTCTCTGGTAACCCCAGTCCAATTGAACGACTGGGGTCTCCTTTCACAGGGAGACTTTCCTCCTGAGAGCGCAGCCTGCAGAGAGGATATAATGCAACTGACAGGCTAGGGGCTCAGATGAAAAGGCAGGAACAACAGCAGAGCTAAAAGGAGGGAAAAGACACAAATTATGTTAAGGTACCTCTTCAGTAGTCGTATGCTGGTCAGAAACACCTCCCTCAGACAGTACCGCAACTCCTACCTGTTTCAGTGTAGCTGAGGACAATGAACCGACTTGACGAGCTCCTGCCAAAGAAGTCTAGATTGTACAGGTGTCCCAAAAGATGAAGCGCCAGGAAGCTCTCCAACAAAGTCCATGCACCTCAAGGATAACTGACCTTAACGGCACAAGGGTACAATCTAGGGAGCAAGAGGATAGTGTAGTATCCACTGGAGAATGTCCAAAAGGAAAAGAGTCTCAGAGCCAAGGACGTTGAAAAGACAAGAAAATTAAAAAAATGAAAAACATCCAGGTCAAAATGAAACCAGCTCAAGCACGAAAATCCAGAAAACAAATGCAATCCAGCGTGAGAGAAAACTTGAAGTTCCTTGGGGCAGATGAGTGGAGAATCCGAGGAGAGCAAAGCAAGGAAGATACTGACAAGCAGGAAGAGAGAAGGCAGTCCAGGGAGAGGAGCTGAGTTTAATGGGAGCCGGGAGATCAGTCCAAGGTATTAAAGCGCCAGAAACAGACATGGGCAAAGCAGAGGAAAAGTCTAGGGAAGCGGAAGTCAAGGACGTCAGGAATCTAGGAAAACAAACACGCACAGAGCAACAACCACAGAAAGCTGCTTGCCGGGTGCAACGCAATAGTTAAGGAGCGCCGCCCGACAGGTTCTCATTCCCAAAATACTGGCAGCTTCCGGGTCGCGTCAGCGGCCCGAACACATGACATGACATGACATGTCATGTGAATGGAGTACCGGGATTTCTGGGAGCTGTAGTTCGGGGCATCTGGTGTGCCATGCATTGCTCTAAATGCCACAGCAATCGCCACTGTTGGGGCAGTGTAGCACAGGGGAACAATGCTTAGTGGGGGATGAGCGGCCCATGACATGGTGTCAACCATCCATTCAAGTTCGCCTCAGCTTTCGCCCAATCATCTGACTCTGATTTCAGCAGTGGTGCCAATTATCTGGCCATAAAAGCCAAGTGATAGGCCTGAAAATGTGTGACTCCTCTGCCACACCTGTCCATAGGTAGCTGTAGCTTCCAAAGCTTCAACCCAGTAATGAATTCTGTAACAAAATATCAAACTCCAACCACACTTTCCTTTCAACAGGTAAAGGCAATATACTAAGCACATAGGTAATTTTGGGTGTAGAGTTCATTGCCTTACCCCACAGGGAGAGGTTTAAAAGTTTCCATCTCCCCAAGTCCAGTTCTAGACCCGATAGTAGTCCCCTCATATTCTGTGATACAGTCTTGTCAAGCCTATTGGTCAGCCAGATACCCAAGTATTTAATCCTCTATGGGCACCACCTAAAACCTGAATCCGTAATCCTATCTTTTTCACAATATATGGAAATAGGCATTGCCTCTGATTTACACCAGTTAATTTTATATCCAGACCGAGCATTAAACGCAGCAATTAATTCCATCAGTATCGTCTACACAAGCAAATCATCTGCGTATAACCATAGTTTTTGGGTGACCCCACCATAACTAACCCTGTTTATTCATGCCTCCTGTCTGATCACCATGGCCAGTAGCTCTATCGCTATCACAAAAAATAAAGGCGATAGAGGTCAACCCTGCTGCGTCCCTGGTTCCAGACAGAAGGATTCTGATCAAACTCCATTAGTTGACACATCAGAAGTTGGGCTTGTGTATAAGCTCTTAACCCTACTCAGAAATGACTCTCCAAATCCCATCTTTCTCAACAATTCAAAACAGAAAACACCAGTTTACCCGATCAAATGCCTTCTCTGCGTCCAATTAGAAGACTGCCACATCTTCCTCAGTGTCATTCACCTGTGTAATAGTCTGAAGTAGTCTCCTCATACTGATTGAAGTTTGCCTTCCTTTGAAGAATCCTAACTGGTTAGAATGTATCAATCTCAGTAAGAATACCTCCAGTCTTCTCAACAGTGACTTTGCCAAGATATTCTATGTATTTATCAAACAAATTGGGCGATAGTTTGATGGGGAACTCTGAACCTTCTCTTTCGTCAAAATCAGCTATATTGAAGTGTGATGAGTTGTTTCCGGAAGGATCCCAATGGCCTTTGAAGCCTTCTACATGTCTCTCAGTAGTTCAAAGACTTTGTTAGGCATTATCCAATAGAATTCCATGGGCAGCCCATCGGGGCCTGGACTCCTTCAACTTAATGTGAATTTCCTGAACTCCTCCACTGAAAAATCGTCATCCAATATTGCTCTCTCATCATCAGATAGCCCAGGAAGTACCATATCCTGTCCAAACCCCTTTAGATTTCCTACAACACCAACTTCCTCTGAGTAGAGCTCCTTACGAAAGTTGTGAAACACACTGTTTATTTCAATCGGGTCAAACGTATGGAACCATCTTGTTAAACGGTATATCATATTGTACCTCCTTTATTGTATATATTGGCCTAAGCCCAGTCGCTCTGCGAAGAAATCGCGTTGCAAAGTTCTGACCTTAGATCGAGCTAGCCGCCATGTTGGGTATACCTGCGATTTTGATTTCTGTTTCAAAGTCACTCTGTGTTCTAAAATGGTGGACAGTGTCTTCCTGCTTGTAACCTAGCCGTCCTGACCTTCTCACAGAGTTAATGTCCAAACTGCCCGTAGGCCAAATGTTAGGACCGTGTAATGAGACCTTGTCCTACGTTTCACCTGTAGGTCGAGGATTGCCTACGGCAACAAGCCTGATCCGTGGACATACATCAAAAACAATGTTGTGTAGATACTAAATGTGAAAACTTGTTGAACTACATTGTATAGGACATGTACTAAGGGTTAAATGTTAAATTCAAAGATACACTGTTGCCATTGTGATTTGTTGTTGTACAAACTGGACATAATCCACATGCATATAGCTGGATAAATTAGAGATGAACTCGGCACGAACCCTAGACTGAAAACTATTAACCTGCAGAGGCGTTGGACATTAAAATTGGAAACTGTATAAAAGATGCAAATGTTTAGACGTCCAGTACCTCTCACTTCTCACACCAAAAGGGCTGGTATTCACTGTGATGTACTGAGGGCCAGATAGCTATCTGATACTTTGTTTCTTTGTAAACTGTACAGTTGTTTGAATAAAGATCCAAGAATCTTTATAAGCCTGTGTTTTGTGTATTTCTTTTTGGGGTACTCAGCCTCGATATTTTCTTTTTGCTTTTGCAATCTGACTCTTCAATTGATGGTATGGCACTGTCTTTCTCCTGTTTCTGCAACCTATGTGCTAACCAATGATCTCATTTCTCACCATTCCCAAAATACATGCATTTAGTTTGAAATAGCATATTCTCTGCTCTTTCTCACATCTTATTATTGTTCTCGCATTTAAGTTGAAGCAACTCATTCTTCTGGCCCATCAGCTGGAATTTGCATCATCTCTCTCCAAATTCTGAATCTTCACGTCCAACATTTTAAACTCATTGGGGGTCATTATGAGTCGGGCGGTAAGGGATACCGGGCACCGGTAAGGAGTCCGGTGCCGGTAATCCCTTACCAAATGATTCCGAGGTCCCTTGGAGGGAACCGTAAGGAACGTGTGGTCTGATCACACGTCCCTTATGGGTCCCGCTAAGGGACCAGGGCGCTAATAATGGGATTGCCATTCGCGAGCCCATTATCAGTGCCTTCCCCATTCCCATTGAGCCCTATAGGGGCTCAAATGGGAATGGGGAATGGTTTGTTCAATGGGGACTTACCGGTCCCGCCAGGGTCGGACTGCACCAGCAAGTCCCCATTGAACAACACCGGTGCCGGACCCGGTATTGGAGGCAGCCATGGAGCAAATAGCGCCATGGCTACCTCCAATCTCGGAATGAGGCCCATTGTCTCTATTCTTCTTTCACTGGACAAACCAATCAGGGGGCCTCTCATTGTGCATTTTAATGCCTCCCAAACCGTACCCAATTCTATGTTACCGGTATAATTCACGTGTAAAAATTAATTTGCTTCTTTGATGATCTTCTTCACAATTTCATCCTCCTCCAGAATTTAAGTATTCAATTTCCAGAGTGAACACCTGTGTGTAATAAACTGCAGTGTAATAGTCATTTCCACAAGTGCATGGGCAGATATGTTTATGTTTTTGATTGCACCTCCTGTATAGTTTCTAATAGCCAATACAACCGTGCATATTAGGTCTATCTGTGAATATGTGTTATGGGCACTTGAAAAGAAGCTATAATCCCTATTAGATGGGTGTTCAAGTCTCCAGGTATCTGTCAGATTATGCTCCAAAATCAAATCCTGCTAAGCAGCCGCCTGACTGTTTTTGGACCTCAATACACTATTGTTGCCTCTGAACATTAAAGGATCCAACAACTCATTAAAATCTCCACCCAGTACAATATTGCCACAACTGTGGTCCTGCAAGGATTGTGAAACCATCTGAAAATAGACCCATCATCCACAGTTAGGGCGTAAATATTGCATAATGTGAACCATTCTCCCTGTATGCACATTACAAGCGAAATCAATCTATCAGTAATGATGGCTCCTTCACATGCTCCAATGACGTGAAGGCAAATGTTGTGAAGTGTGAAGTACCATTCTCCTAGGTCTCTGCCACTGTCTGAGCGGGCAGCACTCTGTTGGGGACCTACACAGTTGGAGCCGGTGACATTGCCGTTGGGGGAAGGTGGGCCGGCTGGTGTGGGACAGCTCTACTCCCCTTCAGCTTCATTCTCCCCATCGCCTACCCCTGTGACACGCTTGGTGGACTGGTGGTGGCTGCCTCCTTGACTGGAGAGGTAAGTGTGGGGTTCGAAGATCGTACAGTGGTGGGGTCATGCGTAACCCCTTCAACGTTCCTGAGTGCCATGGATATCACACGCTTGCCTGGCCGCTTGCTACTGAGGAGGATCATACCCATTGCAAGGTACCCCTGGGGCTCGGGCCCTTTGGTCCTCTATGGAGAGCATGGCTTAAATATAAAAGTTGGGAAAGCAGGGTGACATTGCAACAATGCTCCAGCCGGCTGTCAAAAATAAAGGCACAGAGGTGGTCACTGCCCAGGTCCACGGAATCGACCCCCTTCTAGCATGCTCGCCACTGTGTCTAGCAAGTCAGGTCTCCAGGAATTATTAGTGGAAATCTGCAAGGAAATTCATAAAAGCACTGAAGAACTATTGCACAAAATTCTTACACTAGATAAGAGGGTCACTGAGGCTGAGCAGCGGTAGTCAGAGGAGGTGGACACACTTTGTGAGCAGTCCTATGAGGTGGGAGAGTGCTCAAATAGATTGGAGGCCTTGGGGGCTGCTGTGAGGCCCTGGAGGATAAACAGGAGGATGGGGAGAGCCGCTCCAGTAGGAATAACATCGGATCTGGGGGATCTCCATGCGGATAAAAGACAATGAACTTACAGGCTTCCTGGCAGACCTCTTTCGATCCCTGCTGAAGTTGCCGGACGACTTGGCCATCGAACTTGACAGAACTCATCACACTAGGTCCAGGGCTCCTCGGAACAGGATAGGCCACCGGATGTCCTTACAAGGGTCCACTTCTTTCAAGTGAACGAACGTATAATGGCGGTGGCCTGTCCTCTGAAAAGCATTGCCTTCCACAGCATGTCAATCTCACTGTTTCAGGATCTGGCCTACACAACCTTGGTGAAATGAAGAGCGCTCTGTCCAGTGACCGAATGACTACGTAGTAATCAAAGGCCCTACAGGTGGGGATTCCCCACCGTGCTACACTTCGCCTACCAGGACAGGTGGTGTATAATACGGTTGATGAAAGAAGCTTGGAGTTTTATGAATCCTGTAGAGGTTGGGGAGTGTGCGCATGAGGAGGTGGGTGCGGACCCGTGCTCTGATCCTGTCGCATCGTGGACATGGATGAAGATGGGGTGGGCAAAAAAGCAGAAGGGCCTAGCCAGGAAAATGTGAGGGGTTCTGTAGGCCTGTGGGCATGCTGATGCACGGTCAGGGTGGGAGTCAGTGGGTTGTAACATGTAAGGGTTCGGGAGCCCCGAGTGTGGTGAGAAACCATGCTGTAGTATTGGCAGTAAGGAGTGGGGTTAGGGAGGGAGGTACGTGTTTGGGTTGATAAGCTGCCTTCCAAATAGGTTTCCCTGTTGGATTGGGAGATGTCCAATTATTGCTCCTGTTTGAGCACAGTTAGTTGTTGGGAGGGAATTGGAATGGTGGGTGGGTGGAGGTTTACATTTGAAATGTTTACTGTGGGAGGGAATTCAGAATGTATGTATAAGTATGCGAATGGAAGGAAATGATCCACAGAATAGATATGGCTTGGGGGCATGATGGTTATTGGAACATGGAATGTGCAGGGGTTAAACTCTCTTATGAAGAGGAAATCTGTCATGCGCAAACTGGGGGAAATGTCATTATCAATAGGGTTCCTACATGAAAATTACCTTCTTGCTCCAGACGAAAAGAGCCTGCGAGCCAGGGCATTCCTATGACAGTCCTTTGCATCAGCGTCAGAAAAAGAAAGGAGTAGCGATATTGATTGGGGAGCATGTCCCAGTCTCCAGAGTGTGGGTGTTGTGGGATCCCCAGGGGAGCTTTACATGTGTGCAGTGCGTGCTGTGGGAGCGTCCCTTCACTCTGGTTTCTCTGTATGCCCCAAACATTGGACATGACTTGTTCCTAGAACAGTTTCTCTCCCAGGTGCTTCCTTTTGCAGAGGGGCAGATCTTGATAGGGGGCGATTTTAATCTGGTGCCAGATACTTTGATGGATACAACTTTGCCTGGCATCAAACTGGAACTTAAAAATGCGGTGGCCTTCGGGACTCTGTTTTGGGAATTGTGGGTGGCGGATGTCTGGAGGCTGGCTCACGAGCGGGAGAGGTATTATTCTTTTTTACTCACATGTTCATTGGGGTTTCGCTAGGTTGGATCTACTACGGATTCATAGCACCCTATACCCCAGCATCCATTGACACCAGAACACTGTCTGACCATGCACCAGTGCTGGTTACCATGTCCATCGTAGGTAGACCGGAGAGGCAATGGTGCCCTTGAAGGTTGTATGATGCAGTATTGAGGGATCTGGTTATCTTCCGGGAGTTAAGTGAGATAATCACCAACTGTTATCAGGAGAATCGGAACTCTGGCCCTTCTCTGAGTATAGTGTGGGATGCAATGAAAGCGGTTGCATTGGGAGCACTTATTAGTAAGTAGGCAGCATACACTAGGCCAAGACAGCTAATCCAAGTGGGTCTGGAAAGGGAGGTCGAACAGGCTGTGCTGACGCATAAGAGTACAGGATTGCGCTCTGATCTGCAGAGCTTGATGGTGGCACGAAAGAAATTGGAGGAACATCTGGCTGACAGGACTGCCCGTGCTGCGTGAAAAACCATGCAGTTTCATTATGCAAAGGGAAATCGGGCCAAGCACCTCCTGGTCGCTAAGCTCGGGGTTGTCCATGTGGGGGAAGCAGAGAAATTGCGATTACTTGAGGAACATTTTGGGGAAGTGTTTAGGTGGACCGATGATCAACTGATGGCCCAGGACCAATATTTGTGGGGGATGAACCTGACGAGATTAACCATGGAAAAATGTGGGTGATTGGAGGCCATGATTGTCCTGGATGAGGTGGAATTGGCTATTAGAACACTGAAGACTAAGGCCCACGGGCCTGATAGTTTCACTGCCTCATTTTATAAACTATTCTGCCCTCTCACCTTCTGGTGGACCTCTTTAATTTGTTCAGAGTATCCAGTAGGGTGGCCCCTAACATGGATACCTCTACGATGATACTGATTCCCAAACTGGGGAAAGACCCGGCATTATGTGAATCATACTGATCCATTACTCTCACTAATTTCGACTCAGAGCTTTTCTCTAAGATTCTGGCCCGCCGCATGATGGAGGCCCTCCCCAGAATTATATCTGGGTACCAAATGGGGTTTATTGTGGGTCGTACTGCCCATGACAATGTGAGGCAGGTACTGGACCTGCTGGAGGTAGGGGAGAAATCGGGGTCAATATGGGCATTGTTGCATTAGACGCGCACAAGGCATTTGACAGGGTAAGCTGGGGTATTTCTTAAAGGGGTTCATCTTGGATACATTAATTGGGTGATGGCCATTTATCAAAACCATGGATTGCAAACGTCCCTACATCAAGACCCTGCATGGGCATGACGTTTTGCCATTTTGAAATTGCACTCGAACATGCAGAGTGACCGTGTCTCAGCTGGCACTGGCGTTTTCGAAGAAAACACAGGATTTACAAGTATGAAACAAGTATGTGCAAGGACCTGTATTAATCTATTTAGACACTGTTTATTGGTCTTTTGATAAGTGATAATAGGGGCATTTCAAGGGTCGTACATCTAGATTCAGAGTTACTGCACAATTGCAGTCACGCTCAACTTAAGAGCATTACGGCATGAGTTCAGATTGCGTCAGATTGCGCCTGCTATTGGAAATGTCCATTATATGGGCAGCGATTCACCTGACTACTTGGGACTTGATACACATGATAATGCTTCCTCATCATTCTTTTTACTTTTTTTGACAATACAGCATTGATTATTGCTTCCCACTCAACAGCCGATACATCTCCTCCCCCGGCGAGTACAGTCTAGGGGTCAGCAGGGTGAGATGACCCATGTTTAACCTGTTGGGTTTGCCCACATTTTACATACAGCAGTTATTAAGTGTAAAACGGTCATGTATTTAGGGTTACTGACATATGTGCGCTTGATACAGAGGGCTTCACAGTCACCTCTGTTACACACGCGAGGAGAATGAAGGTTACTGCTTCAACATAGGAAGCTAATATAGCTATAGACACTGCTATCCGGGTTGTAACTTGACTGAGCTAGTCCTTTCGTTACCCTTTAGATCGCTGTACAAATATAAAGTTACTGTTGAAAAATGAGGGACCTGCCCTGAAGATGGATTTCTAATAATCCAAAACGCATTGGCAATAGTAATCCCAAATGTAACCTTAAGGATGATTACAATTGTTTTTATGTCTGATGTTTTCAAATGACATTGTGTGGATATTGTAACACAGCCATTCATTTGATTGTCCATGAACCATTTGGTATACCTGATATTATCACCTTTGGATTTGTAAACCATATTTTCTTCATGATGCTTATTATGAATATTATGCTTTAAAACTCTCTTAGGGCTGATGGTATTTTTTGAGGACGATACCTCATCATTTGTCGCTGTTGTATGAATATGATGTGAATTCTCCGCCTACAGAGTTTAACGAATAGTGAAGATTGAAAAATGATGGTTGGAACTGCGGATATGCGGTTATGCTGAAATGTATATTGCTTAAGTGTTTTACAATACAAGCGTACAAGGGAGGCCAAGCCCCTGGGTATCACTCTTGAACGCTTTGGACCAACTTGTGACTCAATGTCCCCTGTGAGTGCACATAGGGGTTACCGGTTGGCAACAACAGGTTTTGTTTCTGCATTTTTCTAAGTCTCGGGTGGCCTTGAGACTCTCCCCTTCAGCACCTGAAATAATTCTAAATGCTAACAAGCCTATTAAGTATCTTTTTATCTCTAAAATTACCCCTACTGTTTGACCTCCACGTCTACATAGTTGTGCCTCCCACCCCAACTTTTGTGTTCATTTATCAAAACCAATCAACCTCTGTGGGTTAATGGGTGCTTATTGATCGGGCTGCCAATTACCCGGGGCACTAGGCAGGGCTGCCCTTTGTCCCCTCTAATGTTCGCAATAAGCATGGAATCTTTGGCTTGCCATAGTAGAGTGAATGCAGGCATTAAGGGGATAGAGGTGGATGGGACCAGTTGTAAGGTTTTCCTTTATGCTAATGGCATTTTATGTACTCTTTGCAACCCCTGTATCTTCTTGGCTCATCTGCTGGTGGAACTGGAGAGCTTTGGCCGTATTTCAGGGTTCAAAATTAACTTTGATAAAACGCATTGACTAGATATTTTGTTGAGGCCCAGGATAGATCCGCAGTTGAGGCCCTGGCACCTATACAGTGGTCCCAGGAATCGATCCATTATCTGGGTGTCTGCATGCCTAGCAGGGTCTCGGAAGTGCATCATTGCAATCTCCCTATGCTGTTCCAAACAATGTCTGATGACCTAGGTAGATGGAATGGACAAGAACTTTCATGGTTTGGGAGGATCGCCACAGTGAACATGAACCTTATACCCTGCTTACTGTATGCTTGTCTAGCACTGCCGGTCAGGATCCCGAACTTTGAGTTCTGCAACCCACAGAGGAAAATTCTTAAATGGGGGTGGGGGAGTGGGTGGGCTAGATTTTCAAAAAGGGTTCACATGAAACCGACTGCCGTGGTAGGCCTGGGAGGCCCGGATGTGTACAGGTACAACCTAGCTGCGCAGATCGCTCAAGTGATCTCCTGGGGGGACCCCGATAGGTAACTGGCCTGGAAGGTTATACAACAAGTGGGGCTGGGCCACCTCCCCTATATGGGTCAGGGATCCCTGGTTCCATCACATGGCTACACACACCTTTTGGCCACCAGAAATACACTTTAACGTATGGGTCAGGCACTCCATAAGTGGGGCGTGGTGCGGGGGCCTGTCCCGCTCATGCCTGTCTGGAATAACCAGGGGTGTCATCTAGGGTGCAGCAGTAGAAGCTTTGATGTATGGGTAGACGGGGGTTGTAATCGCTTCAACAACTGTACAAGGAGGGTAGCCCATTCACTTTTCTTGAATATAAAGACACTCGCACTGCCAGAAACGGAGTGCTTCTGATACCTGCAATTGAGACACTGGGCTTCGCAACCCTCCACGAAGATTGGAGTCACTATGCCATTAAACACTCTAGAGCAGACGGTCTGGGCTGGGTCTCCCGGGCAGAGTCTCAGAAATGTACAGATTGCTTGACATGGGGGACCCTCTGGTGCGGCTGCCATACATGAGTAGATGGGAAGTGGATCTTGGGGAGCCAATAGAGGATGAGGCTTGGCTCAGGATAAGGGGGAGCATGCATAAATCATCCAGATGCATCACAGATAAATAATGTGCAGACAAATTCTGCCTTAGGTGGTACCTGATGCCAGAAAGGCTTCATCGTATTTCAGGAGACTACTCCTCCAGTTACTGGTGGAGTTGCACAGAGGTGGGTTTGCTCATCCATATGGTGTGGATATGTGAAAGGAGAGGCTATCCAAAATGAAGGCGATGACTGGTCTTTCTCTTCCTATGAATCCCGGGTGGTGTTGCTGGGGGACCCAGGTGATGGGTTTTTTCCTCTGTCGGGTCCGCTGGCGACACTTGTTTGGCACCTTCTTTTGGCAGCCAAACTGACTATTGCATGCAACTGGAAAAATGTGGAGGGCACGCTGATCTAAACTTTGGGTAATTATAGGGGCAGACAAAATGACAGCAATTGGTGATGGTAGATACGCCAAATACTTGTCTGTGTGGAGACCTTTTATTGAGTTTTTAGACAGCTGCCAAGCGATTGTGGGTAAGACCCCACAGAGGAGACATTTTTCCTTACTGTAATATATCCGACAGCGCATGTTGCTCCTGGGGTGTGGAACGGGCTGTGGCTGCTGTCGGATGGGCCGGTTGATGTGGTCTTGCTCCGGTGCATAGGTACTGGCACTGGTTCTCTCCCTACCAACTGTTTACTCGCAATGTGTTATGAGTCATATGATTTTGCGAAATGCATGGCATGTGTACATTTATCTGTCTGTTCCCACAGTACGTTACATAAAGTTTTTTTGAAGAAAAAAAGCGAAATCAATCTACCTTCCTTACCCTTCCATTCTGAAAGCACAGGGATCGCCAGATTCTTGTGAATCAATATAGCTACACCCTTTGTGGGTGTGTTGAACGAAGAACCGTATACATGACCTACCCATCCTCTCTGTAGTTTTGCAGTCTCTTCAACTGTGAGATGAGTCTCCTGCAAAAAGGCCACATCAGCTTTCAGGCTATTCAAATGATTAAGAACTTGTTTACTCTTCAGTGGGCTATGAACCCACTTCACATTCCAGCAGACAAAGCACACCTCACTTTGGGAGGCAGACATCCCCTCGGTTTCTCAATGGAACAATCTCTCAATAAGTACTACAGCTGTAAATAAAGCACAAAAAAGAAGAAACACCCACTCCCTCTTAGGACAACGTCGGTCTGTAGAAATACCAACCTGTGAAAAAAAACATTACAAATAAACCCCCTTCCCCTGCCCCCCTCCATATGTAAATTAATGCTAAGATAAACGAATAATCAGTAGCAAGTGCAATACCAGTATAGCCCTACAGGCAGGAACCAGACTATGCCCCCTCAATAGATGTCTTAACCTCAATCTAAACGCACACATAAACTTGTTCCACAGGCACATATATCAGCAGCACTACTCACAAATCACAGCGAAAGCTGAGCATACAATGACATATAGCCACCCTTACCACATACTACTATTACGGACTCATACCACATCCACCTTCAATATGATTCAAGTTATCCTTCACACATGCACAGGACGAAGAGGCCAATTCAGCAAGTAAGACCCATACACTTAGCCAGATGAGCCACATTACACGGCTAAGATCTTTCCCGTTTATCCTGGCACATGCTACAACGCCCAGACAGCCAACCACCTGCAGCTTTACATAGAACACTCACAGTTCCACTCAAATACCGGCATGAACACTCATCATTGTACTACATTCATGAACAGGTCCCAACTTATCTCACTCACACAAATCCAAGGAGCAATAGGCATCTGCAACTATGTATATCAAGTCACACATTAATCTCACGCTCCCATAGTAGCTGATCCCTCCCCAATCTTTAACGTCACTTGATGATCAAAATATACCAATCATGAGCCTCCCTGTAAGGCTAAATTAGCTAAATCATGAACAGTGGTACTGCTTCCTAATAAACATATGAACATCACATGGTGGAACAACTGGTGTATAATGACCTGAGGAGGTAATGGCAATGTCCATAAAAAACAATTACTCCTTATCTAATCCTATTTCATGTAAGAAGAGAAATTAATATGGGGATGCTCACCGATGGAGCACTTATGAGATATTCTTTGCGACCCCATGAAGCCAAGAATGAGAATTCAACTTTGGAACGTACATAGTTGCATAACCTATTGTGTTTTTGAAGAGTACATCTTTAAGGGCCTGTTCATATGTTCCTGACCTGAGGGCTGGGATTCAGGGTCCCTACATCTGCTATACCAACAGCTAGCTCAGTGGGGTGAAGGCTTGGGATGCCATCTGAGATCTCCTTGTGTAATTAGTGTGTACCAGGTGTGTGTTCCTATCAAATGTAAACAAGCATTGACAGTGCAAATAGTTTCCATTCATGCGTAGTCATCGGCCAGGTATGCACCTCACATGCCCAAGTGCCTACACTGTTTCCAAACATTTTTAGCAAAAGTAATGTAGAATGAGGAATGCAGATTTCATAACCGCGAAGAATCCAGAACCAATGTATAGTACGATTACCTTGAATGAACGCGACATAGACCTGGTTTATTGATCCCTATTGATAGCAAGCTTCTTCTTTTATGCATTGGATGAATATTAGTTATCAAAATCCAAGTACTTCCACCTTTTCATTTAATGCCCAGGTAGCCACACCATAGTTTAGCCATGTAGTGATGGTTTAGATTATGCTCAGTAAGGACAGCAGTGTCATGTTCCCTGATGGCCATCTAAACTATTATACCTACAGGAGTGTGATATTCGCTATGTCTAGCTAGTATATCATTGTGAGAGATTCCTATGCTCAGTTAGTACACACATGCTATTATATCCAGTTAGCACACCGATACCTTGTGTTTCTAAGCGCAGACCTGGGAGTTGAACCTGTGTTGCTCTGTATCGTCTTGCTACCAAGACGAGCATGTTGCCCCTGAGCTACATATAATGCACTAATCCAAGGAAGGCAGCACAATCCCATCATTTCCTGTATCGATTGCATGTCCGTATTACATTATAAATGTTTACCATAGTAGTGGCTGATATCATTAAGCCCAGTTAGCACCAAAATCCCAGATTCCATACTGCTCATTTATTGCAACAGTGCCACATGCCATTGATCCATGTCAGCAAAGGTGTGCCCGTTTTTGTTGTTGTTATGCCCAGTTACCACAGAATTGTCACGCTGTGCAATATTGAATAAGTGGCAATATTCTTTATCTAAAAATGCTAATGGATATATTATGAGTATTTTGGGGAATTTTCTTAAACTGAATTCCCATTCCCTGAAGGCACTATACGATTTTGAACGATACCGTGGGGAATCTTTCCCCAATATAGAGTACCAATATAACCAAGATGAGAGTATCACTTTGTTTATCAAAAATTGAAGAAAAATGTTCTCAGATAGGATCATATCAGCAATACTGTTTAATTTTTTTTTATTTTTTATTAATTATTGGATATTTATAATGCACCTATACAGCAAAAGGTGTTTCGAGGCACAACAAGATAAAGGAGTAGTGGGGGGAGGTGGGGCAGGGATGAAAAAAACAAAAAACGGTCCTACTAGGCCTTGTGTCATTCAGATTATGCAAGTCCTGTAACAAGAAGTGTGGGAAAGAAGGGAGGGAGGAAGTGCCGGTCAGGTTGGAAAAAAAGGCCCACGGATAGGCGAGTGCTAAGGGGAGGCCAGGTGGACAAGTGCCCGGGGAATGCAGAGAATGCAGGGGAAAGAAGATGCACATGCTAAGTGTGAGGGACGGGGCTGGGAGAGCTCAAAGGGGTGCAAGCCCAGCCAGGCTAGTTCAGGGGGAAGGGGCCCAGAAGGGCAAGTGCAGGTTTAGGGGGGGAGTCACGGGAGACCAAGTGCACGAGTGAACTGGTCGAGGAGGGCCTGGTGCCCTGTAAGAATCAGAAGGAACCAGGCAGCCAGTCAAAGAGGGAGAGAGAGGGGCAGAGGGAAGCAGGAGTAGAAAAGGAGGGTCTTGTGAAGCTTCCGGAACTTGAGGCGATCCGGCTCAAATCTGAGAGGAACAGGGAGGCCATTCCAGTGGAGGCACCTGTGGAGAAGAGAGATCTATCCACACTCTCTGTTCGGAAAAGTGCCTGCTCTGTAGAGATTTGGAGCTAGAAGACTGAAGGGCTCTCTCAGGGATGTATTTAGGGAGAGAGATATGGATATAGCGGGTCCCAGGCCCCAGAAAGCCTCGTGGATGATGCAGAGGGTCTTGGACTTGATCCTCGCAGCAACCGGGCGCCAGTGGAGAGACTTTGGGGCTGGAGAGATGCGAAAGGGGGAATTGGGAAATTGAGGAAGAGGCTGTTGCAGCAGTCCAACCTGGAGAGGACCAGAGCTCTGGAGGCATTGACTTTCTAGGGAAGGTGAGGAAAGGGACAATGCCTCTGAGGAGGTCATCTGTTAGTGGGCCTTCTTGGCAAGGTCTGTGATGTGAGGAGAGCAGAAGGGAGAGGAGTCAAAGATGAAACCATATTTTTTTGCCTCATAGGAGGGTGAGTTGAGGGGACCCCTGGAGGGCAGCCAGAAAATAGGAGGGCAGAAAGGAGCCGGGGCCCCAATGAGAAGAATCTCAGTCTTACTGGCATTAAGGCAGATATTGTTAGCAGTGCACCATGCATGAATAACAGACAGTCAGGAATGAGAGAAGAGGAAGAGGAGGTAGTGGAGGGAAGCTTGAAGGAGAACTTGTGTTGTCTGCATAACACTGGAAGTGAGGAGAGAAAGAGTTGATCAAATGGTGTAGGGGGCAAGGTAGATGTTGAAGAGCCGAGGCGAGAAGATAGAGCCCTGAGGGACACCACCAGAGTGTGATCAAGGAGAGAAAAGGATCCAGTTGAAGCTGGGAAGGTTGGTCAGGGAGGAAGGAGGACAACCAGTCCAGAGCCAGGTCTGTGAAGGCAAGGGTATCACAGAGCCAATTTATAAGGGTGGCATGATTGACCGTATCAAAGGCAGAGGAAAGGTCAAGAGGATGGGAACAGAAGGAGAGCAGGAATCGTGATTACAGAGTAAGTCTTCACGCGTGTTCAGGAGTGCAGTTTTCATGCCTCTGGCTGCTCTGAATCCAGACTGGTGGTCGTGGAGACAACCAACAGATTCAATGTGGTAGATTAGCTGGGAGATGGCCAGCTTCTCCAAGAGTTTGCCCAGGAAAGGTGTAATGGAGATAGTGCGGTAGTTAGCTGGACAAGAGGGGCCAGCAGAAGGCTTTTTGAGGAGAGGGTGCACAAGGGAGTGCTTGAGGAGTAGTAGGAAGGAGCCAGTGGTAATGGAGTGATTGCAGAAATCAGCAAAGGCTGGTGCAACAGAGACAATGTTGTCCTTGATAGTTCTGTAGGAGCATGGGAGCACCTGTTTGGATGAGACCTTCATAGAACGAACTTGTCTAGAGACCTCATCAGGTGATATGGGAGAGAAGGAGGAGAGTAGGAGGGAAGGAGAGAGGGGGGCCAAGGGAGGCCTGAAACCGAGTGAGGGAGAAGGGACTGGTGTAGACGAGAGTGAGGAAAGGATGTTCTGAGTTTTAGTGATGAAGTGAGAGGCCAGTACAGTGCAGAGGGTCATAGAAGGCAGAGGAGAAACGGAGACCGCAGTAGGATTGCAGAGTTCCTTGCAGATTTGTAACAGTTCAGCTGTGCTGTAAGTGGTCTCAGAAATGCGGGCTTGGATATAGGCCCTCTTCATTGAGCAGATGGATAGTCTGTATTGCCCTTAGACCAGGCAAATGCTGAGCATCTAGCCTCAAAGATGACACTAGCGGGATACGCCACCCAAGGTTTTAAACTAGGCACCCCACAGGAGTACCTTAGAGTGATCTTCTATACTAAATTACGTAGGTTCACCATGTTATTGTGTTTAAACTAGCTTCCGTCCTTCATGGTATGTGGCCCCAGACTTGGTATATCTAGGAAAAATCACCAACATAGGATCTGTAATTCCAGTGTTGATCTAGAAACAACCAGACTTCTACTCATGCAATGCACATCTTTGCCTAATCAATATACGAGGTTTTGGAATACATTTGCATATGATGTGCAGAATATTGAGACAGATGCCTTATGGTCATGCTGTATTTCAGGCAGCTCAATGATCCCTATGGCGGCATTAAGCAATTCATGAGTGTACAAACTGTTAGGTCTATAAGGAAATTATTGTAGTTACATATCTGGCACAATTGCACTTTATTAGTAGTACTAAACATCAGGAGATAAGAGTATATTAGGTAGAACACATGTGTATATCAATTTCAGTATGCATTAATATCTATTTTATGAGTATATGTTATGTATGAAATGGATGGAAGAATTTGTGTTCAATGTACCTTTATTAAATTGTGTGAAAAATTAATATAACTATGGCAAACGGAGAGCAATGCAAAATGAAGTAGGGAGTTGTTTGCACACAGGCAAGGGGGTCAGCACTGAACAAAGCAACCGGGGGAACAGTGATGCAACTGTTGGGCTGCATTTGCAAACATGCATTACATCATATTTGCAGACATTTTCTTTTGGGGGGCAGTGTGTTTGCACACAGAAAGTTATTACCACATTGCACATGTTTTCTGTTGTTGCACAAACTCAGGGAATCCTTCCCCGATGCCAAACTCCATCTGGCTCACAACGCGGTATCATTGACACGCTCCACTCCCCTATTATAGGGCGACCAGATTTTGACCGGATTTTGAAAATGAAAAACCGGGACAGGTTAGAAACATAAAAGTAGGACTAGTATCCTAAGCACACTCAACCCCCTCCCTCCCTCCCACCTCTGTCACGCCCCTTTTCCATGGCACCCCTACCCATGGGATCATGCATTAAAATACATTTTTCCAGCAATTTTCATATATATTAACTGCAGGGTTGCAAAAGTATGTGTCACTATAGTGGTTTGAGGAGCTTTTGCTTTGATTATTGTTACAGGCTTGGCTAGACTTTTTTATCTGATCCGTCTCTGTGGCGCAAGCAGTAGATGCAGGTGGTTATGGACATAACCTGGGCATTTGTCCATCTCTGTTCCATCATGCATCATACTTGCTCATTCCTCTTTGCCCCTTTCCTCTCCCACCCAGAAAGGTGTAGAATGACGCAACATAATAAATTCCAAACAGTGCACACAATTTTGTGAAAACAGTTCCGAAGGTGCGGCAACTGCTCTGTGTCCAAAACCTCCTTCCCCCTTTTTCTAACAACGTCCACAGTAGGCACAACTCCCCCAATCCTTCGTGTCTGAGCCCCACCTGCTCATGCAGGTGTTCCTAGGCTGGGAGAGTGCTGTTTATTCGGGGGAAGCTGAGCCCTCATTGCTACCACCAGACGCCCCAGCCAGTTAGGCTCCCAAGAGGCGCTGGTCCCGAGGAGAGCAAAGACCCTTCCGGCTTTCCCATGGCTCATTCGGAATCTGTCTCTTGTCACTGGTTGCCAAAACACTGCCACGCCAAAGGTGGGTTACCGCCCACTGTGGCTTCCCCTTTCCTACTTCCTAATTCCAGTGGCTTTGTAGTAAACATTAATGCCCAATACTGACAAATGCACTCAGTTCTTCGCATAGTCTACCGGGGACTACAACTAGATCAGGTTTTGCCTGCTCAGGGGAAAGCTCAGCCCCTGCCCCTTCTCCCATTGCCCCATTCTGCTTCCTCCTTTCCTACTGCTGAATGGCTTTCAGCGGCCATCCATTGTTGCCATGGAATGACCTCAACCAGGCTCTTGGGTACCCCCAACTGTGAGGTCCACTTGTTTGTCCTACTTCACCCTCGATATATTCTTCTCCACCTCTTATTAGGCTAAAGCTCCCCAACCAAATCCTCGTTGCTCTGCATGCCCTTGCAGGAGTTACCATGCTAGGAGTGCCGTTTCTGACAGGTGAAGTTACTTCATAACATTGTTAGAATATCAAAACCAACCTTGCCTTCCTTCCCCCTTCAATCAGAACTCTCCCTTCTTTGTTAGGCTAAACTCGCCGCCACAAGAATCTTCGGTCTGCCAACCCTTGCTGGATAGCTTGTGCTGGCGGAGCGCCATTTCTGACGAGGGGAAGCTGACATTTTGCTTCCTTTATTAAAGCCCCCCTCACCATTTGGGCTTCAACGAGAGGTATCCCACTTCCATTCTTACTTGTCGTGTAGATCCAAGCTCCCCCCCTTAATCATCGGTGGATTGCATATCCTTGCAGGAGTTTTACCAGCCTGGAGTAGTGCCGTTCATGACCGGGAGGCGCCGGGCCACCCTCCTTTTAAATAGACCTCCTCTTGTCTGACTTCCCACTCAACTTGCTTGTCTCCATACATTATTGAGCCAAGCTCCCCCAACCAAATTTTTTCATTGCTCTGCCTACCCTTAGCAGGAGTTACCAAGCTGGGGGAGCGCCGTTCCTGACAGGGGAAGCTGCACTTTATTCCTTTGATAACATGTTAAAAACCAAATGTGTCTTCCTTCCCCCTTGCCCCAGTCCTCTCCATATGTCCTTAAGCTAAACTCTCCACCACTTGAATCTTCCCTCTGCCTGCCCTAGCAGGCAATCACGCGTTGGAGGAGCGCCGTTTCTGACTGGGGAAGCGTGACTTTTAATACCTGCATTAAAGGCCTCCTTGCCACTGGGCTTCAGAGGAAGGCTCACCATGGGAGAGGCGAAACCCCCCACCTGTGTTGTTGACAAGCTCCCTATCACTTATAATCTTCTGAACCCAAATTGTTCTCATCCTTTCCGTAAACCTCCTCCATGTTTTCCTGTTATGTAAAGATGGAGATGTTACTCTGAAAACCCAGTGCATGCTATTGATTGATTGATTGATTGATTGATTTATAGAGCGCTTTACACCAAGGCGCTGTACAATGGAACAACAAAATACAGAGTAATAACAACAACATAACAATGTGAGCAAAGTGGCAACTTGAATCATTCAACAACAAAATAGTGCAAAGAGCAATTGACTGAGAGCGGGGAGAAGTGGAGTGGGAACACTATCTATGTACCCCAATGCCTCAGTACCTTTCTTTAAAGATGAAATCCCCGATGTTCATAGTTAATGAATCTATGGTCTCAATGAACTCTGTGCCACTCCCTCCAGCAACTAACTTTAATGTGGTGTTATTGCCCAAGACCACAATCTTTCAATTCCCTGGTCAGATGCAGCGTTAACGGTTCCTTTTTGCCTATAGTTACTGCCTACTACTGAACAGCACTGCGCCTGTGCCATATGTGATTCAACTTCACTTATGTTCCCCTTGAGCCCTTAACCGTGCTGGTAGTGCGGCAGACGTCCGCCCCTTCAATTCTGCAACAAGCTTGCAAGACCACCTGTGTCCATACCCGATGCTGTACTGGGCCCCCACTCTTCCCCCATTTCCAGGCTATTTGCGGAACCTCCCAAACGCACACACAATCCACAAACTTTCCTTTAGCTGCCCCCCCATGAACGATACCCCCTATGCAGCCAGTAGTTTTGACTAGTGTTGCCGAATACATATTTTTTAGATTGCAAAATGTGCATGACATTACATCAAAACACACCCGTCGGGTACTCTTCCAACAGTGTCACAAAAAGAAACAATTGCCATGTGCAAGCAAAGCCACTTGTCATTAGTGCCCGAGATAACTTCAACTCTACTAAAAGCAATAAATCACACAGTATGCCGCTTGAAAACCTAATCTTGCCGCAGACGTGCTAGCCTGGCCTGACATCTTGAGGCAAGAACAGAGAAGCTAGAGCAAATTTGCATAACAGGCTTCGATGCCTTTGCTGTGCACGTAAAAGAAAGTATTGAGTTACATTTGAAACCACCAGTGCTCCACCCGCTGAGCTATGTACAACAATACTGCCCCTGTGGTCCCTCAGCAAACCCTACCAGATCAACTGCCAAAAGAGGTGATGCACTCGGCCAAACTCTCGTAATCAATGAACCCTCCTGAAGCCGTACGTTATACAAAAAAACCTGCAATTAACCACGTGTAATTTTTACGAATGGGAATTGGCTAGCCACGGCCACGCAAAGAAAAAAGCGCAGCATCCCATGAAAGTTTAGCAATCCAGCAGTTGCCCAGAAAAAGACAGATTTGGTGTGCCTCCTAGTATATTTTATTGCCTGACCTTATTGACTTTGCAGACATCAAACATACCTCGCGGCGCTGCAGCCTGTAGGGGAACACCAAGCAAAGCCAGGCAAAAGAAGCTCCACCGCAAATACCATCAAACCCGCGGCAGGACGAGCGGTAGAAAATACCATTGTACACGTTTGAGTGCTAAACCAGTCATGTATGCTCGCGCTGCATCCCCGGCCACTGTTTGCCACTCACTTTAATTCACCTAAGAATTGTATTAACCGGCCTTAGGGCTGTTTCCGCTTTGCCCCACTTCATTGTGGTTCATGTAGTACGGGGGAATGGGGGTGTATCATCAGGGTTAACTTATAATAAATTCCATTTTCGCACCTCTGCTAATGTCTAGGGTGTGTACGCAGGGCAGTGAGTGATGGGAAAATCCTGCCCACACGCTCCCCCGCCTCAGAAGACAAAGCCCCATCTCGCTATGAAATTATACCTCCACCGTGCCCATCCTGAGGTCTATCACGAGCCCCATGTGTTCGCTGACACCCAACCCTTGGCAATGCCCCAACCGCTCCGTATGGTTTCTTGCCCAAATAAGATTTCTTGCTCAAATTTAATTGCTAGTCAATGCGAAATTACAATTCTCACCGACACCATGTACCCTCCATTTATACCCTTAGTAAGTCCCCAACCCGCGTTTTCTTAGCCCGTGTCGCCCGCAACACTAAAACTTTGTTCCAGTGTTTTGATCATCCCCTCCTCTGTTAACAGCCTTTCTGCATTGCCCAGCCTGTTCCTGTACCCATACACAACGGCCGCCATTCACCACAAGACTGCATGCAATTGCTCCCCGAGCGCTAACGGTCGCAGCCCGGTGCTACACTTTGTCTGGAGCAGGCAAACAACCAAACGCATCACCCTCCGACACAACCAAACACACAGGGTGCCTGGGAGAGCATACCCCATGTAATCTAGCAAGAAGCTTTACTTCCAAATTTGCCATTCATTGTACCGCTTGGTGTGAAGCTGTCGATGGAGAAACCAAAAGAAAATGGAAGAGGCGGCCGTTAACCCCTGCAGGGGCGTCCTACTAGTCCTCCCATCCCCCTGGGGAAGGGGAAGGGGAGGGCTCGGGCACGGAACGGCGCCAAAAACAACCAAAAGCCAGCGAAGGGCAAACAATGGAAGTGGGCAGGGTAAACCCTTTATAATGAGCGGGCGTCCTACAGCAGGAATCATCCAGCACCTGCAGTAGGATGCCCGGCCAACTGAAGCTGCCTCCAAACCCGGAAGAAGCAGAAGGAGGGACCGGAGCCCAGGATCATCGCGGCACAGGGTGACCAGAGGCTGCGTCGCTGAATAGGAGCCTGGGAGCAGCGCAGACGCTATAAGCGTTGCGGGACGAGCAAAGCAGGTCGTGCCCAGTAGAGGAGGCTGCTTCCTGGAGGATTGTGGCGCAGGCAGAGGAGGAGCCGTGCAGCGCCGGGTGTCGTAACACCAGGAATAGAAGCAATGGAACTAGTCGGAAGGAGGTAAGGAGCGGCAGGGGGCGCAGAAAGCTTTTGGCCCTCCCTGGCTCCCATCAGGATTTTCCGGGACCGACAGGGCCGCCAGAGTGAAAGCAACTGAGGGGCAGAATCTGCTAAAAAAGTTGCACGAGACAAAAAACTCGAGGGCCGCCTGCGGCCAAAGTTGAGCATTTGTGGAACACCCGCAGGTCGGTGCACGCGGCCGGCACCTGGGCTGCCTGGGTGAAAAAGAGGGGCAAATTTGGTTGAGAACGAGGTCGGAAGGACAGCTCGTGTGGTAAACACACGGAAGGGACTGAGCTCTGAGCACAAAGCTGGAGGAAGCAGCTAGGAAGCAACGCCAGGAGCAGCAAGACTTTTGGTCACAAGGGCGGCAAATTAACAACAGGGAGGCATTGCTCAGCCCTCAGGAGAATGGAGCTTGAGGCATTTTTAGAGATGGCAAAATTGGCTGCATCAACCTACGGGCCCGACTGGATGACCTCAATGGTGGCCCAAACAGGGCAGGAAACGCCTGGGCCCAGACAGGTGAATGGCTTGCCACTCATGTTCCATGACAGGCGCCAGTGAGGAGGCACTGGTGGAAATAGAGGTTCGGGAAGAAAAAGATGAGGAACATGAAGAAAAAGAGGTCCAGGCTGTGGCATGTTTTCATCCACGCATCCAAGCCCTGCCACATCATTGTGCATTACTGACATGGGAAACATCATAATGGCTGCCGGAAAGCATGCTGCTCGCCAGAGATCATCCAATAATGCGCAGTGAAAACCTGACAGATAGGCCACCATCCACTTTTGCCTCTGTCAGTGTTAATAGAGGAGACCATTGCCAGACCCTATCCTTTGGCTGTACACAGAGCAAAACCAGTGCAAAGGAATATGGTGCTGTTCAAAATCCGTTTTAATTGATGACAAAAATTGCTAAAATCATGGTTCACAGAACCACTAAAAAGGTCCCACCTCCTTGTTGGGTGGTCAACATCATTCTCCCGCAAGAATCTACATGAATCTGAGGTCCACAGAAGTGCATCTATATTTGAACAAAGTATAATTTGAGGATTGCTTACTGGTAAGGCAGTTGTCAAAAATGGCTGCAATACCGGTACTTGACACTAACCGGCGCTAGCGATCTAAATTCTGACAGGAGACCTGTATTTCAGAAGCTAAACAGCATCCTAAGTTAGCTGAGACTTCAAAAGGCTTGCTGGTCAATGAGAATTCTTAACACCTACCCTTCCCAGGCCCTACACCAACAGCACAGGATATCACAGGGTCCTGTTGATTAAAGGGGGGGGGAGTTTCCCTGCAGTCTGGAGGAAAGAGACAATGGATGCCTTCAGCTGAATAGAATATGCTGATTTTGGGTGTGATCTGTCAACACTGCCCTGGGGGAAGGCAAGACACATGATCTCTGAGTCAAGCCAAGTTCCCGGGGGCGGGACAAACAAATGGGTGTACTGAATTGAGAGCAAATGTATGTTTTATTAAATTGCTTATAAAATATTGTATCAAGCTGACAGAAATGTACAATTTGGGGATTCTTAATATGAAAATTTCACTCACAATTTGAGACTAAGCTGGACGTTGTGTGATGTTCTGAGACCGAACCCCGCGATTTATTAATATTGCAGATACTGTGGTTATATCAGAAAAATGAAAACTTACTGTAATATGCTCAGGGAGGGGGTGCTGGTCTGTGTAAAATTTGATGCCGAACCGACCATGGCAAATTCACCAAAAACACAAATAAGTTGTCATTTCTGAACCCAAGCTCTTAGAAAGATCAGGGTTGGACAGAGGCCTGTCTTAATTCATCTGTGACGTGTACATGTATTATAAACCACGTGTGTATCTGGGAAACCTGTTCGTTATGAACAATTCATTTTGTAAGTGAAACCAAAGGGGCGTTTCTTCAATAGATTGTAAAATGGTAGCATCACTCTGACTCACAGCTCAGTTCTCCAGTCAGGCGACAGAGAATCCTCTAACCTATCAGGATCCTCAGAGGGTTGGGCCTAGAAAGTCAGCCTTCCTACCCATTTTCAAAAGACATAAAAAGAGCCACTGAGACCCAGATACGGACATTCACTTTCCACTTCAAACTGATTTCTTGCGAAGCACTTTGACGGACGACTTCAAATCCAGGCAATATCCAGAGACAGAACTTAGAATCCAGACTCCAGAACTTAAAGCAGAGGGGCCTGAACCACAAACTGAATCATTTTCAGCCGGCCTCAAAATCTTTTGCAACCTGATTCTCAACAGCCGGGCGAGCTGTTTTGCTTCTGGATAAAATTTTGCCAGAACCATACCCAGAAAGCAGAGCTGTATCCAGAACCCATCAGACCCAGACCAGACCGCTGTGCAGCGCCGATAGCAGACCAGACCAGACCGCTGTGCAGTGCCAAGAACTTTTGCCAGAACCAGAGATCCAGACCAGCAGAGCAGAGCTGACCCAGATAGCTGTGACTTCAGAATCACCCGCCAGAAGTCCAGTCTAAACCTGTTGACCAGATCGTGACAGCCTATTTCAAATTTATAGTGTGAGTATCCAGTCAGAACTGTGCAGAATCAATCTCTTAGTTTAAAATAATCTAATTCAACCCATTTCCACCTAGCCAGAACTGCATAAGAAATCGTGTGTCCATTCTGTGATTTCAAAGCTGTGAAAGTGAAATTGTCATTCTGAAATCTTGACTTCATTCTGAAAATCTACCTCCACAAAAACGTCCGTAACTTTTGAAGCATATGTCATGTCCTAGAAGCGACATTTAACTTTCATTTTAAAGCTAAGAACCTAAGCTTTCCAACGAAACTAATACGACATCCCAACTCCTTATAGTTTTTCCGTAATCGCGATCGACGCACTCGGAAAAAGTGCCGCAAATTGCAAAATGGCTCAATTTCACCACTTGTAAAAATAGCTGCTTCTTGCTTTCCACTGCTGAAATTCGTTTTCACTCTGATAATCATTCCTGAATCATTGCTAGTTTTGACCTGAACTAATTCAAAGTAGCTATCACCTACCCTGAATCTCCTATAGGAAATTAAAATCATTTTTAGCATATTATTCACTTCATTGCAAATCACATGTAAAAGTATTTTTGACTGTTTAAAAGCATACCAGTTGCTCTAAGCTTGCTAGGGGGGAACTGAACTGCTTTTGATTGTATTCCTGAAAACCTGTGTGCCCTCATTTCCATCTCTTCATATTGCATAGGGGGGAGTGAGGAAAAGGTGATCAGATTATCTCTTGTTGAAACCATATCCAGTTTATTCTGTGCTGCATTCTTTCCATCATTGCTTTTCCTTGAAACCATACAAAGTATTCTCTGCTACCTTATCCTTTCTATACCAACTCCTAAGTAATTAAAGAATTGTGCTACTATAATATTATACATTGTTGATCACTGTCATATTCATAAGAGTCATAAGAGTGCTATCAAATATTAATTTATTCATAAAAGTGTGATATATATATATATAGCTTAATTTTTCAAATAAATCTTTTAATTTGCAAAACAAACCTACTTCTTGGCTCAGTAAGGTCAGGGGGATTCAAAGAGAGGGGCGTTATATTGTCATAGAAATATATAAATAAGGGCTTCCATTGGGCATCCCAGACCAGGCATTGACTTAGTTGGAGTGCTGAATTGAAGTCACTTACAAGGCAAAGAAGAGAAAGAGGACTATGACTGCAAAGGCCAGGGCGAGCAAGGAGCAGTCCAACGCTATCAAGAAACCGAGAGGGAAAGGGAGGGCGCAGGAGGATGCAGCCTTACTGGCTCTGACACCTGCTGAGGCTCCAGGGAACCGTGGGGGCACACCCAGCAGTCCTGCAACCAGACCGGTGGAGGTAGCTGCAGAGGGACCCACATCCCTAGAGATGGTCAAAGGTATGTTCATGGAGTGCATGAAAGCATGGGGGAAAAGTGGGCAAGTGCAAAATGTATGTGCTAATGACAATATGCTGGGAAATGTAGTAAATGGAAATAGTACGCTATGTCAGCAAGGGATAACTCAGGGCTCAAGGGGGTCTGGGAGTGGAATGTATCAGGCCTTTTCACCTGTGAGGGGGAATGGTCTGGTACCTCAAAGGGGTGTGATTCCGCCAGGGGGGTTTCTGTCAGTCGGTTTGCCCAGTACAGGTCCAGTTGTGGGGCTTAGCCAGCTGTCCCATGTATCCAGTCCAGCTGGGACTCAGAATGGGCAAGGTTGGTGGGGGCAGGGGCCCGAGGCTCTCAATGTCAGTGGGGGGAGCCAGGCGCAGCCTTCATCAGTGGTCCCAGCTGGGATACAGGATCGGCAGGGTTGGTGTGGGCAAGGGCCCAGGGCTATCAATGTCAGTGGGGAGAACCAGGCGCAGCCTTCGCCAGTGGTCCCAACCAACCTGGGGATTGGGGGAGTTTGGGGGCAGGTAACCCAATATGGTAGACTGATGCCATCCCTGAGGGGTGGCTGGATTATGATTGGGGTTTCAGGCTGAAAATGCAAGTGTGGCCTTCTATGTCTTGGGATGAGGTGGATGTCGGGGGGTACATTGATAAGATGGTGCCCGCCAGGGAACCCGGGGACAAGCAACATGGGGAGAAGTCTCAGGTTTGGAGAGGCAGAGGGGGTTATGCGCAGCGAGGTAGTGGGTCCTTTCGCGGGCCCTCCTCCTGGGTCAATCGGGCAGAAACCTACCAGGGGGAGTGAGCAGATTGCTGGAGGTTTGCAGAAGGAGATTGCTCCTATGGTAAAGCATGTAAACTCAGGCACCCAAGGGGCGGGAGCTCAGGGGCTCGCAGCTCCACTTCAGGCAATTCAAAACATAAAAGCAACAGCAAACCTAAAGAGAAGTCAAAGAGAGAATGAGGTATTAGCAGAGAGAAGCAATTTTGACAAACATGTGTGAGACATGATTATGATTAAAACAAACTTACCCACACCAGTTAAACCCCTTGCCATGACTCCTTTTCTTAATATATATCCCAACAAGGTTGATATAAAGTTGTTGTGGCAGGGGTTCGGTGAGGTTTTAAAATCCCTGGAGACCTGGGGGTTAAGGAGGCAACCAATTTACGGTCAGCACTGGATAGGCCGGAGATGGTGGAACGGAAAGTGGAGAAAGAAATCAAGCTAGATAGGGTGGCGGCCCCTTCTCTTCCCGTCCCATGGACAATTTAGTGGTGTCACCACTAGGGCTGGTACCGAAAAAAGAATAAGGCCAGTACCGGCTGATCCACCACCTCTTCTTTCCAGAGGGGCAATCTGTGAATGATGGCATACCGGAGGAGTTGTGTAGGGTTCATCATGCCTCCTTAGACGACGCCATACAAATGGTAAAAGCGGCAGGGAGAGGTGCCCTAATGGGAAAGTCAGACATTGAGTCCTTCAGGCTCTTGCCAATTCACAGGGATAGCCTTCACCTGCTGGGGTTCAAGGTGGACAACAAATATTTTTATGACAAATGTCTGCCGATGGGCTGTGCCATTTCATGCTCGTACTTTGAAGCGTTCAGTACCTTCCTGGAATTTACTGTAAGGGAAAAGATGAAGGAAGGTGGGGTCTTGCATTATCTGGATGATTTTCTGTTCAATGGTAAAGAAGGGAACGGTGAGTGCAGGGCACTCATGGAGGCATTTCAGGGGTTAATGTTGCACATGGGGGTCCCACTGGCTGCAGGGAAGACAGTAGGTCCAGCCACTACATTGACATTCTTAGGGATTGAAATCGACTCAGTCAAAGGTGAATGCAGGCTCCCGCAGGACAAGGTGCATAAATTGAAGGACATCATAAAGGGGCTGAAGGGGAAGAGCAAAGCACCCTTGAGGGAGCTGCAGTCGCTGGCGGGTAACCTTAAGTTCACGGGGAGAGTAATACCAGCGGGGAAAGTGTTTGGCATAGGTATAGAGCTGAAGACAGTGGGTCTGCAGCATTCTTCCCAACATGACCGGTTGGGATCGGAGGTAAAAGAGGACCTCCGGATGTGGGAACATTTTTCAGAAGATTCAAATGGGGTGTCAATCTGGAGGGAGGATTGGGCCAGCAGTGAGAGGCTCAAACTATTTACTGACTCATCAGGGTCTCACGGTTTCAGGGCGATCTTGGGGCCAGTTGGTGCGGAAAAGCATGACCGGCAAAGTGGCACATGGAGGGAATCACGAAGGACATCACACTGTTGGAACTATCCCCATTGTAATAGCATTTAAGTTGTGGGGGGAACACCTTGAGAACAACAAAGTGTCATTGTGGTCAGACAATTTGACGGTGGTTCAGATTATTAATCTAAGGTCATCAAGCAATCTAAAGGTGTTGAAGTTGCTCAGGGAACTCATTAAATGCCTGCTGGCGTTAAACATCGAGGTCAGGGCTCGGCACATTCCAGGCGTCAAAAACACGGCTGCTGATTCTCTGTCTCGTTTACAGTGGGAGAAGTTCTGAGACAGCTGCCCAGAAGCAAGGAAGGTGATGGCCCTGTTCAAGGAGTACTGGTAGGGGATGATTGGGGTGATCTGAGCTCTTTGATAGACACAGCTCTGGTGCCAGGCACAGCAAAGATGTGCAGGGCTTGTTGGAAGGGTTCACGGCATTTCAAAGGGATATGCTGCCAGAGGGGCAGAGAGAGTTACCGGTGCGGGCCTTTGTGGGCTGGTGCTGGAGGATGGGGAAAACCAGAGCCTGGATGACATATCATTTGGCACCAATAGCTCATTATGCCAAACTGCGGGGTGAAAGGGACCCCACCAAGGAACATTACATCACACTGGCCATGAGAGGATGGGCCAAGCAATCGGTGCTGAAGCCGGATGAGAGGCGGCCCATCGACATAGTAACACTGCATGGTTTAATTAAATGTCTGAAAACAGTATGGAGCAGTGAAACGGAGAGAGTGCTATTTACAGCTGCCTTCACAGTGGCATTCTTTGGGGCCCTCAGGGTGAGCGAGCTAGTGCCCGAGAACAAAGGGGGCAAAGGAAATGGCTTCTTGGATTAAGGGATGTGCAGGCAAATAGCACCCAGGTGGTCATTTATGTGCGTAAGTCAAAGACTGATCAGAAGGGGAAGGGGTGGGGTTGACACTACAGGCCATCCAGATGAGTCTAGTATGCCCAGTGGTGGCCTTGGCCAGCTTCCTTCAGCAACTACCGCCTTCAGATGCAGGGTGTAACGCTCACCTGGCTCCCACGGAGGCGCTGGTCTGGTCTGGGTTGCTGTGGCCTCTTCAAGCGTGATGCACAGAATTCGGACCACCGATTGAACAGGACCCCCAAATCTTGCTTGTCTGGCCCGTAGGAATATCCTTCTGCAGATGAGAAAGGGGATTAACTGTCTGCTGAATAATGTGCTTGCTTCCCCCTTTCCCCCTTCGTTCTCCTCTGACTTCCTCCAAAACCCCCGGTTTAAGCTCACCTTATGGTTTGGAAGGATGAACTCTCCATCCTGCTTCTGGTGCAGGGGCGCGCGTTCGTCCAGTTACTTCACTGGTTTTCAGAATGGCGCTGGCAAATCCACTTGACTTTACTGAGCGATACGCCGTAAGTATGAAGATGCAAAAGTTCAAGTGTGAGCCTCCTTTTATGTTGTCTTTTTCTGTCCTTTACTTCAGGTGAAGAACAAAGGCGATGCGTTGAGGGGTTAAATTGCCGGGGTAAAATCAGGTGAGTCAGTGATGAGGGCGACCCCTTTAAATGTCTTTATAATTCCCCAGTAATGTCTTTTGTCCTTTCCCCATAGGGGCCGGGGTGCGGTACCCGCCAGAGATGTGGCGCTGACCCGAGATGTGGAATGGCTCACCAAGAATAGCCGGTAAGTAATATGGCTGAAAATCCGGCTTTCCTCTTGTGTTCCCTTGCTCACCTTTTGTCTCTTCTTCTCTCCCTTAAGTGCGGTGCAGAGATGTGGCGACCGGCACTGAGAGCCGCGATGGAGCCGAGCGGCGTCTCGGGAACAGGTGAGTGAAGCGCGGCGCTGCTGCGAGCAACGCGGTGCTTTTAAATGGAAGTCTTCCTTCAGGAATGCTGGCGTGAAGATTCCGGATGCAGGTAAGAAGGTTGAAATAGTTCTTGGTTTTCACCTTTCTCTTCTCTTATTCCCTTACAGGTGTTCCAGGTTCGAGGCGGGCGTGGCTGGAGTCCAGGTGCAGGAGCAGACACAGTGAGGGTTCAGCTCCTGGGATGCAGAACAACGCGAAGCACGTGTGGCTGTCCGGGTGTGGCTTAAATAGCCTTGGAAGAAGTTCCAGGTGAGTATTCTTCCACAGCCCCACCCAACTAACAAAATAGTTCCTTCAGAAAAATAGTCCCTCCTAAGCCTCATTTGGCTTGGTTCTTCATGCAGCATGGTCTGCATCAGGTGAGTGTGCAGCATGGTCTGCTTCAGGTAAGTGCACCAAACACTTCCCTTTATGAGCCTGGCGCCTATGGCGCCAGGACTGATGTCCAACATGAGCCTGGCGCCAACGGCGCCAGGACACAGTCTAAAGAGCCCCTATAAAGGGCCGCTGGGCTTTTACCCGGGGCGTGATGCCTGCTCCCGGGGGTGCTGGGCCTGGCCTGGTGCTCCGGGGGTAGGCATCATGACACAGGGGCACCATTGCTGTTACATTGGGACGGGTCCGCCTTGATCCGCTTCCAGTTCAAGAAGGTGATGGAACTGGCATTGGCAAAGATGGGGTTAACGGAGGGGCAGTTCGGGACCCATTCTTTCAGGATAGGGGCAGCCACCTTTGCAGCGGCCAGGGGTTTAGGGGCGGAAGACATCAAGAAGTTAGGAAGATGGTCTTCAGGGTGTTTTAAAAGGTACATCAGGCCGGAGAAAATGTAATGTAACATGCCATCTCATCTCCTTCTCATTACCAGCTTCGCAGAGGAGGAAGAGGCGCTCCGTTTGGGTGGTGGGGCACTCGTTTATTTCAAGGGCCAGGGCTAGCTGGACACCGCAGCTGGAGGAGCTGATGGCCGGCGAGTTCCGGATCTGGTGGCATGGGGTGCCAGGGATGAAATGAGCACAGCTGCAGGGGCTGCTCAGGAAGTTGCTGGGTACGCAGCAGAGTCCAGATATGCTGGTCAGCCACTTGGGAGGGAACGATCTGACCAACTTAAGGGGGGGGGTCTTGTTAAGGGACATGATGTTCTCATTGCAGGAGATATCAGCACAGCTGGGGGAGACGGAGATCGTGTGGTTGGAGATAATTCCCAGGCTGGAATGGAGGGGGGCCGAGAACCACACAGCAGTTGAAAAATCAAGGAAGAAATTGATTTGCGCCATGTCTAGATTCTGCAAGGGCAGAGGCTTCCAACACATCAAACGTGGCCTGATCAACTTAAAAACCCCTGAATATTTTTTTAAAAGATGGTGTGCATGTGTCGGCAATGGGAATGGAGCTCTTCTACTGGAATATATGTACAAAGCTATTGGAGCTATAAAAGGAATCAGGAGAGAGGGGGAGCCACGGTGGACGGTAACCCACCAAGTGGCGTGGCAGTGTTTGGGCGACCAAGCCCAAAAGACAAACTCCGAATGAGCCAGGAGGAAGTCGCTCTTCTCGGACCAGCGCCTCTTGGGAGCCTAACTGCAGGCGTGTCTGGTGGTAACAACAAGGGCTCAGCTTCCCCCAAAAGAAACAGCGCTCTCTCCGCCCACGGACACCTGCAAGGGCAGGGTAGGCTCAGGCACAAAGGGTTGGGAGAGTTGGGCCTACTATGGACTTTATGCAAAGGAATAGGGAGAAGCAGGTGGATTGGACAAGAAGCAAGCACCACACTTGCAGACTGAATTTCACTAAATGTGTGCAGTGATTCTTTTGTTGTGAAAATAAAACTGTTTGCCATTTAAAAAAAACAACTGTCTCATTCCAGGTAATTTTCTTAAAGGGGAAATAAAGGGAAACGGGGGAATGAGCAAAGTTTGGCTTATTGGCTATGGGTACAAATAGTCAAATGCAGTGGTTTTGGTATGCCTACAAACCGGGGAGCTTAAGTGCCAGAAACAACATAAAGAATCAGAAATAGAGAGACATGTGTACACACTTCCTACATTCGTTTTGGATTATTCCCAAACAGCTGTATTGGAGGTTATTAAACACAGGCAGGCATTCCCTAGCTCCCCAGTTGCCAACTGGCCCCACATCAAGGGCAACAATTGCAGTCCGTTCTGGTATTGCACAGCACATAGTGGGAGCTCTGGGTCCATATATCCAGTGAGGAATTAAAGCAATACTTTGCAGCATGCTTTGTCCAAAAGCAGAACTGGCAGAAAGCATCATATGGTAGAATTTGGCAACTATGAACACAACACAAAATGTGGTGTGTACTTTGAGTGAGCGCAGCACAAAATTCCTCTGGGAGGTCAGGCCTCCTAAATCAAGAAAACAGATCAGTGGTCCTCTGTGGATTAGCCGACAAACAAAGACAGTGTTGTCAATAGGGTGCACCCTGGTCCATAAGGCAAGCACAATTCAGGCTGGGCCTGCGATCTGATTGGCTTCTTCCACTTGCACAATGCACTGTCATGTGCATGAATTCATTTAATGGAAAAGACACCATCTGTCCTTCTTTCTGACATTCACTCCACTCATTTCTTTTGCCAGTTTTACTTCAGTTCACAATCCTCGAACTTGCTGGAGATGCTGCCCACTATAGCTGCAGCAAGCAGAAAAGTGGGACACTTCAAATGCATCCCATCATATGAGAATCAAAGGTAAGGAGAGAGGCGCAGGGCAGTAGGGCGAGAAGAGAGAGGATGGAAACTGCTTTGGGGAAATGAGGTCTCTGTCATTGGACTGGGAGGAGGAGCCACAGGTGGCGGTACTAATGGAGTGACAGAAATACCCATCCAATCACAATATTCCCCAAGCTGCTAATTTAGGCTCGGGAACATCCCATTTGGATGAATTTTACACAGGAAGGAACCCATCAAAGTACTCAAACTACAGAAGACTTTGGCAAGACAAGGCTTTGCTAACTTTCAGAAAAACCTAAAGAGGTTTGAAAGGGCTATGATGGTTTCTCCTGGGCCTTGTAACAGTGCCAGGCCTTTTCAGGTCTACGGACTGTAGCAGACCACAATGTGAGGAGGCCATTTCAGGGGGCATGTCTGTTATCCCATTAAGCACCCGGTGATATGTTCTCAAGGGGTATTCCTGTCTTGTCCTATGTGGTCTTGTGTGTCTGGCGTTGCTGCAAAGGATAGCCCTGTCTAAAGCAGATCCTCTGCATCTGCTGTAAAATCAGGTATCCCAGTGAGTGGATTGTTTGTCCCTCAATCAGTGACCAACCAATAACAGTGTGTCAATCCCTGCGGGAGGGGCTAGGCTTTCACCCCTCCATTATCCATAGATGAAGAATCATTGAGTTTGGTAAAAAGGAGTGAGTAAAAGGCATTTGTTAGATGTTCTCCTACAGAACAAAGTGCCTTGAAGAGCCACAAGCGCACTGAAGTGTACAGTGCTTGTAATTGTAAGGGTAAGAGGGGATTGTTACACTTTTTTAATGTTACTTTATTCTGTTATTGAGAGATACAATGTTTGCGTTTATGAATGCCTGCTGTGCTCTCCTGGGTCACTGTAGACAGGATACATGACCATACTGCTGAGTAGTCCTCGGGCTCTGGTAATAGTTTGAAACAACAGGGGGCCAGAGTATCCACACCCGTGCATGCACCTGTCACGATTTACATGCATTCTGAGTTTCGTACCCCCTGATGTTTTGGCCCCAACAGCAAAGTGAACAACCACACCCAGCATACCAACCACACTTGAGAGAGGCACATCTTTCCTTTAAAAGGTTCATCTGACGCTCTGTTAAAGCATGCTGAGGGCTCACTCGCACTCATTCTAATATGGCGGCATGCTATGTGCATAGTACTGGTAGGGCTGATGTGTTCTAGTACAAATTGGGGTGCAGTCACACATGCACCCTCATGGCCTGATTTCTCATGTGCATGATTTTATAATGCCCAGTCAATAGGTTTACCCAATGTGCCTGAGCTATGTACCCATGCAGATGGCAAAAGCCCCCTTCAAGAATGGACACCCACTTAGGTAGCCATCAATCATTGATATTAATGAAGAGGCCTTACTTTACGGATTGCCTAATTTACCCAGACTGTTCACAGTTGTATTGCCGGTGGAAACATTATGTGTTAATGGGGATGTGGCTTAAATTATAATTTTATTAAATAATTGTAATTGGTTATTTATTACACTCTTAAAACGAAGAGGATTCTAAGGGCGGACCAGAGATGCAAGCCTGTGTTGCTCTGCGTAGTCTTGCTTCCAAAACGAGCAAGTTGCCCCTGAGCTATGCTACCCATGCGGAAAGTCCCCTTCCTTGATATGAAGCCAGCTGAACACAGACACAGTAGTATTTGTAATGAGTGTTTTCCTTAGGACAGATGGTTCCAAGTTATCAACAACATAGTATTGCCTTGACATAAGCAGATCAAAGAGTGCCTTTGGTTAAACTGTGTGTTAAATCATGTTGCGCATTTGTGGAGATGTTTGCAGCTACTCACTGTAACTGAGACAAACATTTATATATATATATATATTCAGTGAAAAAACTTTGTTAAAGGGACGTTATGGTTAAGTTGTGCTACTAAAAACCTATGAAATTCAGTGAAAAATCTTTGTCAAAGGGACGTTATGGTTAAGTTGCGCTACTAAAAACCTATGAAATTCAGTGAAAAAAACTTTGTTAAAGGGACGTTATGGTTAAGTTGCGCTACTAAAAACCTATGAAATTCAGTGAAAAAACTTTGTTAAAGGGACGTTATGGTTCCAAGTAAAACCGAAAAACCCTTGAAATTCGCCAGTTATGGTAAGCTAAGCAACCATAACTCGTGCCACCACTGTGCACTGCGAAGACTAACACCCAGGACATCAAAGATGACATCACAAATGTCATTGATGACATCACTGATGACATCACATGTGTATGTACTTTTCATGAAATATGTGTACAAGGGATTCTTATTATAATGTTGCGAAACAAGTGTCAAGGATCATTGCAATAAATATCATACCCTAATTAGTGCATTGAACGATGCATTGATATAAATAGCATTCTATTATGGGATTCTATCTAGTATACTAAGCTACTCATACAGAAACATAACATTGTGTGCAGCGTACAAGATGAAGGTATAATATTCGTAATGTTAATATGTTGAATAATGAAATGATAATTGTTTTCTTAATAGATTTTTGTGTACTGTGAAATATGTAATACGTAGCTAATAAAACACATGTATTACATAATTGCATTACTATAGACAAAACACAAAGACACAAGAACACATAACAATATGGGTATATACAGGGAAAGTGAAGTTAGCAAAAAAGCACAAGTAGTAGCAGAAACAATTCATAACTTAACTGATTATTTTCATGCAAATAAATGATTGCTCTGTTTCAAAGCTGCTATTTACCCTATATATATGTATCACTTGATGTGATTGGACCCACAGGGAAAGTACAGCCATAAAAATAAAACAACAGAACTATCAGAAAGTGCTCATAAGTCTATTGATTATCTTTATGCACAAAAAGGATTGCTGCCTTTCAAGCTTGTGTCTTCCCGTATGTATATGTTTCATATGATGTCACTGTACTCTAAGGGAATTACTGTAAGAACCTACTAGAAGGATATGTCTACAAATAAAATAAAATGTTTAGTTTCTGACTGTTACTGAAGAAAACCATGTGGCCTAGATATGTCAGCAAAAGAAAAAAGAGTGAGCCAGACATGTGATGTCATCAGTGATGTCATCAATGATATTTGTGATGTCATCTTTGATGTCCTGGGTGTTAGTCTTAGCAGTGCACGGTGGTGGCGCGAGTTATGGTTGCTTAGCTTGCCATAAATGGCGAATTTCAAGGGTTTTTCGGTTTTACTTGGAACCATAACGTCCCTTTGACTAAGTTTTTTCACTGAATTTCATAGGTTTTTAATAGCGCAACTTAACCATAACGTCCCTTTAACAAAGTTTTTTTCACTGACTTTCATAGGTTTTTAGTAGCGCAACTTAACCATAACGTCCCTTTAACAACGTTTTTTCATTGAATTTCATAGGTTTTTATTAGTGCAACTTAACCATAACGTCCCTGTAACATTTTTTTTTAACTAAATTTTAAAGGTTTTTATTGGTACAACGTCACCATAACATCCTTTTCAATAGATGAAGACCACTAACATCTTATGTCCTCAAAGTGGGAACGCTGGGTGGTAAAAAAAACGAAAAGATTTTCCTTCCTACACCGGGACGCCTTCGGCGTCCCGGTGTAGGAAGGAACATCTTTTACCAAGATGGCCACCATGGAAAGGGAAGGCGGGGTGTATAAAGAACACAACAGGGCATGAGCGGGGGTGGGGGGGAACAGGGGAGACACATGGGCATGAGCGGGGGTGAGAGGGAACAGGGTACAAACGGGGCATGAGCAGGGGGTGGGGGGGAAAGGAAGGAAACATGGGGCATGAGCGGTGGTGGGGGGAACACGAGAGAGACACGGGGCATGAGCAGCGGGTGGGGAGGAACATGAGGGAGACACGGGGCATGAGCGGGGGGTACAGGGCACACACGGGACATGAGCGGGGGTGGGGGGGAAAGGAGAGAGACAAGGGGCATGAGCGGGGGTTGGGGGAACACGAGGGAGACACGGGGCATGAGCAGGGGGGTGGGGGGTAACACGAGGGAAACACGGGGCATGAGCGGGGGGTGGGGAGAACACGAGGGAGACACGGGGCATGAGCAGGGGGGTGGGGGGCAACAGGAGACAGACACGGGGCATGAGCAGGGGGTGGGGGAACAGGAGACAGACACGGGGCATGAGCGGGGGTGGGGGGAACAGAAGACAGACACGGGGCATAAGCGGGGGAGTGGGGGGCAACAGGAGAGAGAGCGGGGGAGTGGGGGGCAACAGGAGAGAGACACGGGGCATGAGCGGGTGGTGGGGGGGTACAGGAGACAGACACGTGGCATGAGCAGGTGGTGGGGGGCAACAGGAGAGAGACACGGGGCATGAGCAGGTGGGTGGGGGGCACAGGAGACAGACACGGGGCATGAGCGGGGGTGGGGGGCAACAGGAGAGAGACACGAGACATGAGCGGGTGGGGGGAACAGGAGACAGACACGGGGCATGAGCGGGGGGGCAACAGGAGACAGACACAGGGCATGAGCGGGTGGGGGAACAGGAGACAGACACGGGGCATGAGTGGGGGTGTGGGGGGCAACAGGAGATAGACACGGGGCATGAGCGGGGGGTGGGGGGAACAGGACAGAGACACGGGGCATGAGCGGGGGGTGGGGGCAACAGGAGACAGACACGGCACATGAGGGGAACAGGAGACAGATATGGGACATGAGCGGGGGGTGGGGAGGACAGGAGATAGACACGGGGCATGAGTGGGGGGAACAGAAGACAGACACGGGGCATGAGCGGGGGGTGGGGGGAAGGGGAGAGAGACACACGGGGAATGAGCGGGGTGGGGGGAGGGAGAGAGACACACGGGGCATGAGCGGGGGGTGGGGGGAGGGAGAGAGACACACGGGGCATGAGCGGGGGGTGGGTGGGAGGGAGAGACACACACAGGGCCTGAGCAGGGGGGTGGGCAGAAGGGAGAGAGACACACAGGGCATGAGCGGGGGGTGGGCGGGAGGGAGAGAGACACACGGGGCATGAGCGGGGGGTGTTCGGTCGGGAGAGAGACACACGTGGCATGAGTGGGGGGTGGGCGGGAGTGAGACACACTGGGCATGAGCGGGGGGTGGGCAGGAGGGAGAGAGACACACAGGGCATGAGCGGGGGTGGGGGGAGGGAGAGAGACACACGGGGCATGAGCGGGGGGTGGGGGGAAGGGGAGAGACACACACGGGGCATGAGCGGGGGGTGGGGGTAAGGGGAGAGAGACACACAGGGCATGAGCGGGGGTGGGGGGGAGGGAGAGAGACACACGGGGCATAAGCGGGGGAAGGGGGAGAGACACACGGGGCATGAGCGGGGGGTGGGTGGGAGGTCGAGAGACACACGGGCATGAGCGGGAGGGGGAGAGACACACGGGACATGAGCGGGTGGGTGGGCGGGAGGGGGAGAGACACACGGGGCATGAGCGGGGGTGGGCGGGAGGGGGAAAGACACAGGGCAAGAGCGGGGGTGGGCGGGAGGGGGAAAGACACGGGGTAAGAGCAGGGGTGGGCGGGAGGGGGCAAGAGACACGGGGCAAGAGTGGGGGTGGGCAGGAGGGGGAAAGAGACACGGGGCAAGAGCGGGGGTGGGCGGGAGGGGGAAAGAGACACGGGGCAAGAGTGGGGTGGGCGGGAGGGGGCAAGAGCGGGGGTGGGCGGGAGGGGGAAAGCGACACAGGGCAAGAGCGGGGGTGGGCGGGAGGGGGAAAGAGACACGGGGCAAGAGCGGGGGTGGGTGGGAGGGTGAAAGACACACGGGGCAAGAGCGGGGGTGGGGGGGAGGGAGACAGACACACGGGGCAAGAGCGGGGGTAGGGGATAGGGAGAGAGACACACGAGGCATGAGCGGAGGGTGTGGGGAAGGGGAGAGAGACATGGGGCATGAGCAGGGGTGGAGGGGAGAGAGAGAGACACACGGGGCATGAGCGGGGGTGGTGGGGAGGGAGAGAGACACACGGGGCATGGGCGGGAGCGGGAGAGACACACGGGGCATGAGCGGGGGGTGGGGGGCGGGTGGGGAGAGACACACAGACTTGAGCGGGGGGTGGGCGGCGGGTGGGGAGAGACACACGGACATGAGCGGGGGGTGAGTGGTGGGTGGGGAGAGACACACGGACATGAGCGGGGGGTGGGAGAGGCACACGAGGGGTGGGAGAGACACACGGGGCATGAGTGGGGGTGGGCGGATGGGAGAGACGAGCGGGGCATGAGTGGGGCATGAGTGGGGGGTGGGCGGGAGGGAGAAAGACACACGGACATGAGCGGGGGGTGGGCGAGAGGGAGAAAGACACACAGACATGAGCGAGGGGTGGAAGGAACAGAAGACAGGCACGGGCATGAGCGGGGGTGGGGGACTTACTGTGCAGGCGGGATACAAAGCTTCTCATGCGAGGAACAAAGATGGCGGGCGTCTCTGAAGCCAGACGCATTGCACGCTTTCACGCATCCAATGAGAGAGCACGTCAGATGTCCACGGACATCACGCAAGCTGCTTGCCCAATCACCGTCCTGTCCGCGGAGCGAACAGGGAAGTGTGTCCGCGAAGTGAACACAGATATCACTATTTTTTTTCACTTACATTTTTGTCATTTTTTTAAAAACTACTGGACGGATTTACACCAAATAAAGCAAAGCACGCTTTCGGGACCAAGCCGCCGCTCCTGCCGCAAATTTGGTGTAAATCCGTCCAGCGGTTTCGGCTGTAGGCGCGAGCAAAGTTTTTTCCCATTCAGTCTATGGGGAAAAAAAAGTTTTGGGACCCCCCCTATAACTTTGCCCCCCCTGGACGAATCCTCACCGAACTTTGCAAAAATATTCAGAGTGACCCATATACTTTTTTTGCAAAGTTTGGTGAGGATTCGTCCAGGGAGCGCGAAGTTATAAGCCACCCAAAAAGTGCTCTTCCTATGGAAACAGCAACTTAACCATAACTACATGGCCACTACCGTGGCCATGTAATAACTCTTTTCACCAACACATTGTTGGTCCCAATATATTTCAAACAAACCGACACAGTCTTCTAAGATGTTGTTCATCATTTGTGCCACTTAGTTGCTCCTTGCCAATCAATGGAGGATGAAGCATGTGCACTGTTTGGCTACAAAGGCAAACATTCAGAAAGGGGTGAGTGTGCCCCGTTCAAGCATAAAATACATTTAGTTAACTGTCTTTTCTTTTAACAATGGTGGGCCTGAGGTTGAGCTCCTGCTTGGTGTACCCACAATCAATCAATTAATTAATCAATCAATCAAACTCAATCAAACTCTTCATTGAGGGTGAATCCCTGAGCACTAGGTTTCAACCAGCTGTACCAATATTATTTGGTCACTGTATTCAGACACTACTGAGGCTGCAGTATTTTGATTTTATGTCTTGTTTATATTTATTCCCTGCTTTTTTGGGTCTATATACCAGTCCTACCAGTATAATGTCATGACAAACTGTACTTGACAGTGTGTGTTTTTATCTGAGTGAATTATTTTGTGTGCTCAACATCTGCAACCTAATAGGATCTACGCATCAGACTGAGTGAATGTATTCAGTAAACAGTACAGTACATTTAACACCTAAGCCTTTGAACGTGCGTCATACTGTAGAAGCACTTTCAAGCAACAAGGCATCCAGGCACCTGTCATTCCTGTCATGTGAATAGGCTTGTGGCGAGGACGAATTTCTGGGAAACCCCTCACTCAACAGGGGCCAGGTGATTGCAATTCAATTCCCCCTGCAAGCATTGGCACTTCTCTTTTCTTTCAGATTGTGCATAAAGTTATGACCAACAGTGTTGCTTAAAACATTTTCTCAGACAGATATAATCATTGTCACGGTTTATTTGGCGGTCGCTCTCAACTCAGGGAGTTCCTTCCCCCGAGGAAGATGAAGCACAATAAGGCGCTTTGCATATTCAAATTTGGTTAGGCCTCCAACCTGTATACACCATTCAGCAGATACCCTCTGTATCACAAATAAGCTAGAAACTAGGCCAGCGTATAGAAATACCAGTGTATATTTATTTACATTTCTTCACTGAAGAACACACAACACTAGAGCACCAGCCACCAACTCTGTGGCACAACACAATAATCACAATTGCAAATTACTAGCATCAATTTACTGACAGGTATTTCTTAATAGACTTTCAGTTACTACAACAAACACAGGTTGAATATGAACACTCAAAATCAAAACACACATAGGATTTCTTTGCACATTAACAATGCGGAAATGTTATACAACCCCCTGTAATTGCTTGGCTTTTCACAATGCTCTTTTCTCCCAGCAACCCCCATCCCAAGGCATCATTTATATATGACCCATTATTGGGATGGCACGGTACAGGGAGTGGGAATACAGTAGGAAAATCGTTTTGGCTTTTTCTTAGAAAGGCAGGGTTTGGGAAAGGAACTCAATGGGAAAGTCGTTTTGGCCTTTTTATTTGAAAGGCAAAGTTTGGGAAAGGAACTCAATGAGAACATCGTTTTGGGCTTTTTATTTGAAAGGCATGGTTTGGGAAAGGAACTCAATGGGAAAGTCGTTTAGGGGTTTTTATTTGTATAAAATGCATGACTTTGGGATTCTGATTTGGGATGGGAGTGACTAAATGGGAAATTTCGTTTTGCACACTCTACATTCACTTGAATGGCAGAGTTTTAGGTTTACTTATTTTGGAATTATGGACACTCCCCTTCTTTAAGGAAGTCAGGGTTTTCAGGAAGGTAGAGTCAACCAAGTACTTTATTGGCTATGATGGCTATAACACACTGGGTATGAAATGTGTTAGTTTCAAATTCTAACAAAACTCTTGCCGTGATATTTTCTATATGGGAATTAATTGAATTAACTACATGTGCGCACAATTCTGTGCCCCCCGCCACCCCACACACACACAATTAAAGGACAGGATTAAGGCAAGTAGTCCACAACACAATTCAATTTAAATGGATAGGGAGTTTTTCTATGAGGAATTAAGTCATGTTTTTAGACAAATTTGTTCAGGGTCTACCCAGTGTTGCCCACCCCACCCATTAATGGAAAGGGATTGGGGAAGGTTGCTCCCCATACAATTGATATCTATGGGATATATCTACTTACATGGGAGATCTCTGTTCTTAGCTCAAGAGGCCAGCCAGATTTCAGACCCTCATTCAGGAATAGGTAGGCAGCTCACACCTCTGGTCTCTTTTCACAGCAAGGTCCCTGTAGACAGACTTTAGGCCTCTCTCTGAGATACGGCTCCCAGCTTCCAGGCAAAAGTCCCAAGCAAGTGGCCTGGGGTCGCCTGGGTGTCATCCTTCTTTCTTTCACCTCTGTTGTAAGTCTGCTCTCCTCTCCTTTTCCCCTTCTGTCTCTCTCCTATTTTACAATGAAAGCTGATATTATATAGCATTGATGACACTTACATATTATGAATATTCTCACGCTATGGATTCGGCATCTCTCTTTCTCCAACTGCCACTAATCCGCCTACTGCCAGCTGATGGAGCAAGGAGTTTAGAGGTCTGTATTATGGGTAATGGGGAGGAGGAAGATGCATTATTTCAAAAAGACAGGTTTTTACATTCTGTTTTTTCCTGAAAATCTCAAAACATGCCAACTACCTTCTCTTTTCAGAAAACTGCATAGACATATATATTTTTTCAATTCTACATTTTATGGCGAATCAGGAAATCCTAATTTCACTTTGGCACAGCCTTCCTGGGAGGAGCTATGGTTTTTACAATTTACTCATGAGCCGAAAGAGTGAAAAATATGCCACTTTGCTATTCAACCATTAATTTTGCATTCAACCAGTTCACACACATTCAAATTTCTCTGAATTATGAGAAGGTCATAACTTAAATTATATACATCTCAGACAATTAATACATAGAACTGACAGCCACTCTGTAATCGTTAATATGAGACCTGGATGAGCTCACTGCGACTCACGGTTCTCCTGTTGCTAAGGAAAAAAGGAGTCCAATGTTAATCAATAGCAATGCATACTTATGGGTGGTTGGAGTTCCATATTCCCAACAACCCCACCTGAGTTTCATTTCTCCCTGGTCATATGTGACCTGAACATCTGCTTGGCTCATGGAATTCCACCCTGCCATCAAGTGTCTTCAAAGGTCACTGTTCGAAGCTAATGCACAGTTAATGGGGAGGCCTGACCTTAAAGGTCATTTCTGTGGACATCTTAACTATGCCCTTCACAATTCTGATATAATTTTTTATATTTCTTTGTATTTTAAACTGAAAACCAGGCCTGCTTTTCCCGGTGAGCCCAGCCCAAAGTTCTTGAAGTCAAAGCTTCAGAGGCACAGACCTTTCAGTTCAGTGGGGAAAACAAGCTACACACATAATTCTAACAGAATAACATTTTAAATTGAAAAGATGGGTTCAACGTGACATTTTGTATTGCATCATGTCCTGCTGTTTATAATTACAATACAATATTTAAACAGATATAAGTTCACTTTTGCTATTATTCACCCAGAGGCCACAGTTAACATAGGAAACCTTTGTTCACTTCTCCAACCAATAGGCCTTTCCATTTATATGTCAGTTTATTTGTGGAAAGTAAGTGTCTTTCTCCAAAATATATCACTTGGCGTCACTTTTTAAATGTAAGGCCTTTGTATTTTTCAAATGCACAGCATTTCACTGTATCTTTTGCCATGTGTACTGCTACAGCTTTGAATCTGTCAAAATGTGCCTTTTCCCAGTTTACACAAAGTCAGCATCTGCAGTAGCACATGTCTGTTTGGACACAGTTAGCCATATGACAGTTCCCTTCAGCTGAGTGCCTTTCCATTTTGACAAAGTTGCGGGACACCCGTTTTTGTTCCTTCTGTAGGCCTTATATTGGAACTCAAAGTTTTGAACTGGCCTGCATCTTCTCATAGGTATCAAACTCACCCACCTTTATTCTGATAATAGGGCCTTGCATGGCCTCTCAACCTCTGTCACCCTGGGGCTGTATTTTCACCCCAAAGCATGGGAGCCTAAGCAGAACTGATAAGGAGGGCAGGGTGTCAGTTGAGAAGGTGAACTGGCTGAGGAATTATTTGCTGTAGCACCTATTTTAAAGAGTGCACCAAGAGATGTGATAAACATTACTCTAGCACCTGGTCTAAAGACTGTGTTAAGATATAAGGTACAATCAGAATTTTGGGCACAGCTTTCAGGAATTACCACTCTTTGAAAGGCTGCTCTTGTTGGAGAACTCCTTCCCCCAAAACTGGGAGCACATCGGAACCTCCTTAAGCCATACTGACTGCCAAGAGCCAAGGCACTTCTGCAACCATGCAATCCCATTGAAGTTATTATTATAACGCACAAAACAAGGGTCACTCTCTTGGACTTTAGTCTACCATAGGATCTTCACTGGGTTTTCAAGGTGTCCATCACAGCTAAGCCTCCATCTCAGCAGTAGAATGATGCTTGTATCTAGAATCTGGTTGTGTTTGGATTACAACCAGGATTTATCTGGGCTATAGACCCCACTAGGGTTATCAAATGTGATTACGTCTCAATAGTCTCTTGCTCTTGCCAATATCTGGTTAATACACCACAGCAGACTATTTGCAAAATGTCTCCTTGGTCTCTAGCTTACCCTGTGGACTATCTAGCTCAGTTACTTGTTCTTTTCTCCTAATCTACTCTCTCTGATAACACACCGACCCTCTGAAATGTCACCCTAACTCCATCACTGGTAGACTACTTTAAGCTCCTTTTACACTGATTGCTTGGATTTAAGTATCTCAATAATGTCAGGGATTGACTGGTCTATTTCCTCTATAACTCTGTCAAAGGATTGGCTGATGCCCTGCGACTCCAGTTCCTTTTCATGTCTTTCTCTCATGTCTTTCTCTCTCTGTATTACTAGACTCTGGTGTTGGGCAGCACATAATTGCCCATCATATCTAATAGCTTGATTGATAATGCCTTCACGAGCCATGGGATTTGTTCAATAAGTCAAGACTACAAATTCAGCTTGGTGGCCCCACAGTCTACTTTCTACTTTGCCTTTCACTGAGCTTTCTTCCTAGCATCTCTGCCATGCAGCAGGCATGTCAACTTCTGTTCTTCTCAGGTTCACAAGCACCTACTTCTCCCCAAACACCTGTCTGTGCTGTATTGCTGAACCACTCCAATTTGGGGTGCATGGAGAGAGGTTCTACAACTCTGCTACCATGCTTGTGGTCAGAGCCCAGGAAAAGTGGTCCACTAACTGCAAGTACAGAATCTATTACAAATTCCTTCACAAACAGATATGTTATGTGTATCTGTCCCCTTGATGCTAATACACTACTGATGTGTTTCTATGCGTTTTTACCTCCTAATTAATGCATCTCACAGTGGTCTGTAAGGGAAGGGCTTGCCTGAAGGATTAGCCATTGGGCTCATTGCAGATTTGTAGTGGAAGACTGGGTAGACTGTTGTGGGTCTACCATGTTTAATCTCTAGGGATCATGTCACATAGCATGTGCCTTTTCTGGTCACCATTTTCCTTACCCCCTTCCCATATAAGTGACTCTATAACACCAAGCCAAGCATATGTGAAAGTACAAAATGTTTGCTGCTGGCAGCCACACCACTGGTTCAATTGCCATTACCTTGGTGGACAGATGTGTGTGGTAGAACACATTTTGACCGAGCAAAAAATAAGTCTAAAGTGTGTAATTCCTCAAACAGGCCTGCTATCATCAGGCTTGCTCTCTCCATTCTGCCATAAAAATGAGAATTTTTTGGGATACTCCAGATGCTGCCCCATGAGAGTGGAGTATACAGGGGTGTGTTCTCCTGCTGCAGCTTTCCAAGCACTGAAGGACATGTGATGTTTAGATGAATCTTCTTTCAAGTATGTTATTACACATCCTGAGTAAGTCATGCATTATCTAGAAATATTATCGAATTTTATATTTCAGCGTGTTTTCATTGCTACAATCTGCTGTGGTCATTTGTATGCTCTCCGGCAGTGACTTCATGCAAGAGGGCTAATTTGCAGAACTAATAAAGTATGATGTTCAAGCAGCCTTAGTAGACGATCTGGTGTTGTAACAATTACTTCACATCACGTTCAGAGTGCTATTTGTAGGCTTCCTCATTACTTAGCTAATTTATGGTCAGCATTGGATGCAGTGGCTTGGTGTATTTTAATAAATCCCCACCATTGCAAATACTTATTTTGTTTTATTCCATTCATGAATGTAGACAAATGCAAGGGGCCCATTCCTAGCTGACTGCATTTTTCATACTGCAGACAAAAACTTCAAATATATAAGTACAGGTGGAATTTAATTACTCGGATTTCTGCATTCAGAGTATATTTTAACAGTCTGAACATGGTATCAAGAGACAACGGAAGATTCACTGAACCTTGGTCAATTAATATCTTTCCAGATTTACTTCCAATTCTTTAGACAGCTTTGCGACGTCCATTGTTGATTGTGTCTACTGTCCTGTGTGCACAATAATCGGCTGTGGAAGACGCGTCTGCAGGTGATTTAGATGGTTCGCCTATTACACAATTACAGTGACTTTCTTACAGCACAGTGCCAATCCCATATTATCCGGCGACTTCTCCTCAGGGTGTGAGGACAGCCACCTCACCACGCCTGCCCTTTCCTATCCTCTAGCATGGTCCCCTATAAGAGGGTGGAAGGGTGCAGGAGCCTGATATGCCCGAATTATCCATTAATCAGTCTTGTCTGTCAAAATAGTGCCATACCCAAATTACTAATTCCAAGAAACGTCTGTTGTGGTAGTGGTGGAAGCAACACAAGCCTGCTGTTGGCTAGGCCAGTGGAGCAGTACACACAGATGGCAGAAGTACAGGGTGGGAGAACTGAGGGTGTCTTGCGATGCTTCGTCCAGTGATGAGCAAACACTGTCTCACTGCCCTCCACATCCCTGGAGATTGTTCTAGAAAGTGATTAGTGAGAGCTTATCAGTACACAGCGTAGTAGACAATTCCAGCATCAGATGTGGTTAAGCATTTCTGCGGTTCTCATTATGCACCCCTTCCTGTGTATTCCCCACTTGATTAGCTTCTTGCAGTGGATGCATTTCACAATGTTTTCCTCTCCCTTAATCAAAGCACTCCCAGTATATGTCAGGGTGGGCAGTGTCATGGGTGAGATATACCCGTCCTGCCTGAAACTTGACAAGAAAACACTGTCCCTGCCTTGTCCCCTGTGCGAGTGAAGACAGGGGTACAGACGCCTCAGTTTCTTTCCACACCTGTGCTACCTACAGCTCGACCACCTAGTATACTAAACGTATTGCTTTTCAGTCTTCTGCAACACCTTCATCTGCATCATCATCATTGACTGCCTCTGTGGCGTGGCACTCCTCCCACGATTTTGCTACATCTCGCTGCTGGGTTACCACCACCTCCTCTTTAACTCCATGGTCAATCCACAGAGCACAACCATTTTGGGGGGTAAAGGCGAAGTAAGGGACACAAATGGGAGAAGTCACAGGAGGCCTACAAGGTCATACACAGCCCTAAATGTAATTCGAAATACCAAATGGAAAATAGTTTGTTGCTGCTTTTTAAAAAATATTAATGAAAGAAAGGAAAACAAAGAAGCATCAACAAAAAGGACCTCAAAATCAAACATCACTAAGCCCCTAAATTTGCCCGAACCCCCCCACAAAATAACACCAAATCCCCTCTAAACCACAGTTTGTGAGTCTGCTTTGTAAGCTCCTACTTGTACAGCCAAATAAAATCTCACAAAATAAAAGTGAATTTCACCTGTGCCTCCAAACTTCCCTATTGACTGTTGGGCTCTGATTTTCCCAATAAATCTCCCCCAGGAATTCAGCGGCTCTGATTGACCAGCAACTGCAAGAGACTTACTCACCCCACCAAAATCATCGACTTCTGAACACATGAGACCTCGCAAGTCCACCGAATTTTGGCAATGGGTTCAGGCGTGACGAGCATGATGGGCCGAGCGCTAGTTGGCGCAGAATTAGCTGCGTGTTTACCTCTACCAGCCTTTTTGCTGAAGCTGCCTGTGATCATGCAGCCATGACTATCTTTGGAAAATAGTTTGAAATGTCCAATGGATGCAGTTAAAAGATGGTTTAGTCGGAATACTTACCTGTTATTTGTGTTTCCACGTTTGCATACCTCTTGTTCTGTGCAGGATTTGAGACACTCAGGATTGGTGGACAGGTAGCACATTACAAAACAGACCACAACGTGGCATGTAAGGGGGTCTGTGTTAGGCCTCTAAACTGACAAGGACGAATCAATGGTAACATTATTAAATGCCCTGAAACAAGCCTGCAATCCTATAGCTTATGGATCTGATACCGCAATGTTTGTCACACTGAAGTGGACAATTTCCCTTAGATTTTACTGATAACCCCTCAATTCCAGATCCAATGGGGATGTGGGAATATTCTGAAAACTGTCGCTTTTGGGGTACTGTATGAAGCGAATGCCAGTACCCTCTGAAGTGGGACCCAACCTGCTAACTGGCCTGTCTGTATGGCAAACTGTAATTGTAACATGTAGAATTTAGGAAGTCCTCCCAGAGCGCAGTACTTAACTGTCATTTGCATTCTTTACTATCTATATTGGGGGGATCAGTGGTCACGTTTGCTCTTCAGCATTATTTTAGGGCCATGTGTCTACCTCTCTGCTGTTTTCGCTGGCTACTGATCCTCTGTGTTACCTGGGACTGCCTCCTTTTGTCCACTGTGCACTGCTACCCCCACCTGTCACCACTGTTCCTCACAAAAGTGCCCCAAACCTTGCCTGCCATTTCTGATGGTTTGGCAAGGGAGCTCCGTGCTGTCCCTGATGTGAATGATGGAGCCATTGGAAAAGTGACAGAAGGAGTAACAGCCATAGTGCTATTGCAGTATGGTAGCAACAACAGAATTCCCTGCAATAAAATAAAATAATTATGTGGCACATTTTCCCTTGCAGAAACTTTGTTTACTGTTCCGCGGTTACTTGTTCTTGGATCTTGGTGGACTGGGTGGTGCTGTTGGGGCTCGACGTGTTCCCTCGTATCTAGGCCTATATTTCCCCCTTTGTGTTACTATCATGAGCTTAAAGCTGCTCAAATTGATAGCTTGAGGACATCTAACATTGTAAAACGTCTGGAAGCATCCTGCTATATGTCCCCCATCCCTGTGGGACTTGATGTCTCCATGCCTCATATACAATCCTGGATCCAGATCTAAATAGCTGCTTACAAGCGCTCTGCCTCAAGGTGATGACGGAGCGAGCAAGGCCAGGAAGGCCCGTGAAAGACTTTAGTCAATCTGTTGTGATCACGCTGCAATGTGATACGTTATTTTCCTCATTTGACATTTTCAAGAGAAAAGAACCAGTGGATGAAGGCACAAATTAGCTTCTCAGCAGTGGCACCTCTAGAAATCAATATATGGGGGCAAACCAGGGGGCACAAATAAGACAAAGGGGGTGGGTGGTGATACATCAAAAAAGGGCCAAAAGGCCAAATTGGTTTAAGTAACATATATTTTATCAAGCCAGTAAAAAAAAAGTGACATTATGCAAGATCAGAGTAGGTTTAAGACCACGTTGTGCATCAAGTTAATATACACCCTGAAAATCTAACACCTGTTCAACAGTTGCAAAAAGACCCTCAAAAAAATTCTAACAAGTATTTTATTGTGTCTTTCATTTCACAGAATTAATCATTAGTTGCTCTAGCGGTATCAGGTAATAAAACTAATAATGAAACATTGCATAACAGAAGAAGTTTCAGTCTGCAATCATCCCCACTCTTCCCTTTCATCAAGTGCCTTCATAGTAAAGAGCGCAGCACCATGAATGGCACCTCAACCAAACTTACATGTTACAATTCCAACATCACAGTTCAACTGTCTTGCTTAAAGTGCACATTCATTGTGTTACACAAATGCTCCATAACAATGTTCCATCTAACCGTGGTCCACTGTTTCAAGTTGAACAATAATAACAATATCACATTTGTAGCTAGTGTTCATGGCACAAACCTCCCCCATCTAAGTTCTCTTATATGTGTTATTGCTACCCATATTATTGGTAATGTAATATAATGCAAATTGGCCATATACAGAGCATCTTTGACATTTGTGGTGGCCTTGTGGCATTTGATTTGGCCCAAAACAAAAGAGGGAGTTGTAATAAGGGACTGGCAGGAACTGAACATTTCCTGGGTACTGGTATGGCTCTACTTAGCGTGTGGCATATGAGCATGGGTTCTATCTAGAAGGAACAACTGGAGATCTATTAGATGAAGTGCTGGAACACTGCTAGCACCCCTGACATAGCACATTATCTAATGGGGCTAAAGATGTAGCAGGATGTGCCATGAGCTTTGTGCTCCTCCCCGAGGTTCCTTTGGTTGAGATTGTGTTGCAGGCCTGTAGTTTGAAGGTTATAGTAGAATGAAAGGTTGTGAAAGGGGGAGGTTTTCTGGGGCTCCTGAAGAGTCATATTAGAATTTTAAGGTTATACTGAATCGGTAGAGTTCAAGGTGTGTTGTTATCCATCTTCAAGAATTGTTGTTACTGTACAGTTTTGCGTTCTATTTCATGATGATTGTGGGGTGGTGACAGGTTATTTTGTGTGATAGGGAAAAAGGTTGGGGAAACTGACCTGGGTTCCAATCTCGAAGATGTTCCTTATTTGAGTTTTGTGCACAGGTGTATTGCACAAATGGGTCAGCCTCTATTACATCTTGTTTGTGAGGGTGGTGCTATAGTGCTATGATCAGTCTCCATGTCCAGATTTGTGATGCTTGCTATGTTGTTAAAATATCAGAGTGGTCAATTCCTGGGGAGTTGCAGGAATACGCTGTTATCTGGTCAGTTTTGGTGGGTATTAAAGCCTCATTTTAGGGATGGATAGAGGTTGAAAATTCTGCCCGATCCAGCCTCCAGAAGGCATCTTGCTACTTTGTTGTGATCTAGTGCATAGCTGGGTTCCGTGCAATATTCTGAAGACTAGGCAATCTTCATCTGTGTGGAGTCGCCCGGCATTGAGTTCCAGTGATTGGTTGATAGGAAAGAGAAGGGGGGTCTTGAGGTACTATGACAGAATTCAAATGTGTGATTTCAGTTTTCACACAGATGTCAGAGGTGTATGCTTAATTAGTCTGAAATCACGCAGTGTGTTATCCTTGGTTTGAAAAATTCTGCCCATGCTACCCCAGCACTGCAATCCCTGTACTGTCTCCTGATAAGAAGTGAAGGGCCAGCTTTCAATCAAATGTTAGGCTTGATTAACTCACAGGGAATACTGAGGTCCACCTTGGAAGGAACAATTGCTCCGGCCTCATTCATGCATAAACATTTAGGTGGTTAAGTCTTGGGTGTAGGTTGATTAGCTGCATGGAAACAATGACTTTGATAAATATTAAAATTACACTAAAGGTGAACGAGATCAGCAGGAGTAGGGTTAATGGGAAGGTGAGATGGGTATGGTGTAGCTTTAGGTGTGGCTTGTAATTTCTGTACCTCTTCTGTGCTAGGTGGTGCACTTAACATCATTGTTTCTGTTGCATATAGGGGAAAGGGTACTTGCAATAAACCTGCTTGTGCTGCAATTAATATTATCTTTTGTTAGCCAGGATCTTACACTCCCAGAATTTCCTTAAAGGTTTGTAGTTGCGTGGAGCAAGGGGGCAGTCGACTAGAGTGTCTATTTAACTACATGACAGTGAGGCACACTTTTTCCAGTCCAACTGGCGAAGGACTGGCTTTGGAGTCACAGGACTAACCCACTGCTGCTGCTTTACACGCTGTATTATATTATGCAGAAACAAAACTCTTGAGTTGTGCCCTTCAGGGCTTTGATGTGCATATCATTGCTTTCAGCACACTTTATTCAGTATTCCTGACCAGCAATTGTAATTTTAGTTTCAGACCATGAAGCCAGGTTTATAAGTACCAGAAGGCAATGAGATGATAAGAACTGGTTTAGCATCTCCCACCTGACAAGCACCAATTTGAGAGGTCTTTAATCTTGACACTGGTTTTTAAATGAGAAAGTCACCTGCTCTTAATTGTTTGATGAAGGCATACGACTTTTCTGCAGGATGTGCAAACAAGCAAGATTTAATGAGAAGATATCACTCCTTGTTCAACCACCTAATATTATGGTCTCAGCAAGAAGCCACAGGCTTTTAACTAAAATGGAATTCACTCTTGGCTCATCGTCAAATTATATATAGTTAGTTTTAGAGATGGCTTTTTTAAGAACAGACATCGGCCGGAGAACAGCTTCAGGGCCTCATTAGGTGCTTCCCTCTGGAACAGCCTCCCTGCCTCTCCCCGTCTTAACCCTGATCACCTTAAGTTCCGGAAACTCTGCAAGACCTTCCTCTTCTCTTCCTCCTTCTGTCGCCCTCTCCCTTGTTAACCCCATCTCTATTCTTGCCCGCTGCCCTTCTTCCATCCCTCCCTAACTCAGTTCAGTTTTCTGACTGGTCGCCTGCTGCACCTTCAGAGCCACATAGGTCTCAGGCTCCCCCGCCAGTCCTCGCACTTGCCACCAGGCCTCTGCACTCTACTCACCACTTCTGCACTTCTTTACTCAGTCCTTCAGAATGGTAACCTCCCAGCACTTAACCTAGGGCCTTGGACTGGACACACTTGTTCCCCCCCTCCTCCCTTTCTTTCCATGTCTGGCACATATGCTACCCAGAATGTAGTTGACCTGCTCCGCTAGACTTGGTACAGTAGTTTATTTTGGTTTCATATGTCCTTCTCCCCCCCCCCTTTATTGCCCTATGATCTGTCATGCACCTGCACTATTTGAAACATTGTGGCCGGGTACGGTAGCTAAGGATTGTATGTTCTTCTCCTTCTCCTCCCCCTCTGCTCCCCCATTTTGTCTTACACCTACACTTGTAGTAAGGCTGCCAGGCCAAGTTGCTAGTCATTTTTACAAGATCATTCGGAAACTTCAAAGCCTAAGAATGACTCTATATTCCCCTGTTCCCTTCCTGCTTTGAATTGCTTTGTAGCACTTCACCTGCGTACAAGCGCTTTATAAATTATTACAATTACGAGTATGGCGGTGCAGGAAAAAATGTCAGTAATGCAGTGGCAACCGAGTTGTGCGCTACATTGAAGCGTCTCTTCTGCTAGATGGAATTACCAATAAAGATCTCAAACTAAATAAACAAACAGACTCAAAGAATATGGCAAAGTACTACTTCATTCTCAAGTTGATAAAGCAGGGCAAACTGGCAGACATCGGACTGATGCATGCACACTCACACACAAAATTGATTACACAGAGGTTCTATACCCCAATATGTATCATCTATGATGTCATCCTACGTGGCAAACCATAAAACCTATCAACGGGAGGGATTGGTTAGGGGAACATATCTACTTATGGGTTAGCACTTCATTGGCTGTCTTTTATTTATTTACTATGCAATTTACATAGCGCACCCAGCCCAAAAGGCATTTAGGTGCTGTTCTTGGCAGTCAGCATAGGTAGTGTTACAGGTTCAATACTGGCGTATAAAAGTTTGGAGAGTTACAGGTGAAAGAAGAAAAGAAGCAGAGGTGCTATGGTTGCTTAGGTGACGGGGTGCTCAGTAGATAGTGGATTAGTTGAGGAATTCGATTGTGCAGTTATTTTTGTTACTCCTCTGTAACTAGCCACATTTTTAGATGTTTTTGGAAGGTCCAATAAGAGGTTTCCGATCTGAGATCTACTGGTAAGTTGTTCCAGAGTTTAGCTGCTACCACTGGGAAGCTACTGCCACCTGCATTCTGTAACTTGAATCGTGGGGTGATGAGGCAATCATTTTTTTATTGAAATTTATATAGCACACAAGCAGTCCATAGGCATCGAGGCGCTGTGACATGTAATGAGCTTAGTTACTAGAAGCATGTGAGTGGAATTTAAATGTATTTACAAACTTCGTACAGATATTCCATATATTACAGCAGTCAGATATGATGATAGCGTTGTATACAGATTACAGAGTATGCAGGTGGAACA